>NC_056569.1:4129273-4190452 GCF_013358625.1 Macadamia integrifolia
AGTTAAAAGAATGAAATTGGCTCATATTAGGACAACACTAGGTAGTATAGATATTATTATGGGAGAAGTTGATCGTTGAAATGATAAGGTCAAGATTCAGATTGATTTAGATTGGTCTTGATCGAACAAAAATACACATTGTTTTACTTTAAAACCTTTTTTTTTTTTAATCCATACTAATCCACTGAATAAAATCGATCAAGAATCGAGAACGGTCAAGGTTGATTCTGATCCCATCTGACCAATTCTAATCAGTCTCATAGATCGATTTCTCAAACCATCACCTGGCTTGCTTTTAACCTTTTTTTTTTCGTTTTTAAGGTTATCTACTAGACAGAAAAGTGTTGGGACCATTGCTACTATTTTTATATTTTTACTGCTGAAAATTTTTATGAAAACTTTGTATCCACCCAAAATTTGAAGTGTTTTAAAGTGTTTTTTAGGAGAACGCTTTTATATGGGATTTTGGTGAGAAATACCATTAGAAAGTGGATGGATATTGACAAATCTTATATATTACGCGGCCATCACTTAGAATATATTATCATCTTTTTATTTCTTGTGAATTCGAAAAATGGAACTAAGACTACACCCCCACAACATTGATGCCAACTCTTTCATTTAGTAGTTACGCATTTATACACATCTTTCTCAATTCACAGTTAAAATTATCGGAGCTTAAATGATATTTTAGATTATTTTCTACAATAAATGATCCATAATGCAAGTTAGGAAGATATCCAATCTTTCCTTTTTGAATTACTATATTTTGATGATTGATATAGCTAGTAACACTAATATAGATAATTTGGATAGTAGATCTAACCTATCCTCAGAAAATGATGTAACCTTAAATTTATTTGCTTAATGGATTTTCTTCTGTCATCAGAAAAAGAAAAAGGGTAAAACCGTTCAATCCCAATAAACACAGGTCGTTCTGGATGGGACCAGAATTGATATGAACTTAAACCAAGCGTTGGATTTGTGCATATGCAGGCTTTGTGGTAATCCATGATTTTTTCAATAAATTGTTCTGTCACTTGGAAAAGTCAAATTGGGCTCAAACTTAATATATGAGTAGATGATCTTGGTTATCCTTTACACAAAAAATACCCTGCCCTAAATTAGCACATGGTAATTTTTGGAGGGTGTGAAGCTCTACTCCCCAAGTGAGGTAGTGTCGAGCCCTTGTGTTTTATGTACCCATATACGTGGTTTTCCTTGAAAAGGTATGGTAGGGAATTGTTCGGGTAGAATAGTTATCTTGTAGGTATTTGACTTAGCATTGTACGCGAGTAGAGAAAATTATAATTGGTTGTAAAACTATTTATTACGCCAATGATAGAAAGATAATTATGGATGAAAATCCCCATCTTTTTCTCTTATGAGAAAAGTGGTCTGGCTCCCATCTAATTAACCTATTAATTTCCTTATTTTATTTCGTCTTTTTCTACCCTTATTTCCTCTCTTCCTCTATTATATCTGTCTTTCCCTATTTTTTCTCTTCTCAGTTACTCCTGGTATGTATCACCTTGCTCCCATATTTTTACAATTTCACAAATATTAAATTTTAAGCTAAGGGTTTTGAGAAAAGAAACCACCTTTTGACAAAGATATAAGAATCAAATTTTTATGTGCCCAAAGATTCCCGTTCACTGTGGAGCTTGAGATGCACATGTGAGTACCAAGACGGTATTTTGGGAATATACTAAATCCCTTATAGGGATTTATGAACCCTAGGATAATGGATGCACTGTCCTCCATAAGTTTGTGAAAACTTTCTCCAAGATATAAAGTGTTTTACGTTTCAACTATTTCTATCCCAAATTTTTTTTCTTCCTTTATTTTAAAGAAGAAATGACAATGTTTTTATAGGCTACCTACCACTTCCCTGAATTGTCTCTCAATTACAAACATATTCAAACTCTTAACAAAATAGTTTATATCAAAGATAACATGGAAACATTCTAAAGGCAACAATATTTATTCATTTTGATCATCGGATCAATAGTAAACCAATTAGATTGTTCACATTGTCAAACTTGGTGATATAAGTTAACCTTATAGTCCATCCTCCTTCATTCTTTAATGTTTATTATATTCTATAAAACGCTACAACTAAAATTAAATTGGATTGAAGAGTAACTCATGGTTGGATGAACACAATGAATTTCAACAAGAAAATAAAAAATAATAATTTATCAATAAATCTTTCAAAACTGCACACCTCCTACCCATATCAGTGGTGAATCCCCACTCCTATATAATATTTTTGTTTATAATATGAGAGAGAGTTAATAAATCTTTCAAGGCTGCACCTACCTATATCAGTGGTGAATCCCCACTCCTATATAATATTTTTTGGTTATAAAATGAGAGAGAAAGAGAATTAATAAATCTTTCAAGGTTGCAACTTTTACCTATATTAAAGTCTGGGAGAGTGGGGGCTGCGTCTAGATACTAAGAGGGTTTGAAATAACCTTTTCATCCTCATGAAAGGCAAAAATGTTCACCATGTTGATGTTTCTACTTGTGTTCCTATTAATCCTCAGGTTGGTGCAGAGGCCACACTCTTAGTTAGAGAACTTGTCATATATTTATAATGTTGTTGATTAAACTTGATCGCAATTCAGTCTAGGAAGTACTGGTGATTTTTTTTTAAATAACGACAGGGGTGTAAGGGCAAAGTCCCTACCTGAAATTTTTTTGGGTTTACTAATGGTAATTTTATATTTTCTAAAAGTTATGTTTCTTCATGTAATGCATGAGACATTATACATAACTATATAGATGGTTATCTCATAAAGAGGTGTGTTGTGGGATCCGGCACCTCTATTGTGCAACAAGGTGGCAATGCACATTCGATGGTCTGGAGCACCCAGGCACATGCCTCAAGGTGTTCTAGGCTATCAGATGTGCACTACCATCTCTATTGTGAGAGTTTTGTAAATTTTTCATTGAAATAGTAAAAGCTTTAGTTAACGCTCAATCTTGGATGTAGTCTATCTTGGATCAACTACGTAAATCTCAGTATTTTATTTGCACAATTTTCATTCTTTTTTTTTTTTTCAAGTCACTTTTATATTTGGGTTGTTAATTCGAGGGAGAGAGAGAGAGAGAGATTGCTGCTCACTTTCTATAACTAGGAGAACAAAAAACTAATCACACTTGTGCTTGGAATTCGTAAATCTTTAATTGTCTAATGATAAGCGTGTACTATCTCAAGGTTAACTTAAAAAGATTCCTGGTTCTCTCTCACTTTGACCATTATTTAATTTAGAACTCTGGATGGGGACTGGGGACTGGGAACTTTGGGGGTGAGGCATGGAGCATCGTTCGAAAAGTAGCAGTGGTGGCGGTGTGATCACGTGGAAATTAGTCACACTTTTTCATCTCTTTCTCTTATTCAAATTCTCAAGACCTCTCTCTATGACTCTTATCTACAATTTTATATTATCTAGAACTCAACTAGAAGGCGATCCACCATCATCTCTTCTCTTTCTTGAAATCCACACGAAATGATTCAATAGTTTGAAAAAAAAAAATTCTAATAATTATGAAAATAAGAGAAGCTTCTTATATATACTTTTTCCTTTTCTGTAACAAAGCTTCATAGATATACTTGCAGATATGGCCTTGGAATATGGTCTTAGGGTGTAGAGGTAAGAGGCCTAAGCTATGGTGCTACCTTTTATGGCTTATATGATGACATCCTGCTTCTTATGCTGATCAAAGCACATGCATAGTGTCAGTATCTGACTTTTGGATGGGGCTGTAAATTAACTATCATCCCATCCCTCAGAACAAGTCAAGAAAGTGGTTCAAACTTAGATTAAAATTGGGAGAGGGTTCCTACGCCTTATATCAATACCAAAGCATGGAAATACATGAAAATATTAACAAAGATTAGATTTCCATCTCTTACAAGAGGCGGGGTAATCACTTCACCCATTTCTATGTGTGAACGTTGGGACCATATTGTTTTTTAGGCTTCTTTTCTCCTTTAAAGTTTTAATAATATGAGAAAAACTTTGTCCGAGATCATGGTAGTCAACATTCCCATGTCTCTCTCTCTCTCTCCTCTCATGTGAAAGAACATCTTTAATCCTTGTTTTGGGGAGAAAGTAGATATGGGGAACATTAGTGTAACATGCACTCCTGGACAAAGATAAAAATGACATCAAATGAAAATGAATACAAAAATGTCATCTTTCATTATTTTAAACACTTCCTCTACTCATTTCAAATTGAAATTGTTTCTAAAATGTGTCTAGTCCTTACTTCAAACAAGGACTTATTCACAAATAATAAAATATTATATTTCACTAAATATAGTGGCATCTAAATTATTCCTTAATCATATGTGAGGAGATTGTCTATCTAATAGTAAAATAATCTAACCACAAGCCCAATGGCTCCAATTTGATATGCACCATCAAGGCAAGACTCGATTGTCAATTTCAGAACATTCCAAGGGATACATTGCATTGCACTGCACAGCACAGCACAGCACATACATGAGACAAGCTATCGCATGCAAGCAAGGATTAAAGAATCGGAATTGAATCTGTTGTATCAGCAGATCCGGATTGAAATCAGCATAGACTGATACAACTCAACCAATCCCCTTTCAAAAACTAAGATTAAGGCATATATGGGCTGATTCTTCACCGAACCAAACTAATTTTGCTCTTGACTGATCCGTATCCTGATTTCGGTTTTTTAAACCTTGCATGCATACCTAGAGACACTCAAGTCTTCTTTGTTTCCGTGCAACTTGGTGCCAACCCACATAGCTTGACCTCTTCAATGTGTTTTTTCCTTTTTTTTTTTTGTTAAGAACTAAAGAACAATGCAACACCCTATAAATAAGAAGCCCTATGCATTTGCGAAATGTAGATGTATCCTATAAAACACTCCTACTTTTTTGCTCATGTGTTGATATGGCAAAAGTAATTCTAGATGGGCTCATCCATCTAAAGAGTTACCCATTGCTACCACACGTGAGGGTGACCTGATAATTTCAAGAGAATAAAAGAAAAACTCTACTCGTTCACATGTCTCTACGCCTAAACACAAGTAGGCATGAAAAGACTACACTATCCCAATCGACCCTTGCAATGAAATTAGGCCATTGGTCTATATATTGATACAGTGACCACACAAACGAATAACGTTCTCTTGCTATTTCAATTGTTGGATATCCTAAAAAATAGTGACTGGTCAGTGGTCCTATGTCAAAGTTCGGACACATATTCAACCTAATATGATATTTGTAACAACGTTATATTACCATACTATCGTGGTACGCCATTTAGTAGAAAATAATTGGTTTAATGCCTAACTGGAGAAACTTCATTTTTCTTTTCCATAGGAAAGGAATTTTTGGCAGGCTTATCTGGAAAACTTATTCAGATGACCAGCTGGTTTTGCGACATAGCCAGGTCCAGATCTGCCAAAACAAGAGTTAACCAAGTGGCAAAACAAAATACTAAAATTTTCAGAACTATGGAGGGGTGCATGAAACCTAAGGGGGTAACCATTGGCAAGAGACCTTCGTCTCAAGAAGCGTATGGTTTTGAGGCCACTCACATGGGTCGTTTAGTGCTCTTTACTGTTTTTTATGAAAGTTAAATGATTCTAATTCAATCTCCCTATGACCTGGTTCATACGATTGTGAGGTCAGTATAGATCTGTAGGACTAGTAAGTTCAAAGGCCTGGATACTCGTCGTTAAAAAACATGCCAATACAAGTACAATCGATAGAGAAGACAAAGACCTTGTTCTGTAGCCTCTCGGGAACATTTCGGAACACCTGCGTGATACACATTCCGACAACAACAACAATACCAAACAAACCAAATAATAAAAACAACAGTGTAGAAGACTCACCAGACCTGTCACCAGAGAACCAGCCTCTTTAATAACGTTGGATGTAGGAACACCTCCGAGTTAAGAACTAGTGGTGCACAGGACTAGCCCCATGCCTTTTAGGTTGTCAACTTAAGGGCCATTCTTCACGTTTACCATGAATAAGAGAGGGACTACAGATAGTATGTTTTCTTGTTTTGAGTTAAATTTCATCAATTTCCCGCATAAGCTTTGGGAAGTTCAATCCAAAAGAATTGTATCAAGCAGAAACCAAACCCAATCCAGTAAACATATGAAAAGAGAATGAGAGAGAAATTTACATTATTTACATTCAATTTCAATTAAGCAAGGTCTACTTCTGTTGTTAACTGTCTTGAACTAAATTGGTTGGCTCGCTCAAAACATATTTGGGCAGTTCATACTTTGCACCTGCAAAAACAGTTTTGTAAGAGAAAATTAATCAAGGAAAGAAGTTACAAAAGAATTGGACGGCATACAAAGAAACTACTGAAACCAAAGGATTACAAAAGAGAAGGTGGGATACCTCTCTCATCATAGCAGGTTGTCAAGTCAGCACTTGCAACGATGATACCTGCACTGTCCACAATTGCTTGTGCAAGACCTATATCAGCCTCAGCCGCGGCCCGAAGTGCATCCCAGATTTCTGGCAATAATGCAAAGGTTTTAACTTCACTTTTTCATTTCTTTATTGTTTCAATTAAAAAAGAGAAAAACTAAAAATGCTCAAAGGCCTGTCCGCAACCCCTAACAAGTTCAAGATAAGTTATTTTTGGACAGAATGAGAAACAACTACTACTGAACCTCTTTAATTCACACCCCCAAACACAACAAAAGCTAATAGAGTAACAAGAAATAGAAAGATCACAACAAATGAATCTTTTCCTTTTCCCATCCTTTCTCAAAAAATAAATAAAAGCTAGAATATGACAGAATATATAGTGCACGTGTCACACATTGGTTAGTGGAGGTACAATTGTACTAGAAATTCAAAAGAAAAAATAAATATATTCATCTGCTTGCATGGTTAATGAAGTCTAATAACAAAAGTGCAGGAACCAATTAATCATTAACTATATCTTTTGAGGCAACAATAGTTCCATGCAAAATAAAACGGTTCCTCAATTCTGTGCAGTCAAGTCAGTATCGGCCAATCCCGAAGCATACTTTCAATCTGAAATACAATGCATGTAAGACGAGTCCAAAACTCCATCAAAATGCATTCTAAGATTGGAGAATATAAAGTTAAAATTTAAGATCCCTTAAGTATCTTTAGTGCTGATTTAATTTCCTAGGACCTACCTTTGTCCCATCATGCAATCTATTCCTCTCAATTTGAAGTTAATACCCTCAAGTTTAAAAGGACCGAATGATCATCATGACATGATCAACGGTATGTTGCATCTACAAAAAAAAGAGGATTGCAACTAACACCATGAATTACCAGCACATGTCAAAAGACAGGCAACACTACCACAAGGTGCTCACTTCCAGTAAAAACCCTCACTCAACAACAATCACCCCCAATGTTCACAATTACATTTCAAATGGAGATGTGACACATGAATGTTTATTTTCATAAACAATTCTTCTTTACATGTCAGTCACTTGAAATTCAGATGCAAAATAAAGGAATCAAACAGCACTGTTTTCATCTTTACATATCAGTCACTTGAAATTCAGATGCCCAAAAAAAAAATCAAAAAGCACTGTTTTCAATATGAAAAGAAAACTTTGTCCACCTAAGGCTTTGTTTGGTTTCAAGGGAAGGGAAGTGAAAATTTTCAAACCTAAAAAGGAAA
The DNA here is from genome assembly GCF_013358625.1 of Macadamia integrifolia. NCBI lineage: Eukaryota > Viridiplantae > Streptophyta > Magnoliopsida > Proteales > Proteaceae > Macadamia > Macadamia integrifolia. Next base: position 4,136,965 of record NC_056569.1, read on the forward strand.
TTTTTGTAATCATTACCCCACATGGTTATGTCACTAGCTCCAAGTCATCCATATTTGGTTATTAAATTTCACTTTACTTTGCATCTAAATCATTTGATTCAAAAAGCAAAATAAATATTACATCTAACGTATTAGTAGCTCCAGTCATCCATATTTGGTTATTAAATTTCACTTTACTTTGCATCTAAATCTCTTTGATTTGAAAAGTAAAATAAATATTACATCTAAAGTATCATTATATGGTAAGAAAATTAAGTAGTTAATATAACCATGTGGGGTAGTGATTACAACAATTTCTTTATTAGGCTTGAAAATTTTCACTTCTCTTCCCTTCGATTCCCCTTGCAACCAAACGGAGCCTAAAGATTTTAAACAAGACTATTAGCCTTCATATCTTAGGACAATCCAATTTGCAATAGGGGAAAATAAAATTTCCACATGCTTTTAGGCTTTAAAAGCCTAGTTGGAAGGATCATTCCTGTTGAGATCACTTATTCAGCCCTCAACTAAAGAGATATAAGTATCTTCATAATATTTTTTTGGTCTTTTATATGAAATACAGAACTATTAAACCAGACAACAAGGAACCACCATTCAATGCAACATAAATAAACTTAGAGAAGCAATCAACATCACCACAATGCAGTTGACAAGGATCTGGCTATCCCAAATTGATTGACTAGCGATCACCTATGAAAGAATTTCATAGTCACATTACCATCGCAACAAAAATATCAATGTTTATCCTTTTGACAGATCCCATCTCAAACCATTATTTCACCTTCTGAAGGCGTGCCCGATGCACGAGGCTCCTGCATGTGCGAGGTCCCGGGGGGGCGAGAACTACGTAGCGTTACCCCGAGAATTTCACCTTCTAAATACATTTATAAAACCATGTTAATTGATCTTTGAAAACCCTTGTTTCATCTTAATTTGGATACCAAATGCTTCCTACAAACATAAACATTCCTCAAACACCAAGCCCTAATTCTACTAAAATTCACACACTTATGCTCCTTTTTCTGCAATATTTGACCAGCTATCAACAACTGATCACCCATTTGTTAAAATCTCTCATCAACCTTTTCCTAAGAAATCCTGCACCAATAGGACCTCCTAGGTCCTCTTCTTTTAGATAGGAATAAACAAGGAAATTTTGAATGGGTGATTCTGCCAAAAAGGGGATGGAATTATTAGAAGATGGTCTGCAATACAAATGGAAGGAAGCAAAGAAAGTGAGGATTTTAATAAGCACTGAGTTTAGGGTTGAAAGGAAAACATGAAGGGACATGAAGAAGGTGAAGTCTGAGTTGTAGTTGGTTGGCTTAAGGTAAAACTATCTACAGGTCAATAAACCAGAAAGTACCTAGGATCTGTAAGGTGGAGATTTGGGTTTTGAAGAGGTTTCTTTTGAGGCACCAAAAAATAAAAGAGCAGGGCTACATGTGGCTAGAGATGGTCTTGAACAAATTTCTGCTAGCCATTGAGAGGTCCTGGAATAAGTGATAATTTGGTTAAATTTTGGTTAAGTATGGAGATTTTCAGGAAAAGCTGATCCCAGTTGGATTGGATACAAAGGATTGGCTGATCTGCGTCAACCGGTTCACTAGATTCGCAAGCCATGGCAATATTGATGTTTCACACACTAGATCAGCTGATCTATGTGGACCGGTTTATCCAAACCAATCAGGATTCATATCCCCCAGGAACAATTCAGGATCCAATATCGGTATTTATATCCTTGGAAGATTACATATAAGAACTTGAAATTAGCTAACAGAATGATGCGAGGTTAATTATATTACTTTAGCTTCTGTAAAACATTGAAGAATTAGCAGAGAATATATACCCCACTGAAAATAGGTCACATGATCTCTTCAATATATATAAATGTCCAAGTTCCCTACCAAAGTTCTAAAAACTGGACCAAAGTGACAGTCGAACCAAAAAGAAAAAATAAATAAATAAAAAACAGAGCCAGCCTCTTTCTTTGGTTTGGTTGAATGTTGACCAGGCCTTTCCAGATTGATCTTCAACTGGTTCTAAAAACTGTGTCCAACACTAGCCCCCACCATTATTTGGAATTCTAACCAAACAAGGATTTAACAAACCAACAAAATGAAAGCTAACAATACAACATCCTTAGTTTATCAAAAGAGGGGGGGGGGAGATAAACATCCTTAGCCAAATAAACTAAACCAAAAAGAGTAAGATAATGCTAAATAAAAATAATAATAAAAAAATAAATAAAAAAATAAATAATAAAAAATAAATAAACAAATTATGACTCAGCCAGAAGCTAAATACCATCACTACCGCATATACAAGACAAATCAAATAATGACCAAAACAGAAACCAGAATCCTACTCTTAATTTAGCTGAGCCCTATAATTTGACATTCCCTTCAACTTGATATTACTAGTCACACTAAAAGGTAGGACCAACTAAACCCAATAACCCACTTCCTTAGCAGTTAGCACTAAATGGTTTGCTCGACATGCACAATATCAGCCAAAGGCTTTCAGTCTCTTCTGGCTATTTAAGTAAAGTTTCAATTGGTTAATAAAAGAACCTACTCTGACATAGCCACAAAAGCTAAAGTTAAAAAATGATATTCACCTAAAATTCCGGAAAATGATTCGAGGCATGATAAACATGATACATTCAAATAGCGACAAACTTGAGGCAGTAAATGTACTTGACAAATCACAGCAACTGAGTAAACAAAGAGAAGGAAAGCAAGAAGCACATCATGATGGTTGATTTATGCAGTCATTCAATCCAACCACAAACACACAAACTCGATGGGATGGGTGAAGGAGGAAATATAGGTGGATAGATGGATTTAAAAACATAAATTAGAGAGAGAGAGAGAGAGAGAGAGAGAGAAACTAGATATTTATCTCTGCCTCATCATCAAGAAAGAAAGAATAACATTCTTAGCAGGTTATACACTTGGTGATGTATTCCCATACATTCTAAGGTGGAACATGTGTGGTAGCTAAGCTGTTATCTTTAGTTAAACAGACCATCTTCTGCTCAATTTCCCAATTAATGTTAGACCAGGTATGTATGCAAAGAATCAGCATTAACAATGCCGAAAATTAAACGAGCTATTGATTCTACCTCGTCAGGAAAAGGGAAAAAAAAAAAAACCTTTGCGGCCACCATAGTGAGGAGAGGTGTCCCAGAACTCATCGCGCATCTGCCTGAGCTGTGTCTCGGTTATTGGTTGCGGATGCTTCCAAGGCTTTGGCTTGCGAACCTTCTTGAAATTCTCTGTGAGAATCAAAGCAACCAACTTCTCTAGTAAGAAATGATCAGATACATAACTGTATCAACTATATATATTAGTCACTAATAATGTGTAGCTTTAAAAATATAGTAGGCTAGTAGCAACCACATTCATATAATTTTTTAAAACTCACGGGTTCTAATGAATCAAAGAACAGAAATCAATTTTTGTTACCAAAAAAAAAAAAAGAAAAGAAAAAAAGAGGCAAGGTCTAAAAGATCCAGTCCAACCATATAAACTGATGAGTAATTTGACTAACAAAGCAATTACTTGAGAAAGGTGAGCACTGTTTTCTCCCTCCATTTTTTTGGCTTTTTTTTTTTTTTTTGGGGGGGAGGTGGGGGAGGAGCTAATTTTTGAAAGCTTAATGCCAATATGTTCAAGAACTGAGCATCCAGGAGACTCAACATAAATAGAGGAACAACACAACTGTAAACTTAAATCATAATAGTAATGCAATATGAAGAGTACTTTCAAGCACTACTAACATAAGATATCAGTCTTGAATACAAATTTCTAGTATCATCTCATATATGAAGAATGAAAGTATTAGAAAGAAACTTTCAATGCTTAAGGATTCCTAGTCCCCCACCCCACCCAAAAAAAGGGAAACAAAGGGTAGTTTAAGGTAATGCAGGATCTATACGACATAGCAGACCATCCTCGCACCCCCGGGGGCCTTTCTCCCTCTATGATCTCTAGGCCTTAGTTGTTCCCCCAAGAATCTCATCAAACTTAATCACATTGTTGAGTTCACATAGAACTTTAAGTAAGGTTATCAAGTACTCTCAAGTCCAGTGGAGGATGGTTTTATGATTGGAACAGATGTCATAAGCAGTGTAATAAGGTTTGAAAAGTTCTTTGAAGCAGAAATTTAATTAGATTGCCTGTTGAGGTGATTCAGTTACAGCAGCAGGTTGGCTTTGAAACTGTAGTAATTGGACGTTGGTCATCTAATAAGAAACTAAGAGAGGGAAGATTCCTACCTCCAAATGTACCTCATTGCTCCCAAGGAGGCAAAAATAGTCAAAATTCCTAGTGGATGAGTTGACAAAACAAGGAGTTTTGAGGCAGTCATTATTTAAGGACCAAGCCTCCCTCCATCTTAGTTTTCTTATTTATGTAACAGTGCCTACCGTTAAGCTTTCACTTTTGGCCACACTGGGGTGTTCAAAAAGAAAAGATAGCACTACACCAGGACAAATAACGGTTGTACCTAATTAAGAGTCTCTAGTGACTCAAACAAGCTTGCACCTCTAGCACAACCACGAGGTACTGAGGCTTGAAAAAACAAATAACAATCCATATGGACCTCAAGCAAAAACTCTAAAACCACCACAAACAGAACATGGAGGCAACCTCAGAAACTCAAGCAGACGGAACAAGAAAATTACTGGCTGCAGAACACTGAAATTATGCCAGATCATATTTCTGTTTGCAAGTAAATTAACAGTCTAACAAGAACACCAATTATGGAAGAAACTTCATATCTTACTGATTACAAAGTAATCTCATCCATTAAGGTTGCCCACAGTGAGCAGATGCCAAAATGACAAGGCAAGGTCAAAATCCTGGTTAACAGCCTGATAAGACCAACCATTCGTTATATTATCCTAACGAGAATAATCTGAACTGCACATGGGTTTGGGTTCATAGCTGTCTAACAGCAGCCCCGTCAAAACATGTTACCTACGAAATTGAAAAGAGCCTGCTAAAGAATTAAATCTTCATGTTATAGTGAATTTACAGTTGCCTCGTCATCAGATAGTCTGGGAAAAACGATTCATTCCACGATTCCATAACACCTAAATGAAAACACGAATCCACAATGCAGGTGATGCCTTCTATCAACGAAAACCAAGAACCAATAAACAATAATTGAAGCACTCAGCCAAGTTCCTAATCAGTAATAAACAACAAACCAAATCAAGCGATTAAGTAACACACAGAATGCTCGTGCACTCGACTTGTTTTAGCTTTTTCTGTTTCTCAGTACAAAGAAACCATACACCGCAGAAATTCATTCAGCAACAAAACAATCGTAAGTGAAGAAAAAAGAAGTCAAAGATCGAACGAATTTCAATTTCAAATTCATCAAAACCTACAAAGCTGAGAGACGAAACCAAGAAACTCACCGTCTCCTTTCTTCTGCGATGATCCAGCGCAACCCATCTTGATGTGTTGGCAGAATCAGATCGACAGGAATCAAGCAAACGAACACTCAGACAATATTCATCAATAGAACTGAACCGAAGCACTGCTCAGTAAGCTGTAATCGTCAGAATTTTGTGGGAAATTGCAGGAGAACTCACAGTAATTTGCAGAGTTGTGTGGATGGAGAGATTGCAATTAAGAGAAGTTCAGATCGATTGAAAAAGAGAGGTCAAATATGGAAGGAGAAAGGATCAAAGGAAAGAAAAATCGGGGGAAGTACGAAACGAGGAGAGTAATCACTGGTGTGGTAGTCGATTCGTGAATCTGCCCTCGCGTGAATGAGTTTGGTTTCTTTTCTTTTTTTTTAACTCTTCCCACTAATTCTCCTCTCTCTAGTCTCCAAGTCTTCGACAACTCTCCACTCGATCTCAACGATGGCTGGAACGAGTGAGACTCGGCGCCGACTTCTTTTTCGTGATAAAATTAAGCAAACGACGCCACACTTCCCATTTTTTCCCACATGCGAATGCGACAGGAATGGAAGGGTAACGTGTCAAGCCGTCGGTTTGGTTTGGTTTGATTTGATTCGATTCGATTCAATAGATATTTTTTTGCATTTTTTGAAAGTGTTTTCAATGGGAGGAAGCCTGGACCCATTTGATAATGTTTCAAGGAACGCGTTTTTGCTGTTTCTGTTTCCAGAAACAACAGAAACGGAGCAAAAAGTGTTTGATAAAACTGTTTCGTTTCACTTATTTTTAGAAATAGAAATATAAATTTGTACTTATTTATGATTCAAGAAACGACCCGGCCGTTTCTAGAAACGATTTGTGGCAATTCTTTCACTGGTTACTATCGACTTCTAAAAACATGACTTATCAAACACCTTTAATTCCGTTTCTATTTCTATAAATGAAAATTTATGTTTCTGTCGTTTCTTGAAATAGAAACGGCAGAAACGTTATCAAACGGGCCCCTGGCATTAGTGCACGTGAAGCCAATAAGAATGTATGCAAAAGCATCAATAAGTGTGGCGTTTTTACCTTTCATAGGGGTGCATTGATCATTTCACTCTCCTATGTGACTAGGAATGTTTCTTTTCTTGATAGTTTTTTTCTTTCTTTTTATTTTCTATGAAAAAAAAAAATCTAAAAAATAGCGTGGCCTCTATGCCTTGACACAGTGAGGGCAAAATGACTATCTCATCTCTCATGAAAATGGACATTTTTTGCCCTTATTTATGCTTTTATTAATACTCCCATTGATCCATGTGTTGGTATAGGGGGACATGTGGCCTTTTAGGGACCTTCTTCCCTACCTTTTATATATTAGGTCAAACCAAAATCAATCAGGTCGATTTTAGTGATTTATCAATCTTCTTAAATTGCCCATTATTGATTGAGTTTCAAAGTTTGTGTGTCATGTGCTAGCGGGCATTATGTCTCTCTCTCTCTTTTCCTCCCTTTGAAATAACCCTCGTCTCTCTTTATGATGGCCCAATTTTGCACTTCATTGGTGTCACCTGCTAACATGTGTGGCACGTAGATAGTGTATCTATATCTCTCTCCCGTAAAATAATAACTATTTTGGGTTTCAGTTTTTATTAATTTCGGTCACTTAGCAATTAAACATCAAAATAAATACCAATTTGATAAGGAGTTCGCTTGGTCAGCTCGGTTTTTGGTCGGTTCTATGGTATCAGTCTGATTTTTTTACACCACTAATGCAACAGCTATGAAAAGAGAAAAAAGTTCTTTCTAAGAATATTTCGGTCATTTAAGTATGGGACCATATGGTTTTTTCTCCCTATGTGTTGGGAAAATAGGATAAGTTTATCTTGCTTGGGGTAGTTGAGGATGGAACGTGTTGGCCTGTTGGGTCATGAGCACAAGCCAATAAGCATGGAGGTTACCTCAAATGCAAAAATAATTGTATTATAGGTACTGGCTAAAAGATTTTATTATACAACAAACTAAATAAGTGGGGTCCTTAAAGGGCAATTATGGAACTTTATTACATTCAATCATTAATTTTATGATCAAATTATATTATGATTTTATGTTTTTTTTTTTTAAATTAAAAAATGATGCTCCATGGTAATTATCATAGTCCCTAGGCCAAAGTCCATATACTACAAGCAGCGCTTTCACATAACCAATGAGCGATAGTGAGGCGTACCGCCTTGAGCCCACAATTAGTCGACCCGAACGACAATGGGACAAAGGCTTCCGTCATCCTGAAAGTGAATAATGCAAAAATATATATATATATATATATATATATATATTATAATAAAATGCAACATATTTGGGTAATCCCTCTTTTGGTCAACATGAAAATCGACTGTTCAAGCCTGATTGAAAAGGTTCAATTAAATCAATTTGTACCTAATTTGTGTTGGGTACAAAGGACTTTTCTCATTAAATTTGTTTGTCTTTAGGTCCTACTTATCTCGTAATTTCTAATCCCAATATCCAATGCCTATTTATGGTATGCAAAATTTATTATAAGCATCTTTTTGGTGGGATCATAATACGTAAGCACAATACAGGACATTAGAACTAGGGATTAGAGGGGCTCCAAAACATAATAGACTCAGACTATGGTGGAGAATCCTTAAGGCCATATTGGTTTGATGGGGTTTTCTTGGGTGGGATTCAAGGGAAGGGTGTTTGGTTATCATGGGGTGGGAGTTTGATTAAACAAAAAAAAAAATTGTGCCACTCTTGTCGGCCGGCGTGACTGACAATTTCTCCCACCCCACCCCTTTGCAAAGTCCTGCCGATTTGGTGGGACTTTGCTGGTAAACACGAAGGAAATCTTCGGTAGGATTGAACCAGAGACCGTATCACTCTTCCGTTCCGATGCCGTTAATATTCATCTGAATCCTTCATTCCTTTCCTCGAATATTCCCCAGGAACTCAAAATCTAATTCATCATGGTTTGCCTCAAACATATCTCCCTTTGACATCTAAAGCAAACCCACTAGTGAAATAAGAAAAAACCCCAGAAAAAATATAACAAAAAAGAACCCAGGAAATATATGATCGGAGTCTGCATTAGTCGATCAAAAACTCACATAAAACGCAACGACGATGCCAGCTATGTAATCTACCAGTAGCTTTATTGAAGCACTGAATAATCCATGCAAGTAAAGGTACTGAGAGACGAACCCAACACCTGTTTTCCACAGAGAAAATCAAAAAAAGAAGTGAAGAAATAGAGGAATAAAACAGAGCAAACCTGTGTAAGAAACAAATAAAGAGAAGTGACTTAGTCTTTCATTTAAGAAAGGGAAGATCGAAGAAGATGGAGGTCAGATCGAAGAAGAAGAAGATGACGGTCTACAAGATAAGAGCAAAAAAAAAAAAGGGAAGATCGAAAAAGAAGACGACATGCAGTTGCAGTTCTCAACCATGGTGCGAACCTCTCTCTGTTTCTCCCTCTCCCTCTGCTTTTTTCATTATCCAGAATCTTCCCCCAGGTAGACAAACACGGTGGTGGAATGCTAAAATGGTGGTAAAGTGAAAGGAAAGTTCATTTTACTTTCCTGTCGGTTACCCCACTATCATGTGGGTCCCAATTCCACAACAATCTCACCCCGGACTCCCCCCTAAACAAACGGGGCGTAAGAGTCTTGAAAGCCTTATGGGTCAAATTATTGAAAGAAATAAAATAGTTTCCATTGGATTAGTTTATTGGTGCTAAACTCTAAGGTTAACTGTTAGAAAAATTATTATAAAACATACTTTAAAGAGAAGTATCAAAATACCCATTCACTGTTTTGAAAATTGGTTTTTGGTGTCTTTCCATCCTAAAAGTTTTGACTCATAACTAATGATGATTTTTTTTTTTGCCAAAGCACTTTAAATGTGGAAATTTAATCCTACATAAGAGTAGGATTCCTTGAAGAGAAAATTATTTTCCCTCTCTTGTTTCCAAGGGGTTTGGGGTTAGTTTTCACACACACTCATTGAGTGGGCCAAGGCTTGGTGAGTAGGATTCTCTTTGTTTTAGCTTTTACCTACTCTTTTGAGAGTTCCTCTTCCTCTATTTTGTTAGTTGATTGAGCATAGCGTAAAAATACCCCGAAGTGACTCAGTAAGTGAATGCAAAGATTACTGGAAAGCCTAAGGGGCTATTTTCATCTTTGATATTGATCCATAAGAACCCTCTTGCAACATAGGGGTGAATACAATCTCAAGAAAAATGACCAATACTAGCACGATTCAACTCCATCATCACTTCACCATACACTTTGAAACTTGTCACCTTTAATTACTTCATTTTAATAGTGACGTATTTAACCATTTATTTACCAACAATTTCCATAGCCATTTAAGACTACCTTTTCCATTGTGCTATCTTCTCAAATCATGCATTGACATATTTAACCATTTATTTACCAAAAATTTCCATAGCCATTTAAGACTACCTTTTCCATTGTGCTATCTTCTCAACTCATGCTTTGATTGTCATGTTTCACTTATTCACTACGCACTTTTATTGGGGTTCCATACGAAAGCAATAATCCTACATCGGATGGGAGTAGCCCAATGTGAAGACGTACAAGGACTTGGTCACCCTCTCTTTAATGGCTATTTTTTAAGAATGAGTTATATCCAAATCCCAACTAGGGTCTCAAAAAATGTATAAACTCCCTCAACAAAGATTTCAGTATGTTTGCTCTGCGTGGAGGGGAGATTATTGGGGTTCACTGAGCTTAATGACTATCAAAAAATCTAGCCAACCACCACAACTAGCTACGAGATTAATCAATATTAGATGAAATCAACCTCAACATTCCCCAAAGGGCCATTGACCATCTCAATTTAGTTCACTCTTATAATTAGCCAACGACATATCGTAAAAAACCAATTTGTGTACAAAAATGATATGCTTAAATTGATCAAGATGAATGTAAACTGTAGACATTGTTGCTTTCCTTTAACCAAGAAACAAAAAAAATTAAATATACATTGTCAAGAGGGCTTGGCGAAATGTTATTGTTGGTAAATCAAGATTTTTTTGGTACCCTATCTCAAATAAAAGAAAATCAAATAGAGGCCAAAGATACCAAAACAATGTTGTATCACACTACGGCACCGTTCGACAACGTTCCGTTTATGTCGTTTCTGCATTTTCTTGTTCCCATAAACGGAGAAACAACCTAAAAAACATTTGATAAAAGTTGTTATGTTTCACCCGTTTCTAGAACCATAAATCAAAATTTATGCCTATCTATAATTTTAGAAACGACTTTGGCGAAACTAGTCTGAAACAAGTCAAACTTGTTCCGTCATTTCTGTAAACGAATTTGAGAGAAAAAAAAAATGTTGTTGTTCCCGATAAATCTCTCGTCTATTAAAACCTAAAAAGAGGCAACCGAACCCTCTCTCCATTTTGGGCATTCGATAATACCGTTGGGTTTTTTAGTGGCATTATGTATACAAAAAATATTTCGAGAAATAGGTTTATCAAACACCAAAAAATCTGTTTTTGTTTTCGAAAACGTAAAAAGTTGCTTTTGTTGTTTCTAGACACAGAAACAACAGAAACGTTGTCAAACGGTGCCTACTTTTTCCTTGTAGTTAAATCTCCAAGTTCTTTTAAAACTTCATATTCTACTTGAGCATCCAAATATGGGTCAACTATTGCAAAAACATCTCTAAACAAGGTTCTAGCACCATGACAAATGTGTCAGAAAAAAGAAGAGCAAAGCAAAAGAAAAACACGCAAAGGTCTTGGACATTGGACTATTGTGACAACAATGCTAATGTTTGGGTTTGTAATTGGGTTCTATTTCTTCCCAACTTCTTGATTCGAGGTCTAACCACACCAATGTGACATAGTCACTTGGAGGATTTAATTGATCAGAATAATCATATGTTGAAGCTCAATGTGTTGGATCATCACTTCAACTCATTGGATAATACTGTTGTTTTAAAAATTAGATTGAATCGATCTCTAAGGGAGGATCGGTTGAAATGGGGAAGGGCTTGTAATGGAAAATTCTTGGTCAAAACTGCCTAGCACCTCATCTCCAATCAAAGTGTCATCATGCTTCTGGGTTTTTTTTTGGTAAAAAAGATATTTATTGATGAGAACGTGTAGGATTCATGGAGTCACCATTACAAAGAGTGGATAACCATGGAGTGGAGGGTGGCCATGATGTCACACACGTGAGTGACAAGGTCTTATGGGCCAAGGTATCAGCAACATGGTTGATGGTCCTTGGGATATAGGAGAAGTGGCAACTTTTGAACTAGCCTACAAGTTGTTGGATGTCCTTAACAAGTTGAAGGGAATCCAGTGGTGGGGTGGGCTTGTTTGAACAAAGGAGGGATATGAGTTCGTTACAATCAGACTCAACTAAAATGTTGTCAAAGCCCTCCCTTAGAGCATGCAACAACCCGGTCCTTACTAAAGCTTCCCCTTGAAGAATAGTAGTAAATTATATGGGTTCAAAGATGGCAAATGAGCTCAAAGTCTTTGAGGAGAAAACCAATTCCAGATCTGTCGTCGTTGGCTGAGCTAGAGGCATTGCAGTTCAGCTTGATGTAGTGCGTTGGTGGAGGGAGCCAGTGAACAGTTGGAGGAGGGGCAGTTGTAGGAGAGGTGACGTGGCAAGATGTTTTGGTAGTTGCCTCCCATAATTCCTTAAATGCTCGGACAAAAGAGGAGCTAAGCTCAAGAGGAGAGAGGTTGGAGTCATTAATGCATGAGTCATTTCTTGCCTTCTAGATTTGCCAATAGATGAAAGACCATAGAGCGATGGCTGATGGCCCATTGGTTTTATCCTTTTTTTTGAATCTGAATCCAAGATGATATCCACCCAAAAATATTTGAATTCTCAACACTGCTAAAACTGATTGAGAGCAGGCTGCAAAACAATATTGCCTTAGAGAATGGGCCTTCAAACATTATGTGATCTATCATTTTAGGGTAGGTGCCACATCTATGGCATTGGGGGTCAATGGGTATGCCTCTGCAAAGTAGCCCCTCCTCAGTAGCAAGCCCAAGGGAGCATGACTTCCACAGAAAAATTCTGAATTTAGGGAGGGTCTTACAGGACCAAATTGTTTTCCATATCATCTTGGGCACATGAGGAATCGAAGAGTTGGAGGACGAGGGCTTGCTTTGCTCTTTGAACTGTTGCTTGTTACATAGGAAGTAGTAAGCAGATTTGGTACTGAATAGAGCTTTTTTGTCTGCTCCCCAAGCTAGAGAGTCCTCCCTTGGAAGAAGAGGAAGTTTAATTTGCAAAATAGTTTTAGAATTAGTGGGATGGAAAGTAGTGTTAAGGAGCTGCTAACTCCAACACATATTACCCATATCAATCAATTGAGAAACTTTGTCTACAAAGCATACTGGCAGTTTTGGATATTGGATTCTAAAAGTTAGTGAACTTGGAACCCAATTATCCTTCCAAACATTAACACTTTCTCCATTGCCTACACACCAAAAGAGACCAACGGTAAGAATTGAACGACCCTTAAGGATGTTGAGCCATGCCCACGATGGTTGCGAGCCAATTCTAGCTCGAAGGAAAGAGACCGAGGGATAATAAATGCTCTTCATAAATTTGCACCAAAGGTTATCAGGATCATGCCAAAGATTCCAAGCCAACTTGGCAATAAGAGCTTTATTATGGAGTTGAGAGTCCCTAAAACCCAAGCCACCATTTTTCTTTAGATTTGCATAGTCTTCTCCAAGAGATCCAATGTGTTTTGTTGGAATGCTCATTTCCTCCCCAAAAGAAATCCGAACAAGCCCTGTTGATTCTTTTGTGATGACCCACTGGCAATTTGAAATGAGAGGCTGTAATAGTTTGCATGGATAGAGCCACAAATTTGATAAGTGTTTCCTTCTCTGCTTGAGATAGAAGAAGGTTTTTCTAACCTTGAAGCCTATCAGTAGTTTTATCCCTAAGTTCTCTGAAGATCCGAAGTTTTGAAGTTCCAAACTCGACTGACAGCCCTGGATATTTACTTGGGCAGTCCCCATATCTAATCTAAACGATGTGGGAAAACCATCTTTTCATCATAGAAGGGGTATTGGGACTGAAAATGAGAGAGGATTTGGCAAGGTTGATCGATTGACCACTGGCCGAGAAATAGAGATTTAGACAATTATTCAACCTGTGCACCTCTTGTAGGCTAACCTTAGAAAATTATAGGCTAGCATCGACAAAGAGGAGGTGAGACACTGGGTGTGATATGTTTCGAATCTTAGTGCCTTTAATAGATCCAGCTTCTTCGGCCCGATGCAAAACGCTATTAAGAGCTTGTGCACACAAAATAAAAATAGAAGGGGAGAGGGGGTCCCCTTGCCGGATTCCCCTTGTTGGAATAATTTTTCCTTGGGTAGCACCGTTCATTAGAACTTGGTAATTAACTGTAGTGATACACTCCATTACCATCAACACCCATTTTTCTGCAAAACCAAAGGCAGCAAACATTTTTTTAATGAACCCCCAATTCATCCTATCATATGCTTTACGCATATCCAATTTGATTGCCACCAATTTTCCTTTTTCCTTTCTTCCTATGCTTGACATAGTGACAGACTTCATGAGCAGAAATGATGTTATCGGAAATGATACGGTTAAGCACGAAGGCTGATTGGGATGGGGAAATTAGTTGGTCAAGTTATGATTGAAGGCGGGAGGCAATAACTTCGTCGTCATAAACATGAGTGAGAAGATAACTCATCTCATACGGGGTGGCTTTGGTTGTACTTATGGGTCTATGCCATGGCTTGGAATTAATTCATCTCATCTAATTGTGGGATTAGATAATTCAACTTTGAGTTTTTTACCTGTGCGACCTAGTTGAGCCATGCCCCTTTGCTAACTTTGGTATTTTGAAAGACATCCAGTGTCCTGCATCTCAATTTACTAGCTACCCATTCTATTATATTCCTAGGGAAGTGAATGTTGTTGTTCATTCTCATAATCAGGATAACGAAACGTTAATATTTCCCCAGGCATAGTGACGCCTAAAAGGTCTTTTATTTATAATTAAAGTTTTGATCTCGAATTTTACCTTAAGCACAATGAACCAAACCAAAATCCCAATGTTTGACACGAAATTCTCTTAACCAAGGTTCTAAGACTTGGAAGGGTCATGGATTGATCATGGAGGATACAATCAGATCGGCATAGATCGAATTGTATTGTATCGAATGGATCTACAAATATTTTTTTTTAAACTATTTTACCCTTTGACGTACATGTGTATATGGATGTGAACTTGAAATCAAAATCGAACCAAATCGTTTACCTTGAAACCATAAAACTGTTTATTAAATAGTTTGAATTTAATTTTAAAATTGAAACCGTGATTCGATTTTAGGTTTAAAGTCTAAACCATTTATAAACCGTTAAAATGAATTGTTAAACAGATTAGCATATATGTAGTAAGTTTAAGTCATTCAATGTTCTGTTTACATATATTTCAATAAAAAAAATTAAATTTATGTTAAATAACTATTAAAAAAGGTATATAACAATAAACAATTCAATTCAATATCATAATTTATATCTATTTTACTAAAAAGTTTAAAGGTAAAGAAGTTGTTTGGGATACAAAATTAGAAACGTAAGAAAACCATTTCAAACTGTTTACACCAAAAGCATGGTTTTGATTTTAACATATGAAACCGTTTATTAAATGATTAAATTTGGTTTTACCTTAGATTTCTTACACCAAGTCGAATTAAACTGTTTACATCAAAACCGAACCAATTAATGCTCTTATATGTGTATTGGGATTCGGGATTGGAAAGGTTAGGATCGGAGATGGGTCAACGCTAATGTTCTGATTCGATTCGATCCGATCCGATCCGAGTTTTAGAACCATGCTCTTAACGGGCGCACGCCCCGTTCATATTTGGGGTAGAAATCGTCTGAAATTCTCATCTTGTACAATTCTATACAATTCCACCCTAAATGGCTGACACGTGTAAATATTCCATATCTACGGTTCAGATTGTATTATGGTTGATTAACATTGTATTATGGTTGATTAATCTGAACCGTAGATATGGAATATTTACACGTGTCAACCGTTTAGGGTGGAATTGTATGGAATTGTACGAGATGAGAATTTCAGACGATTTCTACCATCATATTTGTGGGGGCGAAAACCCTATACCTTGCACGAGAAACCAGTAGGGTGCGGGAGAGCTTCCAACTGCCACAATATTGCTCTTTCTTCTTGCTGGAGGATACCGCCAGAACTCCACAGAAATTCTACCAACAGTGCACAAAAATCTCAGTTAAAATTCACTTTTGAATGATTATGCCTTTTTGAAGCCATTGTTGAATCAGTTATCTGTGCTCGTCTACAAGTTCCTTCTTGCTTTTTGTTGGTTTTAGGGTTTAAGCGACAATGGCGGTTGTTTCTGGTAATCAAGACCAGCTTCACAAGGTCCATCGATCTCGTCAAGCAGGTCCATCTGCAAAGAGAAAGAAGAAATCTGATAAGAAAAAGGGTGATGGTTCGGAAGAGAAGAAGCACAATCCCAAGGTTCATCTCTTATCCGATACTTATTGTGCTCTTGTTGTTTTCAGTGTTGCAAGGATTCATTCTCGATTAAGTGTTGGATTTTTATGACGGTTTTGCATGTTATTACTTATTTTTGTCATAGGCCTTTGCGTTTAATTCAACGGCGAAGGCGAAACGTTTACAAGCACGAGCCACTGAGAAAGAGCAGCGCAAGCTTCATATGCCTATGGTTGATCGTTCAACTGGAGAGCCGGCTCCATTTGTTGTTGTGGTGCATGGACCTCCTAAGGTAGGCACTATTCAGTGAGACGACGTTTGATCAGTAGCTTTTGAACAGTCAATTAAGTCTTTCTCAGTTCTAGCAACTAGTAGCCGACAGAAAGTCCATACATTGAATTTGTTGTGTATGAATTGTTTCCTGAATAGTTTGCCGCATGTGTTTGTCTCAGGTTGGGAAGTCTCTTGTCATAAAATCACTTGTTAAGCATTACACCAAGCAGAACTTACCAGAGGTTCAAGGCCCAATTACCATTGTGTCAGGTTCTATACTTAACGAAGAAGTTTTTTTTTTTTTTTCCCATGTACTTGATTGTAGATGTCAAGTGAATGTGACTATCTTGCCGGATGATGCTCTCATTCTGCTTCTACTTGTGATGAACGTGAATATTTGAATTAGGGAAACAAAGACGGTTACAAATTGTCGAGTGCCCAAATGATATTAATGGCATGATAGATGCAGCAAAAATGGCTGATCTTGCTCTTCTGCTGGTTGATGGAAGTTATGGGTTTGAAATGGTAAGTCTTAACTACTGAGAGATTTACCCGAAAGTATTATATTTAAGGGAAAAGATTTTCTGAGGTTTATTCTTGGTAAAAAAATTCACTGCTGGGTCCTGCTTAATTCTTTTTGAGGCCATGGAATTTGAATGACATTGGCAAAGTTCTCAATGACTGTTTTGTGACCTCTTCCTACCTGCCTCTGTCCTCCCATTCACTTTTTCCTCCGAAAGTAATCAAGGTGTGAATCAAATTCTGTTGGATTGATAGGTGCCTTTTTCTGAATTGGTTGGATAATCTAATTAGATCAGTACTTAACTGTTTTCTGGTAGTCTTACAGCAGTGGAGCCCTTATTAGTTCTTATTATTCATTGATGTTTTTGAATAGTATTTACCATACAAATTGTTTTGTCCAAGAGGAAAAGGTTTATTTAGTACCATTATTTGTTCACTCAGATCTCATTGTTGATAAATATGGCCTTTGTCTTTTGCAGGAGACTTTTGAGTTTCTAAATATCTTGCAAGTCCATGGATTCCCAAAGATTATGGGAGTTCTTACACATCTTGATAAGTTTAAGGATGTAAAGAAACTGAGAAAGACTAAGCAACGTCTCAAGCATCGGTTCTGGACTGAAATATACGATGGTGCAAAGCTGTTTTATCTATCGGGTCTCATACATGGAAAGTAAGATCTTTGATGCCCATCAGTTGTAGACTATTGTCTTCTTGCGTTATATGCATGGTTTAAAGTATCGGTCTGTATTGTAATATCCGATACATGTTGGTATCGGTTAGTATCATGGTCCAACATGGGACCGATGCAGTCTGATACAGGTAAGACACACTTCCTTTAAACCTGTAAAATGGAAACCATGAGTGAGATATGAAACTGAGAGCAACCGAAGTACTTGGAAACTTGTAAATCTCTTTGATATGAGTTAGAGGAAATCATTAAACATAAAAAATGACTATTTTTCACCATTTCAACAATATTTGGGGATTTACAGTTTCCAAAACTGACATATACATATTGCATTATAAGATGTTGTATGCTTCAAAACTGTATTTTATATGTATCATAAACACACCATGAATTTCTTGACCATTTCCATTCATATCTTTAGCATGCCTTGCGTCTCTCTGATATGATATGATACGATACGTCTTTTAAAGTCACCCCTCCGATACGATACCCGATATCGATAATTAAATCCTTGGTTATATGCACATGAAATGAATATTAATGAACATGATGGTTTCTTGATCATTTCTGTCAACTAGGAACAACATTTGATGCTTCTAATGATCTATGATACTTATACTGAATGAACAGATACGCAAAACGTGAAATTCACAATCTTGCAAGATTTATCTCTGTTATGAAATTTCGCCCTTTGTCGTGGAGAACTTCACATCCTTATGTATTGGTAGACCGTTTTGAAGATGTTACTCCTCCAGAAAGAGTGCAGATGAACGGAAAATGTGACAGAAATGTCACGTTATATGGTTACTTGCGAGGTTGTAATATGAAGCAGGGGACAAAGGTACAGCATTTTGGCCCCCCTCCCTATCTCTCTCTCTCTATATATATATGTGTGTGTGTGTGTGTTGCTGCATTTTGAGCCTCTCTCTCCAACCTGCCACTCGTTTTGTTTGTGTGTAACTAGGCCTTCCGTTGATCATGGTTGGTTATGGGTTGGTCTCTGACCTTGCCCCACCAGTTTGAGTTTCTGTATGCTTTCTACTTCATCCCAAAATTGTATGTATGAATATATTTGAGATTGGAAAAAGGATCTAACTTGCATTTTGTAAACTAGGTGCATATTGCTGGTGTTGGAGATTGCAGTTTAGCTGGTGTGACAGTCCTACCTGATCCTTGCCCTTTGCCATCTGCTGCCAAAAAGAAGGGACTGCGTGACAAGGAGAAACTTTTCTATGCACCAATGTCTGGTCTTGGGGATCTTCTATATGACAAGGATGCTGTCTACATAAACATAAATGACCACCTGGTCCAGTTTTCTAAAGTAGATGATGAAGATGCAGGGTCGGCACGAAAAGGTATCCCTAGTTCTCATATAATTGCCTAACAATTGTGTCTTCTTGTTCAGCAACTCTCTTGGACTGTTTTTCATTTGTTTGCTTTCCTCATTGTTGTTGTTATTTCCTTTAATTTTTTTGATTGGTGGATATCTAATGAATTCGTCAATAATGTAGAGTGAAGTTAATGTTGTTGGGATTATAAAGTGAGAAAAGCCTGAATCTCATCTTGTGGTATCTCCTTCTTGCTGAAATGCTTGCTTTATGGTCATTTCAGGAAAAGACTGTGATGTAGGTGAAGTATTGGTGAAGTCACTCCAGAACACGAAATACTCAGTTGATGAAAAATTAGAAAAGAGCTTCATTACACTTTTTGGTAGGAAACCTCCTGTTTCAGCGGAAGATAAGGGTAATGCAAAAGCATCTTATTCCGAAGATTCTGTTGAGGATATGGTGCATATGGATGGCCAATTTGCTTCTGAGAAAGCTGAATCAGGGGAAGATGGAACAATTGATACTGACAGTAACTCTGAATCTTTAGAGCAAGATGAATCAGGGGAAAAACATGCAGTTGCAGAAAATGAGGACGATGATTCCGATGAAGAAGGTGGTGATGAGTGGGATGAAGACAGAAATAAAGAGAGGAAACCTACTCCAAATTGTGAATTTCAAGAAAAAATTGAGTTTCACAATGGAAGGCTGAGGAGAAAAGCTGTCTCAGCACGTGATGTTCATGATGGTGATCTGAAGGTAATATTAGGATATGCCTTCTGTGTTGGTTACAATTGCCGATTCCCGTCCCATCCCCCCCAAAACAAAAAAAAGGGTAAAAGAAAAAAGTGCAATTTCACCTTTGATTTTTGTATTACTAGATGTCGATTATAGTGTTTGTTTTGTGTAATTTGTGGGGTCTGACGTGAGCAATACCCGTGGAGAGTGTTCAAATAACTCCTCTATCTCTTGCTCTCTTAATATTTTGTAATATTTATGAATATATTGTGCATATCATGTATGATTTCTGTTAGCTAATGATTGGCTATGGAACTATTTCATTATCTTGACTGCAGTGTCATTTCATAAAAAGGTGTCATTTTGAAGATGCTATATAGTGTTCAGTTTAAATCTCTCTGCTACCTGTTTCATGGTTTGACATATTGGATCTTCTAATTCCTTTAGAATCAAGTTCATGAATTATTTGTATAACATATCCATACAATTAATTGAAATGCCATAATTACTTGGTAAAGGTAACACCTTGCTAAATTCACCTTTTAAAATAAGTTTCATAATTATCTAGTGACTCTCTTTAAATTCTGGAATTTTTCTATGTATGTGCTCCTGTTGAGTACTTTACTTGCCATTTGCCAATGTGGGATTCCAAAAACTTAGACATGTGACTATATTCTTAATGAAACTACGTCTGTGCACACCTGAAACAGAAGTTTGTTGAACTTTTATGTATAATGGACAATTAATATTTATGATTTCTTTACAGATTATTCATGTTCTAAAATGTTAATTCTTGCTACGATGTATGTTTTTCCAATAAAATAAAGGTTTTAACTAAAATGTAAAGCAGTATTAAAGACTGCATACACTTGCCCCTCCCAGACCCTGCAGTAGCGGGAGCCTTGTGCACTAAGTTGCTCTTCTTCTTTATAAAGCAGTATTTGTTTTCGCGGCATATAATCATGGTCAAAATGTTTCATTTAATGATAGGATTCTGATGAGGATGAGGAAGATGATATGGATGGCAAGTCATCTGCTAGTTCAGATTTCTCTGTGGAAGATGAGGACGACCACCAAACAGAAGGTAGGATTTCACTTCATTAATTACATGTCAGTAATGGGTGTTGGGAAATAGTCACTCCCTTTATTCTCTAACCATTAGTTACAGCTTACTAGTTGCTAATGGATCATATGCTATGTAGTTTCTTCAGTAGAATCAATTGAACCAGGAAGGAGTTGGGACTGGTGATGGAAAATTGTAATAAAGAAAGATTATTCTTATGTTTTTGGCTTTTGGGAAATTGTTTCACTTCTAATGTGCAAGATGGCATATTTCATGAATTTCTGTTATGAATATGCCCTTATTTCCTCTGTTTTATTTCTCATTACCCTTGTAGAAGAGGCAGGAAATGCTTCAAAGTGGAGAGAGTCTTTGAAAGAGAGAGCTGCCTTGAGGCAGAGTACCAATCTCATGCAACTTGTTTATGGGAAGTCTACATTAAAGTCGCCAACATCTATTCATGAAGAGCAGGCTAGTAGTGAGGATGAAGAAAGTGAGGATGATGATTTCTTCAGGCCAAAAGGAGAGGCTAACAAGGTACTTTCTAAAAGCTACTCAGATTGTGTCTTGTGGATGAATTTTTATGGCCTTCCTATAGCTAGTTCATATATTGGACTTTGATGGAACAAAACTTGTATATCATCTGCAATGGTTTCTTGCTTTGTTATGAACTACAGAGAAGTGAAGGGTTGGACAGTTATGATGCCAATGGTGAGGACTGCTCCAAATTCACAAATCATGGTGAACTGAAAAACTGGAAAAATGAAGAAATTATTGAAAGTATTCGTGATCGTTTTGTCACTGGTGATTGGTCAAAGGCTGCTCGCAGAGGTCAAGCCTCAGGTGATGACAGTGAAGATGATGATGATGTCTATGGTGATTTTGAAGATTTAGAGGCTGGAGAGACGAACAAAGGCCATCAGACAGACAATGTAGGCTCTAAAAGCCAAAATGATGGTGATCAAGAAAATGAGGAGAGGAGGCTTAAAAAGCTTGCGCTTCGTGCAAAATTTGATGCTCAATATCCTTTTCCCTTAGTAGTTTTCTTTTTTATTCTGTATTCTAATAATGTTTTTGAAGGTTTATTGATGCAGCCAACCAACCTAGATTCCAGATTAGGATTCAAAGATTAGATCAGCTGTTCTACAGTCCCAGATCTGAACTATTTTTCTGTTAAAATAAAGTTGAAAAAGGCTTGCTGATTTTCTGGATTTAGTAGCCTGCATTGGGAAAGAAAGAGAAAAGAAGAGAGGAGATAGGGGCTGTTATGGGACTGTGAACAATACCTGTGAATAGTAACTGAAGAAAAGGAAGAGAGGAGAGAGAATAAGGGAGAAAAGAGAAATCCTCCTTCTCTACACAATTCAAATCCAAATTCTATATTCCTTCATTAAACATCATTATAACTTGGGCCCCACACAACTAACCAAAATATGACTCTTTATGACTAAAGCCAACTACATTACCCAATGGATCCCACCCACTACCAATTAAATATCTATTTCCGTACATCCCTTTAGACCTCCACTTTTGGGCCTTATAATTCAGCACATTATAAGTACAACCCAAAGAATTAAAAGCCACACCCCATAGATATTAAAATAGGACCAATTTTTGGGCTGGGTCTGCATTATTTATATTAGGCAGGGCTGCAACAGGGTCGGGTTGGGCCGGGCTTTTGAAAACCCTAGCCCAACCTTGAGTACCTTAGCTGGGCCCAGGCTCGGCCCGACCCTGACTCAAAACCTGAAAAATCCAACCCTGACCTGCCCTCAGGGCCGGCCAGGCTGATCCTGATTGGCCCTAACTAAGGAAGGGGAAAGGAGATGCAAGGGTTGGGATGGGTTAGGGAGAAGAAGAACAAGAAAAAAGAAAATGATATTGTTTCTCCTCCATTTTTGTAATGTCCATAACATGTTTCATGATGCTTAACACTAACTAAAACAAAGACCCTGACTCATTTGCCTCTTCAATGTAAAAAAAGAACAACCCTGTGCATGAGGCTTCCGCTACTGCAGGGTCTGGGAGGGGTAAGTGTATGCAGTCTTACCTCCTGCTTTGCAGAAGAGGCTGTTTCTTAAGATTTTTTAGAGGACTTTCGTTTGTTGCTGCTATATGTAGTGACGTTTCCTCTGCTGTCTAAATTCAGGGTCAAAGTCAGGGTCGGGATGGGCTGGGCTGGGCTGGGCCGGGCCCAAGGCCTCGACCCTGGCCTGGCACAACCCTGACTCAGAGCCAGTGATTTTCAGCCCTGACCTGCCCTCAGGGCCAGAAATTTTACCCAGGCCCTGTTCAGGCTTAGGGCGGGTAGGGCGGCCAAACTTGCAGCCCTATTTCTGCATTTTGTAATTGTAGTTTAAATCATTTTCTTCTCTCACGGATTTTGCAACCTTAACATGAGTGTACATATGATGTATCGGAGCCACCAGATGAGGAAGCTGATGAAAAGAGTGGGTCTAAGTTCCACCGAAGTGAAGCAAATGATGGTGGATATTTTGACAAAGTAAACTAGCTTCTTTGATTCAACCTTGCATTTTCTCTTTGGTTTGAGATGCTTATGAGCTCAGTGACGGATTTGCAGTTGAAGGAAGAGGCTGAACTCCGGAAACAGATCAATATAGCTGAACTCAATGATCTTGATGAGGCCACTCGATTAGAGATAGAGGGTTTCAGAACTGGAACTTACCTGAGGTTGGAGGTCCACAATGTCCCTTTTGAGATGGTTGAGCATTTTGATCCCTGCCATCCTATTCTGGTTGGAGGCATTGGTCTTGCAGAGGAAAATGTCGGATACATGCAGGTTTGTTCGTGCTATTTGCTGTGTGCTTAATTGCTTATTGTATGAAAAATTTCCCATCTGAAATGATAAAATTAAATGTGCTGTTTGCACATGCATGGGTGAAAGATAGTGGTAGTGGTGTAACATGCCAGTTACTGGAGAAATTATAAAGATAGAAAAGGGTTTCTAAAACTTCTTGATTATGCAGTTTTTTTTCTTCTTTAACTTGAAGAATTACAATCTTGCTGCAACTGACTCTGTTTTCCTTATTTCTACAAAACAACAGGTGTGTTAAGGGTTTTAGGGGCCTCACAGGCCAGGCAGCAATTGATATCCCCAATATTGTAGGTTTTAGACATTAGAAACCTCAAATTTTAATGCAGTTGCATTAGACTGGTTGGATCAATATGGTCCCGTATGGAGGCTTAGATGTAAGCCTACTAGCCTAGAAGGTCCACAAGGTGCTGGCAGCATTCCAATGGACTAAAAACAAGCTTTGGTTAGTTATGTTAGAGGTTAGGCCTTTTATTTTCTTTGGTTTCATTGTAATGGGCCTAATCTACAAGTTTGTAAAATGAGGGTGAAGTTAGTACACATGTTTAGTTGTTAAGTGCTGGAGTTAGGTTAGGATAATTAATAGCTTTTAAGAGTTATATTTTGAGTCTATTAAGTTGAATCACTATAGCGGTCCTTTATGAGTCAATTTAGTAAGTTTAAAAGGTTATATATATATATATATATAGATGTATACCCCCCAATCCCGTGACATGTTTTGATAAATAATATTGAATTTCTTCAACAGTTTTAGAGCTGTTGAACTGTTTATACGGGAACCTGGGATCTCATCGTTGTTGTTCCAAATCTAATCTTCATTCTCCTAGTTCTGTTCATCTTTCTTCTCAGGTTTCTTTCCTCCCTCTTTTTGCTATTTCTTATTATTGATTTTCTAATCTGTAGCACCCCTGTTTTCTTCTAAATTTCTGATTACATTCTTTATTTAGCTCTGAAGTTAGTGATCTGTATTGCCTCAAATTTAGTACAAAAGTTTTTGGTGTACCGCCCTTTGGCATTATGGTGTCAAATTCTGATTCCATCAGCTATATATCTCTTGCGTTAGTGATCTGTATTTCCTCAAATTTAGTACAATAGTTTATTGTATACCTCTCTTTTGAATTATGGTGCCAAATTCTGAACCCAGCAGCTAGAAATCTAATTCCAGAAGTGCAGTCCTTGTTAGTGTCAATAGGAATTATCTATGCCGGTCAGACTACCAACTCTGTTCTCAGAGTTATTCTACAGTTTCTGACTAAATACCTGACCATGTTTCTAGCTTGTTCTGATATCTAAGGAGGTCACAGTTATAATTTTTCTCTTTTTGGTCTTTATTCTCTGTTTTTGCGATCTTATCTTTACTAGTCTTTTGCTGGATTGTTCTGGTTTGGGATAGTCCACACAAATACACTGAGGCTTTACCTTTGTTCTTTTTAAATATTTTCTCCGCTTTATTGGATTAATTTCCTGATCAATGAAGATGGTGCGAGTGCATTTTACTGGCTTGCTGGTAGCTGTGAAATATTGTAACTGTCATCCTTCATTTTACTGGCTCCTTTTGGAAGTTATATACTTGTAGTTTTCGTTGGCTTCATAGGCTTTAGTGCAGTCTGAATATCCAGTGGCTCTATGTATGATACCTTTCTCATGAATCTTGTTAGAGACATAGGCCATGCCTCTATTAAGAAGTTTCAAATTTGAAGCCATTAATTTCCATTAGTTAGAATTTCTGAATATGGACTCTCTTTCTCACAATTTTGCCTCCATTCAGAGTGTTGGTTGGCTTGTTGCATTCGAGTCATACCACACTTCATAATCCATCTTAGACTCTGCAAGGTTAGGCCATTCCTTTAGTTCAAAACAATAGATATCAAGGATTGACATCTCGGTTTCAACCAAACCGAGATATTGCAGGTTTCTACTGAGTGGTTTTTTTTCTGGGCCAACTCGAAACCTTGGTTTTGAGGCCCAAAAAGTGGTTTTTGTCCTATTTTTTCTTTAATGCTTATTTTTGACATCTTAAACCTAATCCATGAATTAGTTTCACCAAAAAACCACCCAAAATGGTTGTTGTGATTTTGACCCAAGTTTGTTAGTGTACACTGAATATTTTGTACTGTAGCTACTGGAAATGTAAATAAGCTATTGAAACAATAAAAACATACATTAGAATGGAAAAACAAGCATACATGATACATTGAAGGAGTTATGTTTAGGTCACACCTTATTTGGATTCTGTTTAAAATCACCCTGAATGAAAATAAGTGTGGATATCAAAACAAAATATTATTATGTTGGTCTTTTGGTTTTTAGTTATGTTTTATCACAATAAGACATATAAAATTTCTAGATTTGAGAAGAACCTTAGCTTTTGAAAATGCAAAATGTCTCCTACAACTGAAAATTTGTTTTTGTTCTTGAACCGGAGAGTTGACTTTTTATCCTTGGAATTTGCATTTTTTGACTATTTTTGTTAGATTCATTTGGGGGGGGTGTTTGTTTGTTCATGATTATCTTACGTAAATTATAAAGTCATTTACTTGAATAATAGTAGGCATAAAACAGTGCTGTTTACCGAAATATTCTGAACCCAGGGGGAATTTATAAACAAATCTACCTCCCAAGTTTCCAGCGAGATATTCGAGTTTTGTCTTGAAACCTATCGAAACGCACATGTGACTTTAAAGCCTTGGTTTAACCAGGTTTGGGTCGAAACACATCGAAATCCATTGAAACCTGGCCATCCCATTTTGAGCCCAGGTTTCATCTTGATTTCTTGAGAAACCAAAATATCTCGGTTGAAATTGTATGTTTCAACTGAGATTTTGAACCATGATTGTTTTTGTGAGATACCATTAGTGTTATTCTGTTATGAGAACATTCAAGCAGACCTCTATAGGTGGTTAATCTAGGTATATAATAGCTTACATTCACCATCTAAACTCAATATTTACTTCGAGTTTACTCCCTCTCCTGCGTTAAAAAAAATCTATCATTACTTTGTGGCCAAAATGTAAAGAGTAGCTGAGGCTCCTTCTACAGTAAATCGTTGTTACCAGCTGTGTTACCTGGGTACAGCAAGGATGCAACTTGGTTCTGACATTTGTTTTTGAAACCCTGTTTCCCAGTGTCCATGAAAGCTGGTGTTATGCGTAAGCAAGAGGCAAGATACTTGGCTAAGTCAAGGTTTAAAGTATAGGTCTGCACTATATCGTATCGGTTTTGGTTAATACGAATTTTGAAATGCAGTGTATCGTTACGTATCGATACGATACACACCGATTGTCACACCCCTCCCCCACTTACTTGAAGGCTGGTGACCCGGACACGCCACTGTGTTCGCAATCCATATAGGATCTCCGATTCAGTACTTTAAGGTTACAAAATCCACATAAATAAGAGTAATCAGTAATATAACACAGTTGGTGAATTCTATTGATACTTACTATAATTACACAAAATAATGTTTTCCACAAATGGATCATAATTACAATTATGCCCCTAGGGCTACTTCAGATATGTTCACAAAAGAATCGAAAGGGAAGACGAAATACTATCATCCTCAAGGTGCCCTAAAAGCACATTCATCATACATGCAGTCAACCTCGTGCATAGCCAACTCCTCGACCCAATGATCATCTCCATATAGGCCGGCTCCTCGACCACAGTCTCGAGATGGTTCCCTGGATCACCAACTAAAAGGATGCGAAGAATGGGTTGAGCTTCCACGAAGCCCAGTGAGGGGTGGGCACACAACAATCACAACAATATATGAAATGTAATAAAATATCAATGCTCAACCGCACCAATATGAATGTAGTTAGATGAATGCAATGTCATGATCTGGTTTATTAGCATACAAGCCCAATCAACAAATTCTAAGTCCATAGTGGATTTTAGTACTACTGCAATATAAGTGGTATTCCTAATCACGAATATACGTTATTGGTCCCTGAGGATACAAGCTAGTCGTGAGACAGGAGTGTGCCCGGTACCAAACATCATTACCCAACATCGTATAAAGGGTATGCCACTACACTGGAATCCAACCTTTAGAGTAGGGTTTTGTCACGACGCCGGTACCCCCCCACCTTGGTCACCGGAAATTCCCCCAACCTCGGTCCATCTAATGGTAGGATTAGCCAATATGTGTCCTCCTATTGGCAAGGGTTGTAGCATCAGAGCTGTTCTCCTAGCCCAATGCAATTTAACATGAGTCACATCACATCACATCACATCATACTCACACACCTTGTGGGCATATAGTGTTGGAACCAAACCTTCGGCTACCCCGTACCCCACACTCACACACCATGGACATGCAGTGTCAGAACCCAACCTTCGGCTACCCTACATCCCAATCATCCACACACACACACACACCTTGGGCATGTAGTGCCAGAACCCAACTTTCGGCTTCCCTGCATCGACTCATTTACAACACACACACACACACACACACACACACACTATTATGCACAATCCACATTCACCAATAACAAATTTAATATGCAAGATGTT
Organism: Macadamia integrifolia; assembly: GCF_013358625.1. Classification (NCBI taxonomy): domain Eukaryota; kingdom Viridiplantae; phylum Streptophyta; class Magnoliopsida; order Proteales; family Proteaceae; genus Macadamia; species Macadamia integrifolia. The sequence goes on from NC_056569.1 coordinate 4,164,880, forward strand.
TATGACCATACGCATGGATACATATGTTATAAATACTTCATAAGACATATACAATGCCCACTCACCTCTAGTCTCTACTGATTGCGGAAGGCCGATGGCCTCCTGCTATTAGCCGGTTCTATTCCTATGAGACGGGGTTTTTAGGTCGACTGACAAGCATGGGATGGGTCTTCCTATAGGTCAAATGACCAATAAAAAAAGAGGTAACTAAATTATGTATCAGGTGTTTCACTGGTGGATGCACATCGGGTGATGGTGACCCACCGGTGAGCTCACCAGTTGATGGATCCGAGAGTTGACAAAAGAACTCAAAAATCTCTACAAGCTTCACTGGTGGCCTGGTGGGTGCTCATCGGGTGATGGTGATCCACTGGTGATTTCACCGGGGGATGAATCCGAGAAGTTAAAAACCTACAGGATGTCCACCGGTGAATACTCATTGGGTGATGGTGATCCACCGGTGGGCATTATCCGGTGGAGCCAAATAGGGACCTCTCTACCCATATTTTCTCCCCAAGTCATTGGGGTCCCCTTGAGTGTCTAAATGTGTGGTTGTTTCCATAATGGGGGTCCATTCCAACCAAGGTTCCCATTTTTCCTCTTTTGCCCTGTTTACAATATAGGTTTTAGGGTTCTAGGTTTGATTTACTTGTAGGAGGGCATGCACATACCCAATTAAGTCTAGGATTAGTAAAATCGGTGTTTTAAATGGTATGGGAGTGTAAGGTTTACCCAACTCCCCATTTTAGAGGTCTAGGTACCCCAAAATTGGGGATTTCTGTTAGGGCACATACCATAGCCATTTATTCCTCATGTGATCACCTGAGACCTTCCACATAAATGTCCAATCCCATTTCCCAAACATAATGTTAGGTTGGGAGGGTTAATTTTAGGGAAATTTGGGCAATGTTCACTATTCAAGGGTTTGGTTGCGCAAATTGGGGGTTTTTAAGTTGGGGTTTCTCATAGTGAAAGCCTACTTTAGCCTAGGTCTTAGAATGGGGTAGGAGAGAGAGATAGCTACAATAGGAAGTAGACGGAGAGAAAAACTCGCCTTAGTTTGGTAGGTGATCCCCTTACTCCTCTCTTCTTCCTCCTCCCTTGCACTCGTTCTCCTTCTCCTTTCTACCTTCCCTTGCTCTTGATTTGGTAGGAAAGAAATGAATGAGCAAGAGGTCCTATTTGTAGTAACTTAAGTTACATAAGGGCTGTTTGGGTAACTGGGTTGTTCCCCCATTTGGCACTAGCGGGCCCACTTTGGGGTGTCCCAATACATTAATCCATCCATTGGTAGGTTGTACTAGCTATTAGGAGTGGTTTAAGGTGCACGGGTGCAAGGGTCCGGGCCCCACGGCCAAATAACCCGATTCCGACCAGTACCCTCATCGGTGGGTGTTCACCCGGTGATGGTGATCCCCCGGTGACCATTAGCCGGTGTGGGCTATTTTGGTTCACTTTGGGTGGCACAGTACCTGTTGGCTGCGTGGAGGTCCCCTTAAGTGATGCAATTGTGTGGGCCTTTTCTTGGTGCATCTCACTACTAGGGTTCGGGTAATTCCCTTCAGTGGTAGAGGACTTACATTGAATTCTTATTCAGTGGTTTGAAACCCTTCCACTTGTCCATGCATAAGTAACACTTGCAAGTGGGATCAGTTCTTCCCTTGTGGCAGAACACAGATGCCAACCAGTAGTCATTAGTACTGGCACTCTCTTATGATTCACCTACAACTAGTTACACAAGGAAATTTAAGGCATGGGTATAACATTCCCCCCTCCTTACAAGAAATTTCGGGGACGAAATTTAACGAACCTGGTAGTCCAAACATTCCAGGGTATTTCTCCTTCATGTTCCTCAACTTGACTAGGACGTAAGAAACAATCCGATTGTGAAGAATGTGGTCTCTCCGGTCAATGATTTCTTTCGGCTGCTCCACATACCTCTAGTTAGTGTTAAGTTCCGAAGGTACATGTGTCAAAACATGAGTCAGATCGAAAATGTACTTCTTAAGCATGGAAACATGGAATACATTGTAAGCTCCTTCCAACTCAGGTTGCATAGTAACTCCGTATGCTAGTGCTCCAACTCGGCCCAAAATTTCATAAGGTCCCATGTATCGAGGACTTAACTTTTTTTTCTTGCCAAACCTCCGACTTCTCTTATTGGTGAGACTTCCAGAAAAATTGTCACCAACTTCAAACTCTAGGTGCTTCTGTCTGACATCAACGTAGCTTTTCTGTCCGGATTGAGCTGCCTTGATCCTTTCTCTGATCACATCCACTTTCTCACAAGTGGCTTAAATTAGTCAAGGACCTAAGATTTTTCTCTCTCCAACTTCATCCCAATGCAGGGGTGCCCTGCATTTCTTGCCATACTGAGCTTCATAAGGTGCCATACCTATAGTAGCCTGATAGCAATTGTTGTAGAACTCTATGAGTGATACATGTTCATCCCAGCTAGAGCTCATCTCCGACACACAGACCCGTAACATATCTTCTAAAGTCTATATGGTCCTTTCTGACTGCCCTTCTGTCTGTGGAGGGAATGTTGTGCTGAAGTTCAGCTGTCCCCATTGCTTTCTGTAAACACTTCTAGAATTTAGAGGTACATCTGGAATCACGGTTGGAGACAATACTAGCCAGTACGCCGTGCAGTCTGACAATATTGTTGATATATAGTTGAGCCAACTTCTCTATGGAATAAGTGATCTTCATAGGGATGATTATGGCTACTTTGTTCAGCCAGTCTACAATTACCTAGATTGTGTCATTCCCTTTCTGAATACGTGGTAGCCCTGTGACTAAATCCATGGTGATATGTTCCCATTTCCATTCTGGTACTGGTAGGGGTTGCTATAAACCATGTGGCCTTTGTCTCTCAGCCTGGATCTACTGGCAATTTAGGCATTTGGCTACATGAGTCGCTACATCAGCCTTCATACCACTCCACCAATAGAATTTCTTCAAATCCTTGTACATCTTTGTACTACCTGGATAAATTGAGTAGGGTGAGTTGTGTGCTTCTTTCGGTATCATCTCCCTCATTTATTCATCCTTTGGTAAACATAGTCTATCTTTGAACATGAGAACTCCATTATCAGTCAACTTGAAGTCCAAGTCCTTCCGTCTTCCTTCTTTTATATCATTTGCTATCTTCTGAAGACTTTCATCTGATAGCTGAGCAGCCTTGATTTTCCCTATGAAAAAAGGTTGTATCATTAGTGCAGCCAGGGTCATCTTGGATATCTCCGATACGATACCTCTCTTAAAATTACCTGACCGATATGGTGATCGATATTGATACTTAAATCCTCGGGCTCTGCAAAAATTTGAATACTTCAAATTAGTGAGCAGTAGCTGTGGCCTTGAACCAAGCTTCTTGCAACTATTCATAGAGTGAAGAAGTACTTGATATGCATGCTAGTTGACAAGTTATAGGAATGATGCCTAAATGAAATACTTGAACACAATAAGCAAGAAGTGGAAGCTTCCCCACCTTGGACTGAGCTTTTTGCCATTATTCTTGAAATTAAAATGTCAGATATTGGTGTCAAGGTAATACAAGTTCTAGAATAAAAGAAATAATACCAAAGTGAAATGGAATGGAAGCAAGATGTGATAGGCGTCTACATTGTACAAAATAATGATTTAAAATATATGAGATGCGAGAAGCAAAACTAAGAAATGAAGAGAAAAAGTGGTAGCTTCCTCCTTGTACCACACTTCACTGCAACTTTGAGTGAAGTATTAGATGCTGACCCCGTTTTGAAGTGTCTTGTAATTGGGTTTCTCTCTTTTGGGGGGTGTAGTTGGGGGGAGAGAGGTTTGGTGTGACATGAGATAGGTATATTACACATGGGTATTGCTATTTTGAAGTGTGGACAGTAACAGAGTGTGAGAGAGGGGGTTCAGCTTGAAGCGTTTTTTGTTTAACAGACATTTGGCTTCATGGTTTTATGCATTGGGTATGGGATCAGTCAATCAGAGCGTAGTTTTTAAGGCGGTAAGGCGGCGGAGGCGTTTGAGGGTCTTTCGGAGCGCCTTAGTGATAAGGCGGGCATAAAGCGTCGCCTTATTGACTAAAGCGTTCTTGTGTAATTTTTGTATAAAACCAATCTATTTGGCTTAAATCCTAGTTGAATCATATTACTCATATGTTAAATAAATATTAAAGGTTCATATTCATACCAATGTAATATATTCATCAAGAAAACAAATCAATAAAGTGAATAAACTAAGTTCATTTTCATCAATCATCAATCATCAATATTCAATCATCAATCGTCAATCATCAATCATCATAACATATTAACATATAATATAAATACATAATTATGAAACAAAATTATAAACATAAAAAAAAGAAGACATAAAAAATACAAATATTTATTATACTTACCTCTATGATGCCAAAATGAGTACCTAAGCCCTAAGGTCATCCACTATATTTCTACTTCTGTCAGAGAAGAATGAAGCTCACCGCTGCCGGAGCAAAATGGTCTCCTAGATCAGTGGTTCTTCCTTGTTCCTTGATTCCTTCTCAAAGCCCTTTCTTAAAACCCTTGACAAAATCCAAACCCTGTTTGTGAATCATGTTTTTGTTTTGTTTGTTTTGTTTGTTTTGGTTGTTTTTGGTGGAGTAAAGTTGATCCCATACATCTCAAGTGTTAACAAAATCATACACCTACCAATAAAAAATCTATATTTGGAATCTTCATCAAGTAATTTTAAAATGTGTTTAAAAAAAAAAAAAAAAAACCCATAAGGCACCATTTCACGTAAGGCGGAGCACTGCCTTACCATCTCTAGACCGCTTCAGCGCCTTAAAAACTATGATCAGAGCATATTGACAAGGTTTTTTATTCCTGCTCCAGTTTTCTAGATTCTGGAAGAGTATATTATCACCCCATCCTACTGATTTAGCACATGTTGGTAGGCATTTCAGTTCTTCCACTTTCCCTATATTTTTCGTGAAAGATTTCGCCTTCCTTTATTTGTTTTGCTCCAGTGAATTTTTAAATTATACTTCACGCGGTTGCATTGGTTATTGTTTAAGGCAGTTTTTTTTGTTCTCTGTTTCCAGGTTAGGCTAAAGCGGCATAGATGGCACAGGAAGGTATTGAAGACTAGAGACCCAATCATTGTCTCAATTGGTTGGAGGCGTTATCAGACTGTACCTGTTTATGCCATTGAGGACCAGAATGGGCGACACCGTATGCTCAAGTATACTCCTGAACACATGCACTGCCTTGCAATGTTTTGGGGCCCTCTTGCACCTCCCAACACTGGAGTAGTTGCGGTCCAGAATGTGTCAAACAATCAGGTTTTATGTTATCCTCCTTGCAGGCCCTTGAAAGTATTATTCGTATTGGCATTAGTTTGTTTATTTTGATTTTGTGCATGCAACAAATATGGGTTACAATCTTATGAATAAGCATACTAAGCATACTTTCCTATTCCTTCACATTTTTTTTTTTTTTTTGAGTTTTTCTTCTTTTTTATTAATTCCCCAAGGTCTTCAAAGTTGGGGGGGGGGATATTTTCCAATAATTTCTCTGGCCAATAGCTACTGCTTCTTTCTTTCGGTTGTGAAATTCCTAGGGATTCCAAATTATTTTAGTCTAATGTTTTATTTTTTGAGGATTTGTTTTCTCATTTCTAGTAGCTTCGAATGTTTAGTGAGGGCTTCCACATTTTTATTTGGCTTGAAATATGAAATGCTGTCTTTGTTTCAGATTACTACTTGTTTGTGAATTAAGTTTGTTTTCTCTCTTCTGCTTCTAGTTATTAATTTGAGAATGCTTGATCGTTGAACGGCTGATGATGAAAGGGTTCATGATAATTTTCATTACTATTTTGAGGTTTTTTGAGAGAGACACTTCCTTTTGTAGTTATTAAAACACATTTATGAGGCGTACTGAGGTGCATGTGAACTTGGTGCATGCAAATTTTGGGCTGTACCCTGTGTTGAGGAGAACGATGCCTAAGGAATATTTGTGCAGCCAAGATGTGCTGCACTGGTTCCATTGGTAGACAGACCTAAGTAAGCATTGAGGTCAGCCTATGGTTTACCTTTTAACATGGAGTGATACAGATTCATCACCAAAATAGGCTTGTTTTATTAGGAATAAGCCTATGGTTGGGTTCTATACATGTTGGGCCTTTGATCCCATGTGTTTGAGTGTAATAAGCCACTTTTATGAGCCTAAACTGAGGGTATTATGATTGCATACGGGATTAACTAGCTTGTTTCCTTTTTCATTAGTTTCCATTTTGGGTTCAATTTTAGTTGTTAGTTTTTGTTATTTCTTAGGGGTTAAGTTATTAGTTGAGTGAAGTCGCTAGTTTCATTTTTTATTTTGTTTCTATTTTCATTTTTTAGAAACTTATGTAATAGGAAACCGATTAGAAGTTTCTATTTTGAGAGTTTCTAAATTCAAGGACCTGCCCCCCTCTCCCCCCCCCCCCAATTTTGTTTTAGCTATAAAAAATACAACCATGGAGGCTTCCATAGCTGAATGATCTGAAGAATTAAACCATGGCTGCTGTGGCTGCTGCTGCTGCTGCTGCTGCTGTTTCTCCTTACTGGGAATTACTTTATGTTTGATCAAAGCTGGTGGAGTTAGTGTTTGATCCAACTGACCCTCTGCAGTAGAAAGCCCGAGGGGTTATTTCTCCTTTATTATCTTCTTCTTTGCTGTTCAAGGTTTTCAAGACCTGCAACTTCAACCTCAATCCATCACAGAAAACCATAATTTTGAGATCGATATCATGACCCTTGATGTGTTTGTGGTTGTTCTTTGATAGTATCCTGCAACTTTGGGATTAGGTTGGCCTTGCCACTCCTAATTTTACATTATGGAGCTTACTTCAACTTGTGCATTTTGAATTTCAGTAGTAGCAGAAGCATTTCCCTAGGTGCATGTTAGTTGTTAGTTTCCTGTTTGTGCTCGCACATACTTCAAGGATGGCATAAGTTCACCTGCAAAAGGTTGTTAAGAAATTTGTGAGAGCACCCTTAACAGAAATAGTTCATGATACCCCTTATTTCTTTTGAGAACAGAAAATCCTCTTATTTTTAATCTCATTATCATCTATTCCTCTCTTATTAAGTGACAAAACTATAGGTACAGCTAAGAGAATACAGAACAATTGCCTTCATCAAAGACAGCCACAACCAAAACAAAGAGACAAAGCAAGCAACCCTACAAAGTTCCAAAACAGAAACAACAAAAAAATTACAACAGATAATCCCTTAGCTCATACCTTCTTGGCCTAACCACTCCTTAGAAGATCTGCCAATTCATTCGCTGACCTCGACATCCTTCGGAACCAGCAGTTCACATGCGAATCCCAATGGTCTATTTTCCTTAGATATTGGCAAACCTTCAAGATTGGTATTCTTCGGACTGACCTGAGCAGTAATCATTGTAGGGTTCCTTTGAACCTTAAATCAGAAAAATCCCTCCCTTATGGCACATTACAACCCTATTTGAACGGAAAGCAACTGGAGCGAGCATTGAGTCACTGATACAGTTGGACCATGGGTTTTGTCTTTGGTTTATCTTTTGTTAATATTTTTCATTTATTAGTTGCTTGTACGTCCTTAGTTGCTTGTGTACAGGCGAGAAATTATACTCAACAGTTCCAAACCTTTTCAAATTCTGTTGAAGAGTTTTAGTTTAGGATGAATTCTACCCTATCATCCGGTAGGGGCTCTTTTGTGTTTTGAATTCTTTTTTTCCCCCTTATATGACCCTTGGCGCAGTGTTAGGTTGCTCCATTTTGACCTAGTGGTCACAGGTTTGAGTCAGGAAACAGACTCTACGCAAAGCGGGGGTAAGGTTGCATATATTATGACCCTACCCAGGCCCCGTAGTGGCGGGAGCCTCGTGCACTGGGTACGCCCTTTTTATATATGTAAAACTCACCATGAGTGGATTGGATTTTTTTGAATAAAGTTCATACACTACTAGTTCCTTATGTTGTGCAACTGGGCTTTCTTGACTCCAGAACTAATTCTTTTCTTAGGTCATTTCTTTCCTTATTTCTCTTCTAAGACTCTTCTTCCCTTGTTTCTAAGGCTGGCAGAATATATGTTTTGAATCTTTGTTTTAATTTTAGTTTCAGTTTGCTTGTTCTGCTTGTAACTTCTTCATACTAATTCTGACCCTTTCCTAGTTTGATGTCTGAGAGACGATTACTGATATTTCTGAAATTATAAGATTGCTTTCTGTTTTCAAGTCTGAAATTGTAAAATTAACTTGGGTGGGTGATGTAGATAAGTCACTTAATGGGCTTATTTTATTGCAAATAAGCCTTGGGTTGGGTTGGGTTGGGTTGGGTTTGGTTGGGTTATGTATGTGTTGGGCTTTTGATCCCCGTAGGTTTTCTTTGTAATGGGCTACTTTAATGTGCCTAAAATATGGGTAGAAAGTAGGAAAATGGGATTTAATTTATTAGTTTAGTTAGAGGCCTATTTTGAGTCTGTTTTATTTGTTATTTCAGTTTCTAGTCAGTTTAGGTTTCCCAATTAGTTAAGGATTGTGTTACGCATTTCCTTTTTAGTGGTTGAGAGCTAGAACCAAGCCTATTGGACGACATCTTCTCTATTAAGCCAGAATTTCAGATCCTACTTGGGATTGGATCACTTGTGATTCAACCTTACATTATTTGGTATCAGAGCCTAGCCATACCAAAGATGGAGCCATGCGAATTTTGTGAGAAACTTTCTTCATACATCTTCATTGACTAGGTAAAAGAATTGTACGTCTACTTTGATTCCTACAACCTGACAGAGGCACAATGACTTCAATATGCTTGCTTCCAAATGAGTGATTGTGTTCGAATACAATTGGAGAGTCCATGAAAGGCAACTTCAAGCTCAAGGGTGTGAGCCTAGAACTTGGGACGAGATGGAGTATGAGTTGGCAGGCATGTACCTATCTAAACGTGAACAAAGTATGTACTTCCTTCTACCAAGAGTTCCTTCCAATTACACCCCCAAAGCCACCCACAGGTGACAAGAGCATGAAGGAATTGTTTGACCACGTGGTCATTATCTTGCAACAAATTGCAAAGGTGCAACAAGAGAAGACACTTCCAACCAATGAACTAGAGTAAAACAGTTGAGGTTAGTGTTGAAGAAATTCCAGCAATTCCTATTGTCAAGGAAGAGCTAGTCATTGATGTTCCCATCAACGAGACTCATGTGGAAGAATTCGAAAGCAATGAGGTTGCCATATTGGATAATGAGGTTGAGACTGAGGAACTTGACATAACAACGACTATGATGATTGTGAACAGTCAAGAGGAAGACCCGAAGGGGTTCAAGAATGAAGTTGTGTTTAAACCATCAACGGAGCCGATTGAGAACCATCAGGTAGATGATCTAAAATAGCTTTATGTTGCATTGAAGTTTGAAGAGGTTGAAGGTACATATGACCCTATGAATACATCCGACGATGTTGAGGTTACACATGTGGAGTTCATCATTAATGTAGACTTGGATAGGGGTCTAAGTGTCTAACCAAGTCTCAATCTACAGGAACTTTCAAACCAAAGAACTACAAAAATTCACTTTACCAAAGAAACCCAACAACAGTATACTAATAAATCTGAGATTGCAGCTTCTGAAAACCAAAGAACAACAAAAATTCAGCAAAGAAACCCAACAACAGTATACAACAACACAACTCAGCCTTATCCCAACTGAATGGGGTCAGCTACATAGGAAAAAAAAACTTTTGAACATCCCACTCATGAATCGGCAACCTGGATCATAGCCCTCCAAGTAGCTCTGTTTGATACCATACTTGGGTGAAGACTTAATTTTTGCATGTCTCTTCTTACTAACTCATCTATGGTCGTTTTTGGCCTGCCCCTAGCCCTTTTAGCTCCATCCATCTGCATCTGGTCACTCCTCCGTATAGGGGCATCCAAAGGCCTTCTTTGAACATGGCTAAACCATCGTAACCCACATTCTCTGAGCTTATCTTGAATTGGTGCAATTCCTAAATCGGCTCTAACATGGTCATTTCTTATTCTATCACTCAAGGTTTTGCCGCACATCCAACTCAACATCCTCATCTCTGCCACATTCAACTTATCTACGTTACGCTTCTTGATTGCCCGATATTCTACATCATACATTATAGCTGGTCTTATGACAATCCTGTAGAATTTTCCCTTAAGCTTTAGAGGAATCTGTCGATCACATAACATTCCAGACGCCCCTCTCCATTTCATCCATCCTACTTTAATTCTATGGGAAACATCATCATTAATCTCACCTTCCTTGTTTAAGGTAGAGCCCAGATATCTAAAGCAGTCACTTTGCGGGATCTCTCTCCCCTCATTTTTCACTCCCTCGCCATCAATCCTCAATCGACTAAAGTTACACATCATATATTCCGTCTTCATTTTACTTATCTTAAGACCTCTCGATTCCAAAGTGTATCTCCATAGGTCCAACTTATCGTTAATTTCTACCACAGTTTTATCCACCAGAATAATATCATCTGCAAAAAGCATACACCACGGGATCTCTCCTTGAATATCCCTAGTTAAATCATCCATAATAAGAGTAAATAGGTAGGGGCTCAATGCGGATCCTTGATGTAGCTCGATAGTAATTGGGAACTGAGTACACTGGCCTCTCATTGGTCTCACACTAGTCACCACATCACCCTACATGTCTTTAATTATATCCACGTATTTACTTGACACCCATTTCTTCTCTAAAACCTGCTAGATTAAATCTCTAGGGAACCTATCATAAGCTTTTTCTAGGTCGGCAAAGACCATATGAAGATCCCTCTTGTAGGTTCTAGATTTTTCTATAAGCCTTCTAAGAAGGTAAATCGCTTCTTTAGTGGATCTCCCAGGCATGAAACTGAATAGGTTCCCTGAGATATTGGTTTCGCTTCTTATGCGAACCTTTATTACCTTCTCCCAGAGTTTCATAGTATGACTCATAAGTTTTATGCCTCTATAGTTGTTGCAGCTCTGAATATTGCTTTTGTTTTTGTAGATTGGGATAATAACACTTCTCCTCCACTCATCCGGCATCTTCGTGCTCATGATCTTGTTAAACAGCTTGGTTAACCAACAACTCCACGTGGTCCCAAGTTTTTCCACACTTCAATTGGGACCTCATCCGGACTTGGAGTCTTCCCTACCTTCATCTTCTTTTGGGCTTCAAGAACCTCGGTCACTTCTATCTTTCGTATATACCTATGATTCCTGTTATCGAGCAGAATACTCGAACCACTCCTATTAGGGTTGTTTCCATTAAGTATGTCACAAAAATACTCGTCCCATCTCTTCTTTATGTCTTCATCATTCACAAGCACTCTATCTTCCTCATTCTTAATACATTGAACATGGTCGAAATCCTTGCTCTTCCTTTTGTGAAATTTAGCTATCCTATAAATAGCTTTTTCCCCTTCCTTGGTATTTAAATTGTTGTAGAAGTCATCATATTTCCTCGCCCTTGCTTTCCCCACAATCTTTTTTGCCTCATTTCTGGTGACCTTATATCTCTCTTTATCTTCAGCTTCCCCAGTCCTTTGCCAAATCTTAAAATTATCTTTCTTAGTCTTGATGGTAGCTTGAACCTCCACATCCCACCACCAAATCTCCCTAGGGGCCAACCTAGTACCCCTAGACACCCCTAGGCAGCTTCAGGAAATTTTATAGCTGAATATTGGATAGCATTTTATAAACTCAGATCACCAGTTTGAAGGTCCAACCCATTGGAGAATAAGGGCAGCATTCAACATCAACATCCAACACAGATCAGACAACAGTTCTGGGCAAAAACTCCAATCGGCCAGAATAGGAATAATTCCTATAATTAACTACTCCCTAGTTAGATTACGCTAAAAATTGGATCGAGTCTTCCATACAGCAGGGGTAACACTCGACCAGAAGCTCAAAGCCATCAGGTGGCTGGATGCTTAGAACAGTATAGGTCGGTGGGGAAGAAATCTGGACTTCTTAAACCCAGAATTTTACAGGAGGATCAGATCACTTACCTGAGATGCTGCAGGAGCCTAGAACAATAAGAAAATCAGAAAATAAAGACGATCCACTCGGACTTCTCACCGCAGAGTGTCATCTGTATCAGACACCAGTCCCTAGACCTTGATCAGACACAAGAAAACCCCATCAGAGGCTAGCGGCAGCAGCAAACTTTATTTTTCTTTAACTTCAAATCGTGGGCATATGAGAGTCCTCCTCCTTTATTTATAATAATAATGTGAGGTCTCGAAGTTACTAAAACTGAGTTACACTAAAAACTGAAATTGTAAACTAATGAAATTAGAAACTAACTTATAGCTGGAATTAGAAGCTAATAATAGACTGAAATTAGAAACTAAAGTAGTACTAATTTTAGAAACTAAGAAAACCCCATCAATAGCCTAAGTCGTGGGCCAGTAAGCCAGATATGGTCGACCCAATCAGCCACTAGGGTCGACCCTCTTCTTTCTTCTTGAGTAGGCCTTCAAATCTGCATCAATCATTCCATTGAAGTATCTCGAAGATCGAGCTCCTCACATTGTAGACTACATCCTTATTGTCAAAGAGCTATTTGAATTTTTCTATGACTTGATGAGGGATGTACACTATGCTATAATCATCCTCACACTCTACAAAATTCGAGAATGAATTTTTTCTATGAGAGGGCGAATTGATATAGATAAGTCATTTATTGGGCTTATTTTATTGTAAATAAGGCTTGGGTTGGGTTATGTATGTGTTGGACCTTTGATCCCATGAGTTTTCTTTGTAATGGACCACTTTAATGGGGCCCAAAATATGGGTAGAAAGTAGGAAAACGGGATTTAATTTATTAGTTTAGTTAGAGTCCTGTTTTGAGTATGTTTTCTTTGTTATTTCAGTTTTCTAGTCAGTTTAGGTTTCCCTATTAGTTAAGGATTGGGTTAGGCCTTTCCTTTTTAGTGTTTGAGAGCTAGAACCAAACCTATTGGATGACATATTCTCTAATGAGCCAGAATTTTAGATCCTACCTGGGATTGGATCACTTGTGATTCAATCTTACATTAGTGGGCCTTGTTATAATAGGCGGGCACCTTGGTCACTTAGTTGGCGTCGCCTTGTTTTCGGACCCTCTCCAACACCTTGGGTCGCCTAGACACCGTGACAACTGACAGCTATGATTTTGACCCCAGGTTCACTTTAGTCGCCCTCTCCAATTGGCCTTCGGCCTACACCCTGGAAATATCACCCCGAACTGCACCTATCATGCCTCACACCCTTGAAAGCCCTGGTGTTCGTACCCATCAGAGTGGAGTTTTACCACATCAATTAAAAGGAAGGGGGGGGGGGAGTCAAAAAGGCTCCTGTATATTTCCCATTAGCCTCACACCCTTACTGACTCTTATGACAACTGACAAGCATACAACCTGCAATATCTGAGGACTGTTCAATGCACACAACGTCCAAACCTTGAACATCATTATGCATACGAGAGATTGCGTCAATAAATTTGAGATGCATATTATGGATTGAAGCCCATTAATTGATTCGTATTATCTCCAAGATCTCATGGTCACAGTTTGTCCAGATTTGGAATAGTGATTGTTCAATTCGGTCTATCATTTTTGAGAACGTTTAGTTATAATGTGATAGTCCATTGTAGAATTAGATGATTGAGACTATAAAACCAGGTCAAATTTTGTGTCATTCAATTATCCATGGAAGAACTATTGTTGATTAAGTAGTGGCTCCAAAACCTTACTTGTACACCATACCAATGGTTATGTTACTTTTATCGCTCACTCCGGAGAAAATCTACGAGCCAATGGATCCTGTCATTTGTTCAAGTTCGAGGGACATTTTCACCTATTTTTGGTGAAATTGCCATTTCAGATGACCCTCCTACATATCTCCGTTGAAGGCTTGCTTCTGTCATTGTCCAGATATTTTTTCAGTCAATTTAATTGCCTGAAGTTATCCTTGGACCATATAGTCCATATTTCCATCTGGTGTTCTCAATGCTATTGACCTTCTTCCTTGTGGTTTATATACTTTTCTCGGGATCTTATGCTTAAGTATCTTTAGGAACTAGAAATTTGATCCTCCATCTAGTTAATCGACCATACCTTGACATTGGAAATTATCTATATTGAGACATTTTGGCTGTTTGAAGTAGGATAATTTAGGAATACTATTTTCTTGGAGTAAATGTGAGTGCCCTGATAAACTTTGTTGTCATTTCCACTTTGTGTGAGTTTTTGTTGCTAAATGGCTTTCATTTGGTTTGCCAGGCATCATTTAGGATTACAGCAACTGCAGTTGTTCTAGAGTTCAACCATGCAGCACGAATAGCAAAGAAAATTAAGCTTGTTGGCTACCCCTGCAAGATCTTCAAAAAGACAGCACTTATCAGGGACATGTTCACATCAGATCTTGAAGTTGCAAGGTTTGAAGGTGCAGCTATCAGGACTGTGAGTGGGATACGAGGACAGGTTAAGAAGGTAATCTATGCAGTATGATAAATCTGTTACTCTATGCTTGTGTTTTATGGCTGATATATATAATCCAGGCATTTATTTTTGGGTATCTTTATTATGATGATTGGTTGTTCTGGTATTCTTAAAGTTTGATCAAAATTTGCTTCCAGAATAAATGTTCAGAAAAATCCTTTACCATGAATTTCCCTGGACAGACATTGGCTGATAAAGAGCATGTCAATTTACAGTCTTATCATAGTGGGTTATTTCTGTTTGATTGTTGATTGAATTTTCATCGGCAGGCTGCAAAAGAAGAGATTAGCAACAAAGATAAAATGAAGGGAGGGCAACCTAGAGAAGGGATTGCAAGATGCACTTTTGAAGACAGAATTCTGATGAGTGATATTGTTTTCTTGCGTGCATGGACTCAAGTTGAGGTTCCCCACTTCTTCAACCCATTGACAAATGCTCTGCAGTCTCGTGATCAGGTCTGGAGAGGCATGAAAACAGTGGCTGAGCTAAGGAAAGAACAAAATCTTCCTGTTCCTGTCAACAAGGACTCATTGTACAAGGTGAAAATTTAATTTTTCATGCAGATTGGGTTACCCTCCCAATTTGTCTTTCCCCTACTGTTTTTGATATTCTATTTTCTCCTTGATGAACAGCCGATTGAACGCAAGCAAAGGAAGTTCAATCCATTGGTGATCCCCAAGTCTCTTCAAGCGGCTCTCCCATTTGCTTCAAAGCCTAAGGACAGATCTAGTAGGAAGCGGCCGCTTCTTGAAAGCCGACGGGCTGTGGTTATGGAGCCACATGAGCGCAAAGTCCATGCTCTTGTCCAACATCTTCAGCTGATCAGAAATGAAAAGGTACATGCTTCTGGACCCACCTTCACTATTCTGCATGATTTTGAGCTGCAGTTTCTTAGATTTTCATCTCCTCAACATGGCCTTCTCCCATGGATATAAACCACATAGAGGCCCAACTTCTTTTGGGGCATGGGATGGGCTTCTTTCTTTGTCGGTGAGCTTTCTTAGTTTGATCCTCTGTGATTAAGATATCCGTGTAGTTTTTTTTATGATCTGGGCTGGGCCAATGATCTGTATGAGTGGGAGTGGTTGCCCTCCAATCGAACTGTTTTACTGATTTTTTTTTTTTGGGGGGGGGGGGGGTATGCCCTACCTTTCAGTTTCAAGTGTCTTATATGCTGTTTTTCTGTTAATATGTCTGCTTAGCCTTCTTTTTTTGCAGCTGGGTGGTCCCACTGGGCCTCTCCCTGTGTTTCCTTTGAACCTCTCTAGAATATACAATTTCTTGACCAATGTTGTAAATATTATACACTCACAAATGTCTGTTTATATTTGGACTTCAAAGTTCCTGTCTGAATTCGTTGATTTATGCCTTTTATGTAGATGAAAAAGCGAAAGCTGAAGGAAGAGGAAAAGAGGAAAGCACATGAAGCAGAGAAGGCGAAAAATGAGGAGCTATCTAGGAAACGGCAAAGAGAAGAACGACGAGGAAGGTATCGGGAGCAAGAAAAACTGAAGAAGAGGAGAACTGGGAGAAATGCTTAAACCTAGCGTGAATCAAATCCCGACAGTCAAGAAACATTTTGTGGCTGAAGTGAAGCCTACATTTTCCAGTTTCTCCTTCCAAGGGCAAATCAAGGTTTCATTTTCTGTCAGATTACCTCATTCAGCCCGTGGAGGAGCAACAACACGGAGTTCATTGTCCGTCACGAACAAGTGTTACAAGTTAGATTAGTTGATGTTGGTTGATGCAGTGAAACTGCCTTGATATTCCCTTGGTGTGATGTTTTTTGTTCCCAGCCAGTGTTGCCCTGGGACATTGATCAGGGGCATTCATGTTGATATCCAGAGAAAATATTTGTTCCTTTTGGTAGAAGAGAAAATATTTATTCTAAAGATTCGTTCCCAGGGAACACCAAGTCCGGAGGATAAATAATGAAGCAATCATATATGTGTATTAATAGTTGAGGCCTTTCCTGTATTATCAATGACGGTTGTTACAATGGGTGATTTAATTTTTGGTGGGCCCTTGATCTTGTAACATGAAACCTGTGAACGATGAAAGTTAATCCATTATCTGCAGTGAAATATTTGGAAACATTATTTTCCATTCAGTCAACCTGTAACTTGCTCAGGTTATGGGATCTTGGCTTCTTTGCTTTGGTAAATCCCAACTGTTCACACAGGTCAGCTCGTATCGTCTTCGTTTTTTTTTTTTTTTTTTTTTTTTTTTTTTTTGGCCCGTATCATCTTTGGATTGTCGGTTTTACCTTTACTTTTCATTAAAAAAAAAAAGGATTTTTTTCTTATGTTTTTTTTTTCCTCCTGATCTAATACTGATACCGATCTAGGATTGACTTGGTATTGGTATCGGTTAAAGGTGTCAATGGTTTGGTTTTGGTTTAGTCCAAGTACATGTAGAAATCAAGTCGAGAATATGAACAAATTTTAAAACAAATAATTATTTGATTTGCTTTTATTTTGGTTTTTATTTACATTTTCGTAAAAAAAAAATAAACTCTTATTTAATAGGATTATGATTCACCAAGTTTTTATCAAACATAAAAAAAAATAGAATTTTGTTATCCCAAGAAAAGAAAATATATATAATCTACATTGATTGAAATAGTATAAAGGAATAGATTTTTTTGGTTCTTTATTCGGTTTGAAAGTATGTAATTGAGTTTGGTTCAATGGTTTGTCATGAAACTGAAATTGAATTGAAGTAAGAAAAGAGTCTTATCTTTTAAATCAAAATCAAACCATTTGACTGATTTGATAACGATGATTAGAAACCTGATATAATAGGATGAATTCGTTACAATGTAGATTCCTTAGCACACAGAGCCCCACACACATGCACATACCCATAAGGCTGCCAACAAAATGTTGGGAAAAAGATTGCTATGTTGTCCTCCTATTGTGGAGCCTTACATTCACTCGTATTTTGATCATGCGATTCTATGTAGATGACATCATTTTTCAGTTCTCATTGGTGTAATATGCGGGTTCCTTTCAACACTACCCTTGTAAGAAACACAACTACGGGCCAGAGTTCACAACCTTACATTGCAAGAGCCAAGAGTTGGATATCAGGCCCGTCAATAGAGAGCCGAGGCCTAGCCTAGCTAGCATTAGCCCATGAGTGCCCAAAGACTCGTCCAGGATTTTAGCCGGAGTAGAAAGAGAGAAAATATCAGACTGAGAAGCTGGCCTGGAAGAACAAGAGTCAAATAGCCATTGATCGTTGGACACGTATGCAATTTCCGAACCACAACCCACTCCTCTTAAATATAATAATATCCTTCTCCTTCACTGAAAGCCCAACTCCATCAATCCCCTCATTTCGCTCTCTCACAAGGTAAGTCTTTCCTTGGTTCTTGCTATTATAGAAGTTCGTCTCTGTGTTCAATTTGCTTCGCTTGATTTATGCTCATATAAATGGAGCCGAACTGAAACATTAGTTACTTGGTTGTCCCTTCAATTTTTGCTTTCTTTGTTAATTGGTTTACATGTTTATTGTTCTGGAAAGCAAATTATTGAGCCACCTCAATCACTTTATAAGATTTCAAATGAAGGAACTTGGAATTTAAGAAACCCTAGACTGTATTGGTTAACAGTAGCTTGAAACACAGCAACACGGGTTAATCTCCTGTTTAATAGCTCCTTGCTTGTTTCTTGTTTGAGCTATTGACCCAATTGGAATACCCACCAAATTACCTGTCTATTGATATATATTCTCTGTATGGTTCCGTATCCTCCCTTTGTTACTTAGTTCTTTGACTTGCTTGTTTCTTGTTTGGGCTTTTCATCCAATTTTAATACCCACCATATTAACCTTTCTGTTAATATATATATATATATATATATGTATATATATTTTCTCTGTATGGTTCCGTATCCTCCCTTTGTTACTTAGTTCTGTGACGTGCTTGTTTCTTGTTTGAGCATCTGATTCAATCTTAATACCCACCAAATTACCTGTCTCTTAGTATATACATATATGTTTTTCTCTCTGCGTTCTGTATCCTCACTTTATTACTTAGTTCTCTGCAGTTCTTGGATTTTTAATACCAACCTTTGTTTGTTTGTTTAGTCCTTACTATCGTGGATTGGTGGGTTACAAGCTCCGGGGCCATAGGACTTAGATGGCTGCGTTGTCGGCATGCATTCTTGCGAATGGCTTGTCTACTCAAAGTACTAAATTTAGTCTGACCAAAAATATCTATGGAAGGAGTTTGTCTCCTTTGCCTGGCATCCCCTCATTGGTCAAGGCATCCAGATCGATCCTGGTAAGAGCATCTTTGGATCAGAGGCAGATTGATGGAAGGAGAGGCTTTCTGAAAGTCTTGCTTGGAAATGCTGGACTGGGTTTAACTTCTGTGCTGGGTGCTGGGAATGCTTATGCAGACGACCAAGGTGTATCGTCCTCACGGATGTCTTACTCGAGGTTCTTGGAGTATTTAGATAAGGATAGGGTGAAGAAAGTAGATCTATTTGAGAATGGTACCATTGCCATTGTCGAGGCTGTTTCACCTGAGTTGGGTAACCGTGTGCAGCGAGTGCGAGTGCAGCTTCCTGGACTCAGCCAGGAGCTCCTTCAGAAATTCAGAGAGAAGAACATTGATTTCGCTGCACATAGCGCTCAAGAAGATTCTGGTTCCCTTTTGTTCAACTTGATTGGGAATTTGGCTTTCCCACTTATCCTTATTGGAGGTTTGTTCCTTCTGTCAAGGCGTTCATCGGGGGGAATGGGTGGGCCTGGAGGCCCTGGCTTCCCTCTTGCCTTTGGCCAATCCAAAGCCAAGTTCCAAATGGAACCAAACACTGGTGTGACCTTTGATGATGTTGCTGGAGTAGATGAAGCAAAGCAGGATTTTATGGAAGTAGTGGAGTTTCTGAAGAAGCCAGAGAGGTTCACTGCTGTTGGTGCACGCATTCCTAAAGGTGTTCTTCTTATTGGTCCTCCAGGAACTGGAAAGACTTTGCTTGCCAAAGCAATTGCTGGTGAAGCAGGTGTCCCATTTTTCTCCATTTCAGGATCTGAATTTGTTGAGATGTTTGTTGGTGTTGGTGCTTCCCGAGTACGTGATCTCTTCAAAAAAGCCAAGGAGAATGCTCCTTGCATTGTCTTTGTGGATGAAATTGATGCAGTTGGTCGGCAAAGAGGAACTGGAATTGGAGGTGGTAACGATGAAAGGGAGCAGACCCTTAATCAGCTTTTGACTGAAATGGATGGTTTTGAGGGCAACACTGGTATCATTGTGATTGCGGCAACTAATCGTGCTGACATTCTTGACTCTGCCTTGCTGAGGCCTGGACGCTTTGATAGACAGGTTAGAATGCATATATTTTTGCTCTGCTCTTTACTTATATTGATAGTAATTATTACATTTGGAAGTGTTCAAACTTCTGTATGTCTCTGTATCAGGTGACTGTTGATGTTCCAGATGTTCGTGGACGGACAGAAATCTTAAAGGTGCATGCCAGCAATAAGAAGTTTGATGGGGATATTTCTCTTGATGTGATAGCCATGAGAACGCCTGGTTTTAGTGGTGCAGATCTTGCGAACCTCTTAAATGAGGCTGCTATATTGGCCGGTCGTCGGGGAAAGACTGTGATATCATCTAAAGAGATTGATGACTCAATTGATAGGATTGTGGCTGGAATGGAGGGGACAGTTATGACGGATGGGAAGAGCAAAAGCTTGGTGGCATACCATGAAGTTGGCCATGCCATTTGTGGGTAAGAAGTGGTCTACCTTCTTATGTCATGATTAGTACTAATTACTATTTTCTGGAATTCTTTTGTATCATAGTTCACCGACTAGTCGTAGTTCACTGACTAGTGTGCTGTCAACTTGTGAGTTACTAGGGTTGACTCTGGATGCATGCTATTTCCTTTATTTTATGGATTAAAATTTTAGTACTTCATATGATTAGGTGGTGATTTTTTTCTTTTTATGTTCAAGTTTGGAATTTCTGTATCACAACTAGTAGTTCAAACATAGAATCACCATTAATGTATAACAGTGAAACAAATAAATGCCTTTGACACCTACTTCAGTATTATTTTGGTTGGGTATTTTTCTGTATAAAATGTGACAACCCAGTCCTCTTTGTTGTTAAATAAGTTTCTTTAGTACTTTAGTACTTTAGTCTTATGGTGGTTTTAGAATTCATGTGTTCCATCGACACGTTCGGTCCATGAAATTTATTAGTACTGGATAAATTGCTCAAATCATGATTATGGCATGCAAGTAATATAAATATTTGATTTATGAGTATTTAGGGTGTCTTTTGTGTTCATAGATTAGAAATTGTCTTTGCGTTGGAAAAGACTCTGCATCAATCAGTTGATGTACATCACTTGGTTTGTCCAATGCCCCAAAAGAGAGGGAAAACAAATTCCATTCTCTCTCTCTCTCTCTCTCTCTTTATATATATATATATATACACACACACACACATTTTCTGGCTTTAAGGGCTTTAGGAGAGAAATCTTGTTCTGTCCCCACGGAGTGTAATGAATATGCAGCAGGTGTGACAGCTAAGTCTCGTGAATAAAGAGTCAAAAAATAATATTATAGAATAATATATTAAAGAAAGAAGAGTGGAATTAAGTAAAAGTAGAAAGGAGAAGAGGCAGAAGAGGAGGGAAAGAATTACATGTTGCATGTATGGAGTTGTCACCATTACTTGACTCCCTGTGGAGTGAAATCCGGATCAGCAATATTCGTCTCTCTTCTTTGTTAAATCTTGTAGTAATGATTGAAGGCATATTTGATTTCCACACTTGTTTTCCCATACTATGCTTATCCTGGTTTATCACATATTCACATCCGCTTCCCTCCCTTAGTCCCTCCTGTCCCCTTTTTTTTTTTTGGGGGGGGGGGGTATTATTTGAAGCAATTTTCATCCCTATTGCATTAAAAAGTTTGTATGACAAATGGCTCAACACACACAAAGGGACAGACTTTAGGTATGATAAGTTATATATCAAGACTTGTGGGCAGTTACGTTCAAGGTTTAAGATCTCCTTCTAGCCCCCCATCTCGCTGATCCAGGAAAGAGAGATCTGGCGAGATCTTGCCAAGATCATGTATTTTTTTGCGGTTGACTCAGTGGTTGGTCTCGGAGGCCATATGGTCTTCGTAGCCCCTGAAACTAGGTATTTACCCTATTTTAGGACTAGTAAACACAATGGAAACATTAGTTTTTTAAAATCAAACTTAAAATGGTACTTTGACTTCGTACACTATTTAAGTAGTCTCCGATTCTTCGGACCCTAGACAAGTATGCTCTATTCCACAATCCACATTCCACAATTAACACATAACACACCATAATCATAAGAATTTAAAAGACATCATAGATAATTACTTAATTGATTAACATTAACACTGATGACTAATGAGTCACATTAATATACATTGAAAATTTGAAATGACATAAGATAAGCTACATAACAACATAAGGTCAGTATGCATCATTTATTTAAACAGAAAATAGGTCTTCTACGTTCCCCCTCCTCTGCTTGTGTTCCAGTAGTGATGCAGTTAAGGGTGTCCAATTGGGCCAAATTGGTCCTTGGAAGACTTTTTTGGCCCATGGTTGGGTTCTATGGGCATTGAGTCTTTTTTTTTTTTTTTTTGGTGTTATTAATACAATTGGTCTTTTTTATAAACCCAAAAGTTAGGATTTAAAGGGGGTACACGGGATTAAGTCTATAGATAAGATTGTATAGTAAGTTAATTAGTTAGGTGTTTTGTGTCATAATGTTTAGTTCAGTTTCCTTTTAGTCAGCATCCATTTTTTATTTGTTTTTATATTGGAATAGTTTCTAGTTTCAAAATCCTTGGTTTTCAAGTTTAGTTATTTAGAAATGTTTATAATTGGTGGGTTGTGTTAAGTATAGAAAGTTGAGGGGTTAGTTAATCCATAAATTAGTGTCTGATATGCTATGTAATGGGATGATTTGATAATGGAATGAGTTAAGGTTTAGTTTTATTTTGAAGTGGAGGTTGGTGGATCTCCTTTCTCTCTCTCTGTCCTTTCTTTTTCTTAAGTAGCTATTCACAGGTACTGTTCACATCCCCGGAACAACCCCATATCTTCTCTTATCCTCTCTCTAAGCCCAACACAGCAGATCCTTCTTTAGATCTGCATCTAGTAGTCTTGAGACCACTTGTTATGTCATTGGTGCTGCTCCCTTGGGCAGGCAGAAAAATAACCTATACATGGAAAATATGATGCAAATTGTACAAGTAATTTGTATCCAAAATTGCCATTGAGTTGCTGTCATTAATATCAGGTATGAAGGTTGAGGCCTCTTCATAAGGATGAAAAACTGCTTGTAAAGCCTAATTGAACTGGAAGGTGCTTCTTGGATGTTGAATTGTGCTCCTTCGGGTTCTGTTCAGATAAGGACCTGTGCTTTCACACAACTATTAACATTTATTTTTTCTTTTTTCTGTAGAACTTTGACACCGGGACATGATCCTGTTCAAAAGGTCACACTAATCCCACGTGGCCAAGCACGGGGCCTTACATGGTTCATCCCTACAGATGATCCAACCCTGATCTCGAAGCAGCAATTATTTGCAAGAATTGTAGGTGGACTTGGTGGGAGAGCTGCTGAGGAAGTGATATTTGGCGAGCCTGAAGTGACCACAGGTGCAGCCGGAGACTTGCAGCAGATTACTGGTTTGGCGAAGCAGGTTAGTAGTGAATAACTTGTGCTGTGTGTTGATAATGTTCTCTTATCTGAAGTTGCAAACACAGTCCGTTACTAACCATCGAGCTCTCCTAGCTATGCAGTATATATTTGTTCTAGCCATTTCTAGTTGGTTTGATCATGTTCACTTGACATGGATGGTGGTTTTATTTGCAGATGGTAACTACATTTGGGATGTCTGAAATTGGGCCCTGGTCACTAATGGACTCATCAGGACAAAATGCAGATGTTATAATGAGAATGATGGCTAGGAATTCAATGTCAGAGAAACTTGCAGAAGACATTGATGCTGCTATCAAGCAACTCTCAGACAGTGCATATGAGATTGCTTTGAGTCACATACGGAACAACCGTGAGGCTATGGACAAGATTGTGGAGGTCCTCCTTGAGAAGGAAACAATGAGTGGGGACGAATTCCGAGCAATTCTTTCAGAGTTTGTCGAAATTCCTGCTGAAAATAAGGTCTCTCCTGGAGTACCGACTCCTGTTACTGTATAAATAGCACAAGTAGTTTTGTTAATGCCATTACACCATTCCATAGTCACAGTGAAGCATTTGATTGACCAAGTCCATCAAGGTTACTGTAGTACCAAAAAAAAAAAAGCATAGTCCATCAAGGTTACTGTGTATTTAATGTATAATCTGTATTATCTTGGGCAAAGTCAATGTTTTATCACATTTTTTAAGTGGGAAAAGTTCTATTATTTTTAAAATTAATATGGATGGCTCTTTTTTTTTCACTTTAATTTTGCTTACAGCAAACCTCATATACTGATTTATGCCTGCCTTTTCTTTGTACTGAACTGCCAAGTTGTTCAGTTTTTAGCCAGACTATCCTACCTATACCGAAAGCTGAATACAACAGCTAAGTGGATGGTATGCTTCCTGGTGAACTGAAGTTCGTCCATCTTTTTCTTACTTAGTAATGACACTTTTTAGATGTAATTTTCAAACTTTAAAAAGGAAATTATTGTTATTGAAATTATTTAATTTTCTTATCATTAGTAGTGAAACTTTTTAGGTGTAATTTTTATTTGGGTGGTAATCCATGTGGAATGTGATATTTTTGAAATCTGAGTCATCTATTTTGTTTTATGTTTTTTTTTTTTTTTTAACTGTTTATCCAACTCGGAATTGGAAGAGTGTACAGTAATATCTCAAAGTTTGCCCATGAGATTTTTGTGATTCTTCACTACCTTAATCACAAAAATGGAAAAGTCCAGTTTCGTTGCCATCAAATTCCACTAAAAAAAATTTGGATATGACTAAATTCTATGAAATTGTTTGCGTTGGGTTTATTGTGCTATTTTTTAGTTTCTGGGCTTTGAAAATATGTTGTGTAATTTGATGGTCTTGGTTTTCTCAATCAAATGGAAGGTAGTTCGTTTTGAAATTTTTGAACCTTTGAGAGGGATACATCAAGATTGCTCTGTTAGCCTCTTTCTGTTTTTTGCTGCTATGGCTGCATTTTCCTGCCTTCTTTTTGTGTATAGAGAACTTTTGATATGTTTTGTGGTGTTAAGGTTGTTCATCATGCTCTAGAAATTACTCATTTACTTTTTGTAGATGATAACTTTTTTTTTTTTCCGTGCTTCTCCTGATGATCCTTTAACCATTAAGGCTGTTCTCGATATGTTTTATGATCTTTCAAGACCTTCTATCAATTTGTAGAAGACTGATTTGTATTGTAGTAAAAATGTACCCATGGAGGATCGGCCCAGATATCTCTCTGTTCCCTTATTGGTATTAAAGAAATGGGAAAAGAAGCCCCTTTTATTTGGGTACTAATCTCCTTTTCTCATGATCATGGGTACAAGGTTTTAATCATATTGTTAAACGGGTAGAGAATCACTTCACCAGTTGGAAGGCTAACCTTGCTCTCTTATGCTGGATGAATTGTACTTATCCAATCTATTCTTTCGTCCATCCCTTCCTACATGATGTTATGTTTTGCTTTCCAACTAAAGATCTATCATAGCTGGGAATCTATTTGTCTTCGCTTCTGGAATGAGAAATTTTGTCACACCAAAAGGTTACATCTTGTTTTCTAAAGTAAAATTTGTTAATCAAGATATATATATATATATATATATATACTAGTAAAAAATACACGTGCAAATGCACGTGGGAACATAAATGAGTAATATTAATTCAAAGTTTCATTTGTTCTCTTACGTTATGAGTGTGTGTGTGTGTGTGTGTGTGAGAGAGAGAGAGAGAGAGAGAGAGAGAGAGAGAGAGAGAGAGAGAGAGACGTGAAAATACATGGGGGAACAAAAATGAGTAATATTAAATCAAAGTTTCATTTGTTTATCTTACGTCGTGTGTGTG
>NC_056569.1:4190472-4195073 GCF_013358625.1 Macadamia integrifolia
GGGGGGGGGGGCGGTGGAGTGGGGCTTGGCTTAAGGAAGACTTGTCTTGATAGTTAATATTACATGATGACAATAAAAAGTATTGATGCAGAATCTTAAAGCCTTCTCCAAGGTTCGAAGCATGTAGAGAAGTTTAGATGGCATCATGGATTTAGTTCTCAGTATCAGTGTTGGTATCAGAGAGAATCGATGAGTGTCAGTCATTTTTGCCCTTTGCTTTTCAGAGAAGTACTTATTTTTTACTGTTTTATCCTTGAAATGATACGATAACTGATCCAGATCTGTCAGGGATCGGGGATTTGTCTCGATAGATACCAATACTTGAAACCATGGTACTTCGCATATTGTAGAAATTTGTTGTGACTCAAAGGTGGCACATAACTTGGTGGTAAACTCAAGTTGTGGCTGTGTAGTTCATTATCTATTTTTTTTCTTTATGTCCATAATTCCAAATTTTTTCTAGTTTTTGCCTCACACAGTCTAGCAAAGTGGTGTTTTTTTTTTTCTCAAAAGTTTTGATTAATGACATTTTACTTTATCATTAAAAAAAAAATGTATAGAGTACCGATGCACATGCATGGATATAGATGTGTGTCAATACAAATCTAGTTATTTGCTTGAATTAAACTTTGAAATTTAGCACATGGCTAATTTTGACCATGTTTTCTCAATTCAATGATTGAAAGGGGCGTATCACGTGGTTGAATAAGACTTTGTGACATTTGAAAAAAATAACGAAACCTTTATGACAATAATAGTTCATCTTTATGTGTGTGTGTGTGCAAAATTCACCTTTATTTTATATTTTTTCAAATGAGAAAAGGTTGGGTATGCCACCAATATCAAGTATGCTAGCACCCATTGTGTCTATCTCTCTCTTTCCTTTTTCTGAAATGACCCCCATATCCTTCCTGAATGATACTCTATCATGTGTTCCTATTGGTGCTATCCGCTAGCATACTTGATATCGGCGGCATACATATCCCTCTTCCTTTTTCAAATATAAGACTTTATTTGATTGCAAGGAAAATTGAAAGGAAAGGAATGCAAAATTTTCAAACCTTATAAAAAAAAAAACTTTTTGTAATCACCTCACATGATTGTATAAATTACTTAAATTTATTATCATATTTAGTAAGGAATTAAAGCAAAGTTAGAACTATGGAGATCACGCTTGGAAGTGAAAAGCTTTAACATTATTAGATAGAAAACAAAGTGTATGAGGCGTAATTTTAATCACACAATGTTAGAGAGTGAAACGGTAAAAATTAAGGAAAGAGAGATGCAACTAAACAACTATTTTAGATACGTGTATAAATAAAAAAGTTGACTTAAAAGATAATGTTTCATGGAGAGTTAAAGTGGAATGGATGAAGTGGAGAGGAGCGATCAGAGTGCCGTGTGATCAACGTATCCCTTTAAAGCTTAAATGGAAGTTCGATAGATCTATTGTATGGCCGGCTATGATGTACCGGGTGGAGAATTAGGTTGTAAAAAATTGTCATATAGAGAAACTATGTATCAGAGATGTGGATGTTACAGTGGATGTGCGGCAAAACTAGAAAGAATAAAATAAGGATGATCGTATTAGAGCTGATTTAGGAGTTGCCCTGATTAATGACAAGCTCTGAAAAATTCATTTGAGGTGGTATGATAATGTTTAACAGAGACCTAGGGATGCCCCAATAAAGAGGAGTGATTGATCATAATTGAATGAACTAAAAGTTCTAGGGGCAGACCTAAAATGACTACAAGAGAAGTTGTGAGGGATGAAATGTATAACCTAAGTCTTATCCCAATTATAACTTCAAATAGATTCTATTGGAGGGCAATGATCCATCTAACTGACTCTAAGTTTCTTATGACTTGCTGAGTTGTGCCTAATATCTTTTCTATTACTTCTCTTTTGTCTTGGATCTATGTATATGACCCCATTAAGTTAGGTAGGCTGAGTTTGTTATTTAGTAATGATGCTTTTTATTTTTTCCTTCCTTTTTATACTCGACTTCACTATTCTTTTGATCAAATTACATGGCCCTACTTGGATTATGTTCCGATTACAAACTGCCGGTGTTTTGAATAATTACATGGGTCCTCCACTCCTCCACCAGCTTTTAGGGGTGCAGATGTAATTATTCAAAAACACAGGATATTTTCTGTTATTTGGTAGAACTCTCCTCTTCACTTAAATGACCTTTCTGCCCTCGTTTATAAGAAACTGTTCCGGGGTGTGCGGTTCATTCGTGCACTCTTCTTTATGCTCCGCGTGCTCATCTCTCCTAATAAAAAAAAAAAAAAAACGTTATGTATAACGTGTTCATCCGTCTCCCCTGAACTCTCTCTATCTCTCGCTCGTTCTGGTGTCCTCCACGCATTCATTTGTTCTTTGAGTCCAGGAATCTAGGGCAACTAAACAGCTCCATTCGATCCATTCAGCCATGAATATCTTTCGATTTGTAGGCGACGTTATGCATTTGATCAGTATTTTGATACTGCTCCTCAAAATCTATGCCACCAAATCATGTTCAGGTAACACATATAACACGGATTCTTCATTTCTCCTTCTTCTTCTTCTTCTTCTTCCTGTTTGGTCTGTTAAGTTGGATCTTATTCGAGTATTTAATAGTATTCAATTGTCTTCGTTGTAATGGTGGAGCTAAGCATTTTAAACATTCTTCTGGAGATTAGGGATTTCTCTCAAAACGCAGGAGCTTTACGCGATTGTATTTCTGGCTCGGTACCTGGATCTTTTCACGGATTTTATTTCTGTTTATAATACTGTGATGAAGCTGGTATTCATAGCGAGTTCTCTTGCGATCGTGTGGTGTATGCGGAGTCATCGTGTCGTTAAGCGTTCTTATGACAAAGAGCTGGACACCTTCCGCCATTATTTTCTTGTTTTGGCATGCTTTATCTTAGGGCTTCTCGTTCATGAGAAGTTCACATTTCAAGAGGTATTTTCTTCCTCCTTTCCTTGGCTCATCTCTAATTAATTGTCGTATAATTGTATGGGGGATGTTTGGCCCACGTCTTCTGTGACTCTCCGTTGTGAGTTTTCATCTCCTAATTTCGTTTATTTATTTTTCGCTCGCTAACAAATATGCAGAAAAGTCTCTAATGAGTATGCTGCATTTCAAGTTTTCAGCCTGTAAGTGCTTGTGACTGGGTCAACCCCATGTGAAACCTTATAAGGAAGCACAAATGTATGTGTTCCTTCAGTCGTTTTTGGAAAAACAAGTTGTTTGCACTTTATAGTTGCTTCGCACAAATGAATGTGCTCCTGAAGTCGTTTTTGAAAAAGCAAGTTGTTTGTACTTAATAGTTGCTTTGAAGTTCATGTTTGGGAAATTATTATGCTATTATCTTTCGAATGGTAAGTTGGGATTTTTGAGTTTATCCTGTTCTTAGGGTTTACAGCTCATGATTGTGAATTTGGATTCATATGATCTCTTCAGATTGTTCACGAAAATGTATTAGATTTTTGGGAAATTTACCGTGTCACCCCCTGGAGAATGCCACAATGATAAGGCCACCCCTCTGTTTCACCAAATTATTCTCAAACCCCCTGCCGTTAGTCACTGTTAAGGAATATACTATAGTTGTTGATGTCAGCAACTATATTTTATTTTAAATACCAAAATGCCTTTATGAAAGAGGAAGTACCAAAAATATCCTTAACGTAGGTTAATATTTCTTTACCCAAATCGATAGCCCATTCCAAGACCTATTTCTTTTTTCTCTCAAATTGCCGCTGTTGGACCATCGGCGATCGTTCATAGCATCGGCATCGGCATCGGCATCAGCGATGAACTCTGCAAAGCCATTGGCACCCCCACTTTGTCCCAATCTGTCGTTGCCTCCCTCGCCACCACCCACGGTGTTGCTATCTGAGCCATCACCGTTGAGGTCGAAGATGCCATTGTTGCCTTCAACGCCAATGTCACCAACGGTGCAAAGCCTTCGTCTCCTCAAGTGGAACTAGCAGTACTGCAGTCATTGCCAAGGTCCAACTATACGGCAATGTGGTCCTCCGCTACGTCAGCCATAGGACTCCGGATCCAATCTTTCTTCCCCGATTCGAGAAGGTTGAGGGATCACCCTCGTTCCCACTTCTTGATTACGGAATTCGCCGCCTTGACCATGCGGTCGGTAACGTTACTGACCTGGCTAAGGCGGTGGCTTATGTGAAGGAATTCACGGGGTTCCATGAATTTGCAGAGTTTACAACAGAGGATGTGGGTACCAGTGAGAGTGGATTGAATTCGGTTGTTCTCGCATACAACAATGAGATGGTGTTGTTGCCAATGAATGAACTAGTGTTTGGAACAACGAGGAAGAGTCAGATACAAACTTACTTGGAGCATACGGCAGCTGTGGTTTTGTCTCAAAGTGGTTTTGATCTATGGAAGAAACCGTAGTTTTGCAGCTAGAGAAGCTGTGGTTTATATTCGTTGAGTTTTGATCTACCAAAACCAGCAAAACTCTAACTGTGGTTTTGATCTATGGAAAATTTTGTATTCGTCTCCTGTTTTGCTGGTTTTGATTTAGGGGAAAGTGTAATCGATGGAAGATTAGCAAGTTTCTTCCCTTTCAACCAGAGA
>NC_056569.1:4195155-4195708 GCF_013358625.1 Macadamia integrifolia
AAGAAAGAAAGAAAAAAAAAAAGCTAAGTAAAGAAGGGTGGTAAGGGTATAATGGTCATTTTAACTCCACATTTAACATTGACTGACTGTAGGGGGTCTGAGAATAATTTGGTGAAACAGAGGGGGTGGTTTTATCATTGTGGCATTCTTTAGGGGGTGGCACGGTAAATTTCCCTAGATTTTTTTTTTCTTTTTTTGGGTGGGGGGTGGGGAGTGAGTTGCCCCTGAAACCTGGAACAATGTTAATTTTAGTGTTTAAATCTATGCGTGTTTAAGTGATAAAGGGAGCTTGCTTATGATGTCTCCAGGATCCGGAGTTTAGAATGAATTTTGAATGTGCTCCTTACAGTCGCTTAGATTTAAATTTGCTCTACATTTTTTTATTCGCTTAATTTGCTCAGGTATCTCAGTTGTTGTCTAAGTGATGTTCATCTGATCTCTTGTCCGTTAAAGAATGAAAATCAGTATATTAGTCCCCAAACTTTACAAATCTTCATATTATCGAGTACTTGGGGCACAATGCCCTGTTGCCTGCTACTGATTCTTTTTCCTC
>NC_056569.1:4195728-4252563 GCF_013358625.1 Macadamia integrifolia
CCCCCCCCCCCCCCCCAATGAATAACTTGCAAACAAATGGTGAAACATCCAATGAAAGATCTGACTCTTACACAAGTGGTTGCTAGTTATTATGAGGCATTTTCTGCTTCTAATATGATTAGAGAGGTGGAGCACTGCTGAAGGGGAGAAGAAATCAATACGAATATGGAAATGCCAAACAGACTATAATAACCCCTATAAAACGTAGAGGAAGAGTAACTTGATTTAAGGAGAATTGGGGACAACACTCAAAATGGGTAGTAGCAATTGGACAACTGTTCAGATTGGGTAATTGGACAACTGTTCAGATTGGGTAACTTGAGAATTACATCTGTGGGATTTGCCAGACAAGTAGTGTGGTAGAAATTGGATTGGGCCTCCTTTCAACGACTAATTTTACTACAGGAACACTCTTATTACACAGTTGGATGTAGAGCTAATGTTTAACTGGGGCCCTGAGGATGTCACGAATCTAGTGGTCACCTTTCCAGTGGATGGTTAGAATTACCCTCAGCCATTGCTATCCTCATGCTTAAAAGGGGTCTCTCTTTGAAAAATCAGTGGCACTGATATGAAGATGAAAAAACAAGGAAAAGGCCAAAGTATTTTGAAGAAGATTTTATATTCATAGGACTTCTCACTGCCTGTCTGCTCTCCTGTATGCAGAGGGAGGGTCTGGGGTAGATTAGCTTTGTTGCGGAACAATTCCCCATGGGAGGAGATATTCTTTGTTGCTGATTATTTGGAACTGAATGGTATGAGTTGAGTCGAATGAGGATTTGGAAAGGAAGCAGATGGATCCGTAATTCCATATGAACAAGGCCGCTCATCGAATGCAATCTGTGGATAGTTGTGGCCCATACACATAAGATTGCAGGAAAAAAGTGGGAACGATTGAGAGATGTAGAAGTATCTAATTGCAGCCTCCCCTTTAATGATGCCATCCAATTGCATTTTTTCAGTAACTGAACAAAAAGGGATAGTTGCAGACAAGGTTCCCAATCCCAAAACCAAATTGACTGAAACTAATTCAATGCATCCTTTTGGTTTCTTACACGACTGTCTGTGCCATTTGGAGATTTGATGATTTGGAATGGATGGAGCCGCTAAAAGGCTGAAGACGGGATGAGAGGAAGGCTTGTGAGCTTTTGTTATTTTACAAATATCTCCCCAGTGCATCATTTGGAGAGAACTTGTTTAATTCTTGGCACTTTTAGAGCACAACTATAATTTTACAGGTTTGGCCCTTCATTAGGTTAGAACTATTCTTTATGAGTTATGAGCAAAGAAAAGAGGTGTAAATGCAAGAAATACTGATGAGGACTGGTACCAAAATTGAGCCATAAGTGTGGTTTCTGGCCTTCTATTTCTTTAGTACATAACTACAGTTTGAAGGACCACCAGTTCATTGAGACTTTTGAATTTTCTTCAATAGGAGTAGAAACTGACATCATAATGCTGTTATTTGATGTCGGATGTCTACTTGTACCATAGTAGACCAGGTTCTTGCACATGCTTTCTGGAGATGTTTTGAGATGTTTTGAATTTGAATTGTGTGTGTTTTTGTGTGGACCTGCTTCTTAATTGTTGCACAACTCTGGTTTTAATTTTCTACCCATTAGTCCTTGCTTCATACATCTTTTTACAAAAACTAAATAACTATAGAATGTTCAACCCATCATGTAAGTTATGATTCTTTTGCAGGTTTTATGGGCATTCTCTATATATTTGGAAGCAGTTGCAATTCTTCCACAGCTGGTTTTGCTGCAGAGAAGTGGAAATGTGGACAATTTGACGGGTCAATATGTCTTCTTCCTGGGGTAATGCAATTGACTTTATCATGTTTGGATGGTAGAATTGAATTGAATTTATAAAAATATTATAATTGCTTTTAGTGAATAATCTTTTTCTGGAGATAAAAATGTATTGCGGTTGTTATCTATTGGTTATATTGAAATAATCATCATTCTCAGATTCAGTTATCACCCTAGAGTTTTTTTTTTTTCGTTGATATCTATTGCTTGGGGTGTTAGTTCTAGGGTGCACAGGTCTAGTTTCTGTTGGATGAAGAAGAAGGATTTCATTTTGTTGTTTGGTTCTTAGATGCTTATATTTGGAATTGATTTCAGAAGTTAAATTTATGACGCTTAGATAGAAAAAGGCTGGTCAGTGATTAATTTTTGGGTTGATGAATCGTTTGAACCTGTTCTGTGGTTATGACCCAATGACTTTACCATGTTATGGTTTACTTCCCTAATTTATTAGGTGGAAGCATGTCTCCAGTAAATATGCAGAAATTAGAGCTAACTGGGCTCACGGATGCCGTTGTGTCTGCCGCCCGGGGGGGGGGGTTTCGCTCTTTGCGCAGTCCAAATTTTACCAGGACTAGTCAAATTTCTAATTGCTTCTCTTTTTACCCCTGATGCGTTAATAGCATAAATTACTGATCCATTATGGCTTTAGACAGTGCAAGGCTCTAATGAGGAAACATTTCACTCCCTTAAGAGACACATTCTGTGGTCCCTTACCGGTTCAGTGATTCTAGCACTTTCTTATACTACCTACTGTTTGTAGCTTTCTAAATTTTTAGGGTAGGATTATGAGAATGTTCCACATGATTTGATATGTACGGAGGTACAAATGTTGCGACCTGGTGGTCAAGCGGTTGAAACAGCCTCTTGACATTCTCGGGGCAATCCTTACGTAGTTCTCGCCCTCCCGGACCTCGCACATGCGGGAGCCTCATGCATCGGGTATGCCGTAATAGGACACATTTTGGCATATTAAATGGTTATACTTAAATTTTTCTCCATTTGCATGTCTGGCACTCTGTATGCATTTATTTTACATTTGTATTTTTCTTATAATGGTACATGTTGTGCCTGTGCATCAGAGGGTAGTGCCTCAACACTCATGCTTTGAAGAAATGCTTGTACAGAAAACACCTAAACATTCACTTTTAGGTATATGGGTTGTTCACTAAATAAGTAAAGTATGTCCAACAATAACAACAACAACAACAACAGAGCCTTTTCCCAACTTAAAGGGGTCGGCTACATGGATCCACGACTGGGCAAAGAAAAAACAAAGGAAAGAAAAGGGGGAAAGAAAAAGAAAAGAAACATAGCAACACAACACATCCGGGATATCCCATTTAAATGCGATCGGCAACATGGATCTTTGCCCTCCAAACAGCTCTATTTGATGTCATACTAAGATCCAGGCCTAACTTCTACATGTCTTTCTTTACCAACTCATCAATAGTCATTTTAGGCCTGCCCCTAGATCTTTTTGGTTCCTTCCATCTAGTTATGATCACTCCTCTTTACAAGTTCATTCAAAGGTCTAACGTTGTATATGGCCAAACCGCCTTAAGCGACATTCTCTGAGCTTATCTTGAATCGGAGCAACTCCCAAATCAACTCTAACCCGGTCATTCCTCACTCTCTCTCCTATTTTTGCCGCATATCCATCTCAACATCCTCGTCTTTGCAACACTCAACTTAACTGTGTTACTCTTTTTTACTGCCCAACATTTTGCCCCAAGTAAAGTATGTCCTTATTGTTATGAAAATAGTTGAGAAGAAGAATTAAGAGAGTGATTTGGCTTATCAAAGATGCCAAAGGTCGATGTTATTTATAATGTGATAAAAATGGATTATAGATAAGGTATGCTTAGCTAGGGCTGAGTCATAATGCCGTCACAGTCCTTAGCCTACATACAATGAATCTTGACGTCTAGTATCCTTAACAGCCCCTGAAGTTTGTGTATAGATATCCCGCATGGGCAACTTGAATACAATAGGGTGGGGACTTAGAAGTCAATCCTTTAGCGAATACATCAGCTAGCTGGTTCTCTGAAGTGACAAATGAATGCAAATTGAGCCTAATTCAAATTTCTCCTTAATGAAGTGTCTGCCAATCTCAATATGCTTGGTCCTGTCATGCTGAATTGAGTTATGGTCTATATTGATTGTTGCCTTGTTATCGCAATAGAGCCTCATAGGTTCCTTTGATGTTACCCCCAAATGTTAAGCCAGATAAGTTCACACACGCCTTGTGCTAAAGCTTGATACTTTTTTTTGGGTGAATATAAATGCATTAAAAGAAGGGGGAGGGAAAATACAGACCCGAAGGGGAAATTAAAAACCCTTATAAGGGTAAAAAAAACCCATTAAGAACTACAACCTAAGCCCAGATGGGCAACAAGAAACAAATGACTCATAGACATGTTCAATACGACACAAAATCCTACATGGGATTAAAAAACAAAAAGCAAGGAGACCTGTAACAAAGCAAGGGCAACCAAGACAATTCTAGGTAGGGTTCCACAAACCCTAACAAACATCTCAACACTTCTTCTATGCAACCGCCAAGACGAGAAAAGCACCGTCGGTAAGAAGGTAGCCACGGCGGAAGGGCGCCTAATGTAGGAGTAGATTAGAAGAAACTAATCCCTACAATTTATAAACCTCAAACAAGACAAATAGGGCTAGGGAGTGTACAAAAACCTAAAAAATTGAGACTTTTGACGGACGGTTGATGAGATATTTACCTTATTGATTTTCAGACCTAGGAGAGAGAATCTGAAGATTTTTGCAAGAACAACAATTGGGTGATCTGAACAGCTTCAAGAAGAGGATTGAGTAATCCTATCGTGCCTTCTAAACAACCTTAACAGTAGCTCCTTGATCAAATTCATAATAGAGGAGAAGAGAGAGGTTGCATAAAGAAAGGGGGGGGTGAGAGAAGAAGAATCACACGGCCCTTAGACTCTCAAACATTCTAACTCAATTCATCTTTTTTCAAATCTGTCTAATTAGAGTACATTAGCTCCTTTACATAAAGAGGGCAGACTAGCAGTCATAACTTAACTAGGAGTTACTCCAAGTAGGACTAGACATTACATAATAGGAGTTGGACTCCATATAGGATTAGGACTAGAACTTCAACATGGAGGAGGACTAATTAACTAATAATAGGGAAACCTAAACTGACTAAAATTGAAATAACAAAGGAAATAGACTCAAAATAGGACTCTATTTAAGCTAATGAATCAAATCCCGTTTTCCTACTTTCTACCCATATTTTAGGCCTATTAAAGTGGTTCATTATAAAGAAAACTCATGGGAACCAAGGCCCAACATATACATAACCCAACTCAAGGCTTGTTTGCAATAAAATAAGCCCATTAAGTAACTTATCTACATTAGCACCGGCCTTGCCGATGGCAATGATAAAGCGACTGTTGGTTGAGCGAAGCTAACAGCCTTGCAGGCTGTTGCCATGCAGCTGGCAGCAAATCGGGGGTTGGCAGAGCAAGCTAGATGGATCAGGCGGGTGGTTGGCCTAACAGTGTTGGCGGCCGAATGACAACAGGCCAAGGGGGTTGGCTGTCGACCAAGCGGCAGCTGAGGGTGCCGACAGTGCAAGACGACAATTGAGGAAAGAGCAGTCGAACATGGATGGAGGCGATGAGGCTCTTGACCGAATGGGAATGGCGACCTGTGGTGTTGGCAGCCAAGGCGCGACTCCGACCGAGAAACATAGCTCTAACAGAGAAAGAATAAGAAGCAAAAGGGAGTGGAGGAAGAAGAGAGAGGGTGAGAGGGGGAGGCTGGAGAAGAGATGCAGAGGCCTTGGCTTGGCTGGACCGAACCGACCCTATTTGGAGGCCTAAGCCAATACGTAACCAACCCAAACCGATTTTCTGGTTTGGCAAGGGTTGTTAGGTTCCATTTATTCCTTTCTTAGAATTATTTGACACTCTTTGTTTTAGAAGTAGATACATAGGAGTAGTATTTTGATTTCCAGTTTTAGTTTATTTCCTATTAGAACAAGTTTCCATTCTTGAGATGTATTTCTCTTATTTATATGTTATCAATGGACAATATTGGTTAGATTTGGAGAATTGAATGAATTGAGTGAGAAATTGCTTATCGTGAGTGTGGTGTGAGTGCTGTCTGAGAACCCCCTTCCCTTCTTCTTCTTCTTCTTCTTTTTTTCTTCTTTTCCTTCTTACCCTTATTTTCCCTTGCTGCTCGAACCTCTGTTTCTGGGTGACAGTTGCAGCCCTAGTTCAGAGGCTCTATCTCCTTCTCCTTTGATCTGTTTGGACTGAGACTTTGGTAGAGGGGTCTCTACCTATAGGCGACCAAAACCCTGGAGTATCACTTCCTGGAACTCCTCTTGCTGTGAGATTCGAACTGACTTACAGATCTGGTCTCTGCTTATCGCCTGGAGAAGTTTCAGAACTTGAATACTTAACCAAAACTTGCTGTTTGACATCGATGAGGTTTGGATTCGATAGCCTGGAGATATTACATGAACCTGTACGTGATCTTCCATGAGATGGGTGACCTTGCTTGAGGAGCTGGGTCCATTTGAAGATTGCTGCTGCCACTGGTTTTGTTCTCTATTGTGACCAAAGGTTGAAGATGAACAACCTTCTTATTTGCAAACAAACAACTTGCTGAAATTATATATTTGCCCTCTACTAATGTTGAGTTCTCTTTTAGCCTATTTTTTATGTCTTCTTACAGAATTGCCCCACACTTTAATAATAACTTCCTGATTACATTCCATATTGTCTTATTTTTAAAAGGTGTGGTTTGCTTCTATAATTACAAAATTGCCACCTTCCTTTGAAACTTCAATTCATTTACAGAACTGCCAATTCTTTGATATTTGGTTGTTGCATTCTTGAGTGGGTCTATAAGCGAACCGAATAGGGTTCTCCAACTCCGGTTCTGCATCAGAGAAAAAGAGAAAGAGAGTGGAGGAGGAAGAAGAGAGAGGGAGGGAGCATCCTGGCTGTTGTGAGAGCAGAGGTCGAGGAAAGTTTCTCGCTTAGGATTCACTTTTTTTTTTTTTTCTTTCTTTTCGAGGACTCCAATCTGCTTTTGATCAAAGCTTGATACTATACTTCTGCACTAGATCTAGATACTACTGATTGCTTCTTGATTCACCAAGTAACCAGATTACCAAGGAATGTACAATATCCTAAAGTAAATTGCTGATCATCAACAGATCGGCCAGTCAACATCACTACAGCATTCCAACTTCAAATTGTCGTTGTTGAAGAATAAAATGCCCTCCCCTGGTTCTGATTTCAAGTAACTTAGTATCCAGTACGTAGTCTCAAGATGATTAGTTTGGGGATCGTGTAAGAAAAGACTCACAATACCAACAACATAAGCAAATCTGGCCGGGTATGGGTGAGGTATGTCAATTTGCCAACAAGTCACTGATATTTCTCCTTGTCTACTGATTCACCCCCTTTGCGGCTGAGTTGATGATTAACCTCATTGAGAAGGTATAGGACATATTTTCTTTGGCAAATGAAGATCCCTTTTTTTGAGTGGGCCACTTCAATCCCTAAAAATCATCTAAGAGATCCTAAATCCTTGGTCTCAAACTTCATACACAGCTGGGTTTTCAACAAGGAGAAGAATTTTGCATCATCATTCCCTGTTATCACTAAATCGTCAACATAAACAATAAGAGTAGCAACTTTTCCACCCTTGTAATTAACAGACAAGATATGATTAGCACGGCTCTGTTTGTACCCAAACTGTAGCATTGCCTTCTGGAATTTGTCAAATCAAGACCATAGAGGGGTTTCTGTAATCTATATACTTTTCCAGTTGTAGATGATGTGGCAATGCCTGGGGGAATATCCATATACACCTCTTCTTCGAGGTCACCTTTGAGGAAAGCATTCTTAACATAAAGTTGTTGGAGACTTCATCCAATGTTTGCAACATAGGATAGCGATGCCCGAACAAAGTTCATTTAAAATGTGTCCTGATAAATTCCCTAGGTATGGGTGAAACCTTTGGCAATCAGTCTAACTGTATATCTCTCAATTGTACCATTTGCCTTCTGCTTTATTGTGAACACCCATTTATAGCCTACTGATCTCTTTCCTTTAGGCCGAGGAATAAGCTCCTAGGTTTCATTCTTCTTCAAAGCTTCATTTCCTCCATTATAGTGTCTTTCCACTTAGGATTTGTGATGGGTTCTTTCCAACCCTATGGGATAGATTCCGAGGACAAAGAAGAAACAAAGGCACGATAGGAAGGAGACAATGATTGATAGAAGATAAAATTAGAAATAGGGTGTTGTGTGCAAGTTATGACTCCCTTTCTAACAGCAATAGGGGCATTGTCAGACGAAGAAGGATTATTGGATGTCTGAGATGAAGGAGTTGGATCTGGGAGCATAGATTGGCGTGGTGGAGTTGAGATGGGCTAATCTATTTATCAAGAGTATGTAAACAAATCCATTTTTTTGGGTGCTGGTGGAACCTTTTCAATGGCATGAATAGTGGCTATCTCCTCCCTAAAGCTGAACAATGTCAACAACCAGAGAAGGAAGATGTTCCTCAACACTCCCCCCCCCCCCCCCCAGCGCGTGAAGAGAAGACTGGTAATAAGATTCATCTTCATGAAATATAACAAACATGGTGAGCAGTTAGCAATGGGAGG
This sequence comes from Macadamia integrifolia, assembly GCF_013358625.1. Taxonomy (NCBI): domain Eukaryota; kingdom Viridiplantae; phylum Streptophyta; class Magnoliopsida; order Proteales; family Proteaceae; genus Macadamia; species Macadamia integrifolia. The sequence continues at coordinate 4,204,218 of NC_056569.1, forward strand.
GAGGATGATAACATTTGTATCCCTTTTGAGAAGCAGAATACCGAAGAGCCCTCGAATCTAATTTGGATCGAGAGGGAGACGATTTGTGAGCAAAGCACACACAGCTGAATACCCTAGGAGGAAGGTGAGAGGCAAGAGAGGAGTCTGAAAGAAGAGTAAACGATGTTTTTAAGTCCAGGACACTGGAAGGGACCCGGTTTATAATGAAAGCAGAAGCAAGGAGTGCATCACCCCAGCAGAATTTGGAAACTTGGGTATTAAACATCAAAAAGTGAGTGACCTCGAGGAGATGTTAATTCTTCCTCTTTGGGATACCGTTTTGCTCCCGAGTACAAACACAAGATGCTTGCGACAAAATACCATATTCATCAAGGTACTGAAGTTATGAACCATAATGTAGGACTAGATTTGATAAGCCAAAGTAAACCCAAAACTGCAGGAAAATTAAACCAAAGAACAACCAATAACCACCCAATGGTAGATATCAACAACAGTCCAAAATAATCAATTAACAGTCCTTGAAAAACCAGAATTATCAGATCCAGAATCTGGAATTTTGGAAAGCAGAGTTTGCATCAACAAATAGAATATCCAGCAGCAGATTTAGAACATGGAATAAGGTGTGATCAGAATCAAAACATCACAGGAATAGCAAACCAAATCAAAACTCGATTCTGGACAGCAAGTTCTGAGATCTGGCAGTCAATCCTAACAACTTCAGAAACTTCAACAGAGCAGTATTTAAGGACCTAACAAACATAATTAATCACCGACTAGAAGTTCCAGTCCATTGGAGAACAAGGGCAGCAGTCAACTTCAACACGGAATGAAAAACAAAAAACAATTCTGGATAGGGAACACTATCGGCTAGAATTATAAGAAACCCATAAACAGGCCAGAAAATGGTCTGATTAGCACCAAACTGTGATCGAGTTCCCTTCTGGTTCAGCCTAACACTTGATCAAAATCTCAGGGCCATCGGATGGCCAAAACTTCCCAAACATAAGAGGCCGACAGTGGAGAAGAACAGAGAATGCAACCCAGAAATTCTGCAGAATGTTTAGAGCACTTACCTGATTGGCTGAATGATGTAGAATAATAAGAAATCCAAAAAAATTATGAAGATCCACTTGGACTTCTTGCCGCAGAGTCCCTAGGCCTTGATCAAACACAAGGAACAACCATAACAGCTAACGGCAGCAGCAGCAGCAAGGTTTTTTGTTCAACATAAATCGTGGGGCTTAATGGGAGCCCTCTCCTTTATTTATAATAATGATGGGGGGTGATTACAATTTAGTAACTTCAAAGTTACTAAAAAACTGAAATAAAGATTACTAACATCTGGTTACTAAATTTGGAAAAGTAAACTAGGAAATAAAACAACTGGAATTAGAAACTAACTTATGACTGGAAATTAAAAACTAACTAGGTACTGGAATTAGAAACTAACTTATGACTGAAAATTAAAAACTAACTAGGTACTAAAATTAGAAACTAAATAACCCCATCTAAAAAGGACACTATAGAAAAATGAAACAAATCAGTGAATCTCGTATGCAATCTTAGAACCCTTCTTTTAGACCCATAAAAGTGGTCTATTACACTCGAAACACTTGGGATCAAAAGCCCAACATGTATAGAACCCAACCTTAGGCTTATTCCTAATAAAACAAGCCTAGTTTGGTGATTAATTTGCATCAACTCTCCCCATCTTGAAAAAATTCGTTCTCAAATTTTGCAGTGAAAAGGGGGAAACATATGAGTAGCAGATTTGACCATCCCCAAACAAATTTCTAGTTGCTTGTAAACTTTCAGAATGTAGTCTTCAAGGCGTGGAGCTTTCTCTTCAAAGAACCATGATGGCACAACAAATTCTATATGCTCGACCTCTGAATCAATATCAACTGTGAATGTCATGTGCATAAAGTCATCAACGTTGGTATCCTTTTCATCAAGGATTGAAGGAACAAACTCTTCTTTTTCGTCATCAATCTCAAAGACTTGTTCTGGAGTGCTTTCATCCATTACATCATCGTCCACGGCTTCAGTATTGTGTACTCTGATCTCTTCAATATAGAACTCTTCAGTGGAATCTTCCAACTCTTGATCTTCTGTTTTTGAAACTTCAATAACTATCTCTTCTTTTGTAACATTGACTTCAAGTTCTTTTGGTTTAAATAGAGGTATCTTCACTTCACCTAGAGGTGTTGTGGCTCGTGGGGGTGCTAAAGTGTTAGGTTTAGTGGTTGAAAAATTTTTCTTGACCTCCCCAGCTTGGTAACCAAACCTTCTACTTGGTTGTGCCATAAGTTCCTCTACTTGAAGAGCCTTGTCAAAGCAATCTCTCACTGTATACACATTAGCAACACCAATTCCCTATTAATTTCAGTTCGCAATCCCAGTCGAAACTGAGAAAGTAATTGCCTCTCATTCCCTCTAATGCCTGTGTAAGAATAAAGTGCATCAAATTTGTTCATATACTCTGCCACAAACATATTCCCTTGACGAAGAGAGTTCAACTGGTCTTATATGCGAGCCTTAAAGTTACGTGGCAAGTACTTGTCAGACAGTTCTTGCTTCATCTCCTCCCATGTAGTAGGTTCTCTACCACGGTCTTCCAGTTCACACTCATTAGCTCTCCACCAATCACAAGCAGCTTCAACTAGCTTACCACGAGCTAGTTTAATTTTTCGTTCCTCAGATAGGTCACAGTAGTTAAAGTAGTTATTCAATGCAGCTATGCAATCATAAAGCAATTGGGGGTCATGTCTACCATCAAACTCCTTCAGATCAAGTTTAACCTTCTGTGAATCTTTAGAGTACCTCTGATATGTGGGACGTTCAGTCTCACAGTAACCCCTTATGTGTTCCTTCAAAAGTAGGTTGCACTACAAGAATCCTCTGTGGTGCTCTCAGATTAGAGATAGGTCTTCTGTTTGCTAACTGAGCAGCTATGTTCAATGGAGCTTCCACTTCAGGTGGTGTATGAGAGCCACAGGTAGGTTGTTGTGGTTGGGTCTCCACAGTCAACAACCTTACATTCAGTTCAGTTCGCAAAGCTTGTTGTTCAGCCTTCAGTTCAGTTCTCATATTCTATAGCATCTCCATAATAGAAGCTAACGTGGGAGGGTTGTTCTCAGCCATGCTCTGATACTACTTAATGTAGGACTAGATTTGACAAGCCAAACTAGACCCAAAACTGCAGGAAAATTTAACCAAAGAACAACCAATAACCACTCAGTGGTAGACAGCAACAACAGTCTAGAAAAATCAATCAACAGTCCTTGAAAAACCAGAATTATCAGATTCAGAATCTGGAATTTCGGATAGTAGAGTTTGCGTCAACAAATAGAATATCCAGCAGCAGATTTAGAACATGGAATAGGGTGTGATCAGAATCAAAACATCACGGGAATAGCAAACCAAATCAAAACTCGATTCTGGACAGCAAGTTCTGAGTTCTGGCAGTCAATCCTAACAACTTCAGAAACTTCAACAGAGCTGTATTTAAGGAACTAACAAACATAATTAATCACAGATTAGAAGTTCCAGTCCATTGGAGAACAAGAGCGGCAGTCAACTTCAACACAATAAAAAATGGAAAACAATTCTGGACAGGGAACACTATTGGCCAGAATTATAATAAACCCAGAAACAGACCAGAAAATGGTCTGATCAGCACAAACTGTGATCGAGTTCCCTTCTGGTTCAGCCTAATACCCGATCAAAATCTCAGTGCCATCTGATGGCCAAAACTTCCCAAACAGAAGAGGCCGATAGTGGAGAAGAACAGAGAATGTAACCCAGAAATTCTGCAGAATGTTTAGAGCACTTACCTGATTGGTTGAATGATGTAGAATAATAAGAAATCCAAAAAATTTATGAAGATCCACTCGGACTTCTCGAATCCCTAGGCCTTGATCAAACAAAAGGAACAACCATAACAGCTAGCGGCAGAAGCAGCAAGGTTTTTTGTTCAACATAAATCATTGGGCGTAATGGGAGCCCTCTCCTTTATTTATAATAATGATGGGGGGGGGTGATTACAATTTAGTAACTTCAAAGTTACTAAAAAACTGAAATAAAGATTACTAACATCTAGTTACTAAATCTGGAAATGTAAACTAGGAAATAAAACAACTGGAATTAGAAACTAACTTATGACTGAAAATTAGAAACTAAATAACCCCATCTAAAATGGAAACTAAAGAAAAAGGAAACAAATCAGTGAATCCCGTATGCAACCTTAGAACCCCACTTTTAGACCTTTAAAAGTGGTCTATTACACTCAAAACACTTGGGATCAAAGGCCCAACATATATGGAACCCAACCCTAGGCTTATTCCTAATAAAATAAGCCTAGTTTGGTGATTAATCTGCATCAAACCATCCATATATTCGATCCCATTATCGCTCCTCAAAACTTGAACCTGGGCATTGAACTAGGTCTTGATCATAGTGTGAAAAGACCAGAAACAAGAGAGAGCCTCAGACTTAGTCCGAAGAAGATAAACGCAAGTCAAATGAGTGCAGTTGCCAATAAATGTAATAAACCATCTGAATTCTGAACCCACCCCTAGCAACAGTCTTAGAAGGTCCCTATAAATCCAAATGAATAATTGAGACAGAAATAGTACTTTTATTTTCATTGGGAAAATAAGGAGATCTAGTGTGCTTAGTGAGAAGGGTCACCAAGGTGGCAATGCCAGTATGCCACTGATGTAACTGAGTTAGAGCACTGTTTGCACAGGGAGTGTGAGCTGAAACTGGTGAAGATGGTGCATTAATAGCCAGATCCAAGTAATACAGCCCATACGCTAGAGAGCCACCATCTGTTCTGAAAAAAAAAGAAAAAAAAAAGAGAGACCTCAGCAGAGGAAGAACCATCAATAGATTCAGACAAATGAGCTTGAGGGCAAGAAGGCCCTTGTTTCCCACCACGTCCGCCCCCTTTTGGGAGACCATGAATCTTCCAACAGTTCTTTGGTGTGACGGGGACATAACAATAATCACACTTAACCAGGTTACGAGCAGGAGCAGCTGGTTTATTGGTGATGTGAAGGTCCACCTTTGTAGTAACCAGTTCGGAGTGAGTAGGTGCAACAATAGGCATCATAATGGGGCGGTGACATTCCTCATGTTGGACCAAATTGTAAGCTTCAAGGAAGGTAGGGAATTTTATCGCAACTAAGAACCTAAATGCGGATTTGATCATACTCCAGGTTTAGTTCAATGAGAAAACCATACACTTGTTCCATATCACACTCCTAAAAGGAACTGGCATCAATAGTACATACCATGGAAACTGAATGATAGAAGTCCAATTGTTGCCAGTGTATTGAGAGTGGAGTAGTAGGTAGGAAGTGATAACTCTTTTTGCATGGTCTCACGAACTTGTCGGCAAAGTCTATATATTTGAGCATAATTATTGGGCTGTGCATGTCTGTTTAACCATATGTGAGATAATTGGTCCCATTTAGCTTGGTAGGTCCAATCCGGAGAGCAGGGTTATGGCCATGGGTTCCAAGACGACCCACCACACCACCCTCAACTCTCTCTATAATGGTAGCCCTACATTTCGCCATTAAAACAAAGTTAATAATAAAAAAAATGAAGAGATGAGCACTCACAAGCAGAGACAACTCCAGTTGCAGCAGTAAACTAGATAAAAGGACAACCAAGAATGTGATAATATCAGTAGCAAGAACCCAACATGATAAAGCCACGTGCAAGTGCCGGTAGTGGCGTGAGGATGCCATATCGAGGACACATAAAGAGGTTGGAGACACCCAAGTGAGTGCATAGAAGTCGTGGTTGAACTCGATAGAAGGCTTAAAGTCTAAATAGTCACCAGCGCTGACTATTGTCCGAATGGAGGGCCTATCAAGGCCTGAAACTGATCACAAAGAAGGTCAGAGAGCCTACTAGGGCTTATGGAAGCGTGAAATCATTAAAAAATAAGGACAAAGGCCCTGGTGGGGTTGGTCGAGTGTTGGCAGTGAGCAAAAACAAGGGCAGAGGCCTTGTCGAGGCTGGTCATGACTAGGCGAGGACCAAAAAAAAGGGCAAGCACAATTGGACGACGACAAGAGAGGAGATAGGGAGCCTCGTCGAGCCTGGCAAAGCCTGGAATTGAGCATAGGAAGCAACAGGAACCAAGCGGAGGCCTCAGGGAGGGCTTAAGCACAATTGGGAAGGGATAAAGGGCCTTGATGGGTCTAGGTGATTACAGGCGGTCCGTTCTTCCTTGATCGCAAAGGAACAGTAAGGCCCTGGTGGGCCAGGTGGGTGGAACAGTGATAAATATGAGTGTCTATGGCACAAGGGCAGGGGCCTTATTTGTCAAAGTCAAGGCGAGTAGGGGCCCTATTGATTGGAATAGATGAGGGCCCAGTGGCCAATGGGTTGATGCGTAAATGTTTTTATATTTGTTATTTCATTTACTTAAAATATTATTCATAAATAAGAAAATACCCCCTATTTGAATCGAACAAAAATAATTTAAAAATCAAATTCCAAAAGGATAAAATGTCAACCCTCTAGTTCAAGAACAAAAACTGGATTTTTTTTTGTTTTGGGGTAATTTTCAACTTTCAAATGTTAGGGTTTTTCCCAATTCTGAAAATTTTATAAATCTTATCATGGTAAAACATTGCTAAAAACCAATAGTCAGATAAAATAATCTTTTGTTTTGATGTCCATAAAATTATTTTTATTTAGGCGATTTTAACAGTATTCGCTCACTTTAAAATAAATTTAACCAGAACATAACTTTGTCATTACAACTCAGATTTAAGAATTTTAAACTTTTTGGAAATATGGTTTTGTGCTATACCTAATACAAAAAGTCTCATGTAAAAATAAAATCATTTGACCACTCAAACTTATTTTAGAACAAGAGCATTTCTCTAAATGTTGATTTTTTATGACTTAATGTGATTAATTGTTGATTTTTGATGATTTGATGTGGTTTAATGTTGATTTTTGATGACCTAATGTGGTTTAATATTGATTTTTTATGATACAAGGTATATGTAGCATGCTAAATAATGTTAAAAAAGAGGGAAAATAAAAGATAACACTTGGTTGCCTTGTTCACCTTAAGGGATGCGACTTGTTGCCTAAGTGCATAGGCAGCCCTCCAAAGCCTTGGTTCGCCTTGGCACCATGACAACTATGATGCTCGGCCTTGGGAGGCCGAAGCCTCGAGTGTGTAGGGCTGACCTTTGGCTAGTAAAAAAAAATTGAAATACCCAAAGTATTGAGCTTTTGATACCAAGTTGAGAGGAAGAATTGAGAGAATGATTCGGCTTGTCAGAGATGACACAGGCAGATGTTATTTATAATGTGATAATGGATCACAAAGAAGGTATGCTTAGCCAGGACCGACTCATAATACTGTCACAGTTTAGTCATGAACCTAGATGTCTAGTTGTCTAGTCTATCCTTGACTAAAACCGGACAATATTGAGCTGGAGTAGCAAAGTTGAAACTTGGAAGCCAGTTGTCACACCTACTGCAAAGTTGTGCATATATTTTAGCAAAAGCTCATGCCAAGGCCAAAAGATCAGATAATCTAGCTAGTGAATCCACCAGCCTCTGTTCCTCAGTGGCTTTTAGTCCAAAGTACCTATTTGTTCTTCCTTCCCTCTTTTCTCTGCTTCAATCATGGGGTCCTTTGGCTTATTTGGGTGTTTATTCTATTCATTTTTCTTTTCTTTTATCAATAAAATACTGCATTTAATAACAAAAGGGAAGTTCATCAAAGATATGTCATGTGCTAAAATCCCTGCCAAACCTAGACCTTTCAAACAGGTTCTCTCCTAGTTCAGCATTGTGTAGGATGACTCTGCTAATTTGGTCTGTCCACTACATAAGGGTTGATTTGGATTTCTGATATGGTTGGTCCTCTTGTCTCTTTCAGCTTTATGGCCTACCATGTAGTGGTCTTTTCGCCTTGCACAAGTTTCAATCTTTTCAATTGAAGAATGGGAGTCCAAGGGCTTCCGTTTGCACTTTGGGAAATGCCATTTGGCTGGATCTATAATTAGAGTTGTGAAATGGACAACATAATGTGCCATTAGACTGAAAATAAAGCTGCTTTGTGGATCAATTCTATTTCACCTAGCTCTTATCCCTAGTTGTCTATTTGAGTGGAAGTCTTTTTTCTCGTGTTCTTAATCCAGGTCTTTTTTTCTGGTGCAGGGCTTATCGTGGGTTCTACATCCTTAATTGGATCTACCGTTACTTCACAGAGCTACATTTCAGTCGATGGCTATGTAAGCTATCTAATACATATAGGTTAAAAATAGTACTTTTTATGCAACTAATTATGCATATTCTCATACTCCTTTCTTATGAATTGAATTGCAGCCGCGATATCTGGTCTTGTCCAGACAGCTCTTTATGCTGATTTTTTCTATTACTACTTCATGAGGTAAAATAGCAAAATATTTCATTGCTCTTTAGGCTCTTCATGTCTTGACGTACATTGCACAGAAGGGGAAATATTTTACTTTCCTTACTATCTGGTCTTGTCCAGGTGACTCTTTATACTGTTGAAGTTGTGCCCCTCACTTCCAACCATGGTTTTAGGAATTGGATTTGGATTGCTGATTCTTGAGGAATCAGAACGAATCCAGCTGATTCAAATTGGGAATTTGTACTTGATTTCTAGGGTTCAGGTTGGTTCCCGGCTGAATCAGAATCAGCAGTGGCCAATTCCATTGCCGATTCCGTTTACTTGAATCATGCTTCCAACTAAACAAACTTTATAATTAAAAAATCTATTTTCCATTTTTTTTTTTAATTTCTGCCCATTTTACATCAAAACAAAGGCTTCTTGAGTATGGGATTGAAAGTTCTAACTCCCATTCAATTGTCTTGCAGCTGGAAGAACAGTGCAAAGCTTCAGCTGCCTGCTTGAATTAATTGAGAATGCATACTGTGTTATGAGTTATTGATGATGACGGAAATGTGACGGTCTGGAAGCTGTTATGCTAACTTTTTGATTTCTGAGGTGTTGGTAGTATCGTTTTTCTGGAGACTGCACATAGCAGGGAATGATTCAGGTTTAAGTTCGGACGGGGATAAAAGCATCATTTGTACCAAGGAAATATTAGTAGAGATTGGTTGATGCACCCCACACTAAGTTGTAGATATACCAAAAACCCCTTCATATGGAGGGGATAGCTTTGAAGTGTAACTTGCTTTCAATTAAGCTTCATTACATTGCATAGGTGGTTAGGTGCTGTGATGGATGTGGAACTTGTCATGAAAACGGAGTTCATTAACATCATTCAAAAGTGTTGGCGAGGACGAGTAATTCCATTATGGATGTCAAATTAACATTTTATGAAATCTCTCTCTCTCTCTCTCTCTCTCTCTCTCTCTACCTGATTATTTTGGGGAAGTAGAGTTGGGGCATAGAGTATCTTTTCACAGCATGGTTTAACTTTCTATGTATGGGCGTGGGGTACGTACGTTGGGAGGTAGTTTTCCTTTTACCATACTTTTCATGTACAGATTACCGGAAAAAAAAACCGCACAGAAGTGTGTGCTATGGAAACGGTTTTGAATATAGAAGAGCAGCAAATAGAGAGGGGAGGTTCAGAGAACTTTTTCTATTTTCAAATTAAAGAAACAGTATTTGAATCTTTAAAAATTAGCATTTTGTTGACAAAGTTAAACAAAGAAGAAAGTCGAAAGGATATTAAATAACTCCAGCAACCATCCGGACTATTCAGAATGTCCTTGCTATCCATCCACACTCCAAAATACTTCTGGCTTTTGATTCTAGCATGTTTCTTGCCAATTTAAAGAGAAAATGAAATTGAGAAGATAAAAGAATCATGATTGCCCATCCTGCTGAATGGGTATAGTCACCATCCATCACAAATAATAACTGGATGATCCACATTTAGCTTACCAATTATAACATGAGGCAAGAGCCGATGAAGGATCAAATCTCTCAACGTCGCCAACAGGCGACTCCTGTACACTGTACCCTTAGATACATCTACTATTCTGGTCTTGAATTTAACCATTTTGATATGTACATATGTTATTGACCTTATTAATAATATCTTCGGATGAGCTGCTAGTATTATTAGTCGAGGAAAATATGCCTCACTATAAGCCGATTATATAATGGCAAGAAATTACATTCTGACAACGGTACTAAATCATGGCTTTGGAGTCCCCTTTTTTTTATGTCTACAAGTTTATGTTCATACCATATTTTTGTCTCAGGCCTACTAACAAATTGGTACTATTGTTACGTAATCTATCCTCCATGGTGATGAACAAATAGTATCGTATTAAGAACTCTAACCGTGAAATTGATGTTCTAAGTTACTTCAATTAATGAATTTTTGTTGTTTCCATTAAAAAAAATCTCTCAACCTTGGCCATATATTTGCATATCATATTGGGGATATTATGAAAGACGCATCTATTGCGTGAAAGCCATAAGTAATACATGGTGTAGCAGCAATGGAGAAAAATTCGAATCTTGTCAAATTGTCACAAAGTCACCTAGTAGCGAAGGAGTCAAACAACGAAGAAAAGTGGAGGAATTCAGTAAAGTATCTCAACGGCCCAGTGGCCCAGCCATGTCAAGTGAAAAAAGAACTAGATAGAAAAGATGCCAAGTAAGTTTCATTTTCTAAAGAGAAATTTACAGCGCCACCTCTTGGAGAATGTCACAATTATAAAATCATCCCCTCTATTTCACCAAATTATACTTAGACCCCTTACCATCAGTCATGATAAGGATTACTATGAAATGATGTTTTTGCCCTTATGCGTAAAACACTGATTAGTTACACATTTTCATTATTCTAAAAATACCCCTCTTTATCATTTTACCATTTCATTCTCCTTATCTCTCTCTCCTCCTCTCCATACACCTGCGACAACGGGTTCAAATGAGTTACAGCTAAGATAGACAGGATAGTTGCCCGCATATACTTCTCCTTTCATCTCCGGCGAGAAGTGTACTTCCCATCCCTGCCATCATAGGTCGCCGGCGAGAAGATTTGTTTGATTTGTTTTTTTTTTTTCCTTCTCTGTTTTCCACTCTCAGGCTTAAGTAAGTGCTACCAAATTCCATCTTCTGTGCTTAGGTTGTATGTAAAAATGGATCGGAATTACATGTTGAAGAGGTGGAGTAAATCTTCTAGGTATGGGAGGCGGGGCAAAATTCAATCATGCAATGGAGTTGATGGAATCTGCAGTGAAGATAGAACACAGAAAAAGAGCGAGAGAGGGGTTGGGTAAGGGCTTGGAACTTGCAAGACACCAACCAATGAATAGTGTCATAAGTTGTACAAGAAGAAATTGTCAAAAAAAGGAAGAAAGAAACACTGAATTAAAGAATAAAAGAAAAGAGATACTTTGAAAACAACTGAACATGGACACAAGAAGAAATTGTCAATGATGCTCCATTTTATCATAAAGTCATCTTGAGAAAATCAGAAGGAAAGAAAAAGCAGGAAGCAGAGATCCAAAACTTTAGTCATCTTAAGAAATTCAAAAGGAAAGAAAAAAGCAGAAACCACAGATCAGAGATCCATGAACCATTGTAAGAAGGCATTTCTACCAATTCCATTCTCAATAGTCAAAGCTCTTGAAATAAAGAGAAATTACATATGAATATTTCTCAAACTAGAACCAATCTATACCTAAAACAATCAAATGTTAAAACCATAACAGAGGACATACAGGGACGAAACTAACTAATTCAAAACAGTGAACATAGTAGCAGTTGCCACCTACAAACAATCAAATGTTAAAACCATGGCAGAGGGCATTGTCGGTCTGCTCCTCCTTATGCAGTACATCAGTATACCCAAGAGTAACAAAACAGACTAATTCAAAACCAACACAGATCAACCAAACAATTAAAAACCAAATAAAAGAAACAAACCTTCCCATGACTGTTTTCCCAATACTCTGCCCGACCTGGGAGAACTTCTTCAGTCCAAAAAGTAAAAAAATCAGTTGCCGCCTGAAAGGATGGATCTCTTGAGCAGTGTTGAGCTAGAACATGATCAACTGGGGAAAGGGGTTTCACCCGGTCGCCGTTGCCTAAACGATGGCCGGTGGTCTAGATCCCACGATTTGGGAGAACGGTAAATTTGGTCTTAGAATAGGAACAAACAGATCTATCGATTTGGGTGAAAGCAATAGTATCTTATTCTACAGGTATTGTACGTACTTCATATTTCATAAGGGTATTTTGGTATTTAAAATAAAATATGATTTCTGACTCAGCATATAAGGTATATTCCTTAACAGTGACAGAGGGTAGGGGGTCTAAGTATAATTTGGTGAAATAGAGAAGATGGTCTTATAATTGTAACATTCTCCAGGGGTGGCGCTATAAATTACCCTTTTCTAAATTACAAAGAGGACATAAGGGATTGACAAGAATAACTTTAGCTAATTTATCTCTAGGAAATGAGTTTCCACAGAATATTCTAAGTTTTGATGCTTTGTGATCTCTTGTCTGTTGATTTGGCAATTATGTCCCTTTATGAGTATAAAATTTTACCTTTTGGGACCATCCAATCCTCGTTATGGTTGTATGACCTGTATCTTACAGTAACAATTGGATTTCTGTGTATTTTTTCAAATTTTTTAGGCTGCATTTGGTAACACATTTCATGTCAAAAACGGAAATTTCAGTTCGTATCAAAATGTTACTTTTTTTTTTTTGAACGAAACTAGAATGATGGAACTACCTTTTGTCGTTCCGTCAATTCTCATTTCTACAATTTTTTTGTCACTAGGCTGCGTTTGGTAACATTCCAGAAAAACGTTTCTAGAGTTTTTTCGTTCCCAATAAAGCATTTGGTGCGTTTATGGTGTGTTTCCTTTTTTTCTTTTTCTTTTTTTTTTTTTTTTTTTTTTTTAACAAAAAGTTAAAGTAAAAAACAGTAGAAACGAGAATTGACAGAATGACCTTTGTCATTCCGTCCCAATTTCATCAAAAAAAAAAAAAAAAAAAAAAAAAAAAAAAGGCATTTTGACACAAAAACTGAAATTTTTTCGTTTTTGACATGAAACGTCGTTTCTGTTCCACCAAACGCAGCCTTAGTGTTTCCTCGAATTATGGCATTACAAGTACTGTTCCAAAATCAAAGGCGAGGAGTCTTGCAAGGCCTGCAACAACCACTGGCATAAGAATATAGGAAAATAGAAGTATGAGTGGATAGTAGAGAGTGATTAGTTGTCTGTTATGTCAATGTTTGTTAAACTTGATGTAATTATGACTTGAACCCCAAGGGGTAGTTGGCAAGGGACCTTCACCCCTGAAAGCGTGTGGTTCTGGATTCGACTCCTCTTACCTCCTTGGGCTAGTCAAGTCCGGTATGACCCGATCCATGCAGTTGTGAAGTCGGTTTGACTCCGCAAGACTTGTCAAGTCGAAAGCTTGGAAACCTATTATTAGCAGAAAAAACGGATACAATTATAACATGTGAGAATGCTTATGTAATCTCTGCGGCTAGTAGAATAGCGTGTAGAGCTAGAGAATGTAAGATATCTCAAACTGTTGAATCGGATATAACTTTCGCTTTTGCGAAGTATTTTCTTTTTTTCTTATCAGGAAAAAAAATGTTGCAGAAAAATATATATAATACTTGAGGAAGAAGAGAACAAATAAAAATGATGTTGATGTGGGAAAATTAGTGATATAAGGCAAAAAATTTAATTCTGCATTGCTCAACTCAGCCTTGGACTCAGTTTCAATAGATCCTACTGGGACATTTCAATATACCTTCATGAGTATTAAAGATGGAGGTGTATCAGAACACAGTAAGTCTAGTACTATCCCCATCAAAAAAAGATGCAATTTCAAATAACACTGCATAGTACATACTACCTAGAGAGAGTACAAAAACCTATGACACCAACCCACACTTAGAACATTCATAGAAATCTCCAGGTTTGTTCACCCATGAGGAGCCACAAGGGTGAGTTGGAGAGTCAGGTTAGAGCTGTGATTGAATTTCAGCTCACTCAGAAATGGAATGCATCTTCAGACCCATACTTGCTCCTGATATTGAAATGATCAAACTTTGGATCACCATAGTCAACTGACTTGATCTCCACAGGTTTCGGTTCAGTTCCTGTGGCTCCAAAAACCACCTCCCCACTCCTCTCTCGATGGCGGTGCCTGATTCTTTCTTTCTGGCTTTTAGAACCAAACTGGCCATATGGAGGAACCTCAGCTGATCCAGTTCTTTCTTTCAGGCTTTTAGAACCAAACTGGCTATATGGAGGAACCTCAGCTGATCCATAGAATTCTGCATATTCTTGTCGCTTTGAAGACCGATGCTTGCTTGATAAAGAAGCATCCCTTGGAGCTGCTGATTTACTCTTTTGGAGCTTATGTTGTGTATAACCATCACCACTTGCATTTGGAGATGGGGAATGCCGTGTTTCAGAAAGAGGAGTAGCACTTCTATGCTTTTGTACCAATGGAGGTTCATCAGCTCCATCCTCAGGCATTACAAGAGAGTCTTTAAGTGGAGTAAGATCACCCTTGGACTTCCTGGTCCTAAGACTGACAGGTATGAAGTAAAGAAAGATGCTACCCAGTGCTTCCATTGCAAGTTTAAACAAATCAATTACAAGATTTCCAAAAGATGGCCATCTGGCATCCGGCTCCTCTTTCAGGCTCTCTACAATAAGACTGGGTTTCTCGGTGGTGGCTTGACCTTTTAGATCACCCTCTGAGGTTTGTTGCTGCATTAATAGATGCAAGATTTAAACATTTTGAGTGAAGATAAAGGAAGAGTAACCAGGTAAAATGTACATTTTTGTTGAAACAGCTTGCATCTTGAGCTACCATGACAATGTTCATGATTTCAATGGATCCTTAAAAATATACTTAGTACACATTCATGGTATAAAGGCTAACCAAATTTAGTGAAATTCAGAGTTGATGGTCACAGTAGTAGGAACAGTAAAGATTGTTTAACCCACCCAGAGCCCACCCAAAAAAAAAAAAACGGAAGTAGAGATGGTTGGTTGACAAAAAAGAAAAAACAGAAGTAGAGATGGTTGGTTGACAAATACAGATTTGGGGTCCCAACAGTCCCAAACCATCGATAACTTACAAAGCTTTTGGCTGTTGTGATATTTCTCAGAAATAAGTGAGCAAATATTTGCTCAGTTTTAGAAGAAATTGATAAAGAGAGAAATAGCAAAATGTGAAACTTACTGATCTTGAGAAGACAGAAAGTCCAAATCCCTGATGAAGCATGCATGATAGATATCCAACCAATACAGCACCAATAACAAGCATAACATCTGCAAGGAAGGATCAAAGTGAAATATCAATTAGCATTTAATTAAGACCTACAGCAGGACTAGACAATCAGGGTTTCAGTTGATTTGGTTTTTGTTCTTAATGGATAAGCTTTCCATGATAAAGACACCAAGGGTATAGAAGTCAAGGACAAAAGCTCAAGCATCTGACCATATTGTGTACATCGTTTTTGCATAATACTAGCCATGAACTAACTCAACTACAATGCTTGGGCCAGAGATAGTAAAAAAGATCAACTTACTCTTTTTTTTTCCACTAAAAGATCAGATTATATTGAAAAAATAAAGAAGGAAAAAGAATATACATCAAGCTATATCAAATGGAGAAACCCAGCCAGGTACAATCACATAGCGAGAATGACACCCCACCTTCGGCATTGCTATCAACAAGGGTTACAAACATCAACAATGACATCTAAATCTAGGTTTATCCATAGTGTCAGATGCTATTTCATCCTTCATGTGCCTAGGAAAGTCAACCACCACAGAGGAGACTCCTGTTTTCACTGCTTTTTTTGTCAAATAATCCGCTGCCGGATTTGCTTCCCTGGAAGAGTGAAATCTTCCAGGAAATTGAATCAAGGTGTGGCTTTAAAGATTGCCAAGAATGCATCACAAACCAAGGGATTATCTTGTTTTGAATAGATATAACCACCACCACAGAGTCGGCTTCAATCCAAAGGCGCTCCACACCCAACTCTTTAGCATGCTGAATTCTTTGTAATATACCTTCAAACTCGGCTACAAAGTTTGTATTATTTCCCAAAAAAGAAGGGAAGGAATACAATACAAAACCAGAGTGGTCACAAAAGATCCCTACAGCGCCTGCCCCTACCTGGATTCCCCAAAGAGTATACATCCGTATTTAATTTAATCCAATTTAGATCAACTTACTCATCAATTATAACTCATGTCACGATCAATCAAGGAGGAAATGAGACACTGAGCGCTCAAGTTTGCAATCCCACTCCACAGGAGAAAAAAATTGTTTGTTTCTGCTTCTGATTCGCATGACCAATGTGGAATCGTAGAGAGCAAGAATGAATAAGTGGGTTCCTCCATGTAAGCACATGCCATTTCAATCAATTACAATATCTGATCCACCTAATTTTGTTTCCACCAGTCCTATTATTTCCTCCAAGTTGCTGATTTCTTCAGTTCTCACTATTTCCCAGGATGACCTGACCATGAAACTTCTAAAGAGTAACAAGAGTCACTCATTCAACATCATTCTCACTCTTATCTAATTCTTTTGACGGTCTCAAGTCTCTGTTAACTTGCTAACCAATAGGAAACGGGGCCAAGGTAGAAAAGACCGAAGTGCTTACATATTTGGGAACACCATTTACTAAATGGTGAGAACACTTTTAGGCTACATAGGACAGACACAACTGGCAGCATCTGAAATGGAAAAATGCTGTAAGAAAGTGAGCTTTAAAAACTGATGCATAGCCATGTCAGTATATGTACACTATAATCATGTTTTTTTCCCGTAGGCAACCAACTAGGTTTGAATATACTCACAATTCCTCTTGACGCCAAGACGTAATTATGAGCTTAGAAGTTAAACCACGAGCAAAAAGTTCCACTTAAAAGAAGAAATAATTTCAACAGAGGATCTCAAAAGGCTATCAGTAACATTAGTTCCTTTCAATTAGGTGGTTCAGATGCTAACTGCACCACACCGTTTTTAAACCATTATTTGATTGAATCGAAAGAATGTCTTTCTGATAATTGAGAGGAGGTAAACCTACTAAATTTTGTAGTAATCAAACTTCAGGTTAGGTTGTGAGGTATAAACTAATACCATAGGTCCATAGAATTTCATTGATTTTAAGGTTCTTCATTCCTAAAATAAATTTTTTGCATAACCTTCTGTCACAAATCAAAGTATCTAGAATCTTTGAACTCCTCGAGAAAACAGGCAAAAAATTTAGAACAATCTTATGAAGAAGGTACATTTCGTTTCACAAAGTGCAAAAGTGTTATTCTCCAATGCTTTAATGAAAGAACTGCTGCATGGAAATTCAATAAAAACCTCCTCTTTTTATTAAGATCAATGTGCAAAATCAGCTTCAAAATTCACCACCACCACCACCCACCCAAAAAAATAAATTTGAAACATGAGTTTGCAAAGATTGCAAGAAAGAGCCTGATTGATCCCCCCAAAACTCCCTCTTTTGCATTTTAGTATAAAATATAGGGCCATTACAAGTAGCCAACTAAATAAAACTGCTATTCAGATCATAAATGACTATAGTGATGAACTCAATAAAGCCACCAACCTATGTTAACGGTACATGGCAAAAGGGTACTGTTAACAGTCCATTTCTTGCATCCTTATTGGCTTAGAAGAAGTGCCGAACATGGTTACAGCTCATAATTTGAAGTGTCCAGGTAATAGATCCACCAACACACAAAAACTGCAATGCTAGCAAGTTCATATAGTCATATGTGAAATGAAGATCTAGGTAGCATGAATAACCATGTCAGCTTTCTAGGTTACCTTAAGATAGCATAGCTGCTCTACACTAACGTAATCATAAAAGAAAAACCCTTATTTGTGTGATTGTCACAACTACTAGTACATTCTCCCTCTTGGCCATGCATCTTGCTTCCTCTAATCCATATCTCAGATTCTCAGGATGAGATTTCATCTTCAAATTTCTTCACAGCTGAAGTACAGAAAACTAACACCACCTATTTTGGCTAGTTTTAGACATTTCACTGGTACTTAGGAGTGCTAAGACACCTCAACTCAACTGAACTCGACTCAGCCTTATCTCTACTAAATGGGGTTGGCCACATGGATCCTATTCCAAGACACCTAGTAAAAGGAAAAGAAAAAACAAAAGAAATAGCTATACAGTTGCCTACTCTTTCCCTGTACTAACCTTTCTTTTTGATAATTTAACTGGTTGGAGCTACTGATATCCCTTTACTTGATTTCCTCCATGTCAAGATGCTTAGGGTCTGTTTGACTCAGTAGCTCGACCGTATTCGTGCATAAGAGCTAATCCAACCACTAAGTAATTTTGAAGTGTGTGTTACCCAAAAAACAAGGTTTCCCTTTTCTAGGACTAACGAAAAATCATCTCAAAAGCTCCCTTCCTCATCACCTTTCTCATCAGTGCAAGATCCAAACCCTCTTCCCCTACAAGATGTGGTAAATGTCAGCAAAAGGTGGGTTCACTTAAATGTTAATAGGAGAAAGAAGGAAAGACAAGCTCCTGGAAAACAACAGACTTGATCCACACCCTAGGTAAACTGTTAAAAAGTCCAAAAGTCAAATGGTGCTTGAAACTCAAACTCTTACTCTCAGTGATGCAGTTCAAAAGAAAAAGAAGGCCAGCAGCAAACCAGGCCATTGGACTAGACCAAGAATGGTCAAATATGTTTAATTGAGTGTTGAACATAGTTTTTAAGGCGCTGCTAAGGCAACCCTTGATGCGGTCTAAAGATGGTAAGGCAGTGCTCCGCCTTATGTGAAGTGGCGCCTTATGGGTTTTTTTTTTGTAAACACATTTTAAAATTACTTAATGAAAATTCCAAATATAGATTTTTTATTGATAGGTATATGATTTTGTTAACACTTGAGATGTATGGAATCAGCTTTGCTCCACCAAAAATAACCAAAACAAACAAAACAAAAACACGATTCACAAACAGGGTTTGGATTTTGTCAAGGGTTTTAAAAAAGGGCTTTGAGAAGTAATCAAGGAACAAGGAAGAACCACTGATCTAGGCGACCATTTTGCTTCGGCAGCGGTGAGCTTCATTCTTCTTTGACAAGAGTAGAAATATAGTGGATGACCTTAGGGCTTAGGCACTCATTTTGGCATCATAGAGGTAAGTATAATAAATACTTGTATTTTTTATGTCTTCTTTTCTTTATATTTATAATTTTGTTTCATAATTATGTATTTATATTATATGTTAATACGTTATGATGATGATGATTGAATATTGATGATTGATGATTAATGAAGATGAACTTAGTTTATTCACTTTATTGATTTGTTTTCTTAATGAATATCTTACATTGGTATGAATATGAACATTTAATATTTATTTAACATATGAGTAATAGGATTCAACTAGGATTTGAGCCAAATAGATTGGTTTTATAAAAAAAATTACACAGGAACGCTTTAGTCAATAAGGCGGCACTTTATGCCCGCCTTATCGCTAAGGTGCTCCGAAAGACCCTCAAACACCTCCGTCGCCTTACTTCCTTAAAAACTATGGTGTCCAATATGTGTTATATGGGCCATAGGTGAGTATCTTTTGGTTTACTATAGTAATGGGCCATGTCTAAAAGCCCAAATATTAGGGATGTAAGGCCTATACGGGAGTAGTGTTAGATCTATTTTAGTAAGTGTTCTTTATTTGACTAGTTTTTTGAGAAGGCTGGATAGATGTCCAACATTCCAGCCCCTAATTCATTGAAATTATAAATAAAGAGTAGGGGATCACACTACTTCCAATGATTCGAGTCATTGAGAAATTTGGCTTTTGCCTCTTTGGGTCAGTGGTGAAGCTGTCCTTATAATGGTGATGCAGCTCCAGCCCTGTTCTGGTGATTCAAGAGAGGGATTTGTGGTGATGCCATTACCACAGGATTTTGGTGGTGATTTTAAGGTCATATCCCTTCCCTTTCTCTAATTTTCTTCTTATTCTATCTTCTTTATCACTTCTTTTTCTTCAGTTCATAGGGTCAGTTTCTGAGTTTTTACATCCTACCAAGTAAGAACAACCATTGCTGATTCAGTTCAGTACTTGCTCTTCTAATCTCGATGGCAATCTATACTGATTCACTGGTTCATTCACTTCACATCTGACTTCTATCCTGGGTTTCGCTTTGTCCTCGGTTCAGGCTACCATAGAGGTTCTGGAGTCTTATTTGACCAGCAACACTGATTCCTTAGCTACCTGTGTGTACTGTACTCACAAACCTGCTGAACTGAAGTCACTTACTACCGTGCCAATAGATTCACAGTCCAGTTACCAAATTTCTCAGTTTCCATTCTTATATCCGAGTTTTTCTAATTTGTTTTTCTTCTACTTCTTCATAGCTCTGATACCATGAAACAAAATCAAATAAACCAGAATCTATGAAAAATAAGAGAAGAAAAGAACCTAGAGAGAGAAAGAGAGGACAATAAGATGGAGGAAGGATGGAGGAAGGAGAGAATGAGCAAGAAGAACGATAGAATCATAATGAGTAGTTTCTATCATGGACTAGCCCTCTTCTTATATTATATAAGTAAACTACTCTTAGTAGGAAACCTATTAAGAGTCCAAGTCTAATTACGATAAAGGCAACTAACTAAAAGCAGACTACAACTCAGCATTATCCCATTATCTCTCAGTACACTTCAACAGTTACTAAGGAAATGGAATCCATTTTTCCATAAGAGGTTGGATGGAGAACAAGCAACCATTCCATCAGTAACACCTACAATTACTCACTTATATAAGGATTTTCTCGTCAATTGCTAATTATGTTTTAAAGTTTCTATTTTTTGATCACCAATGTTCAAGGTTAGCCAAAATTTCACGAAATATTTTGGTTCGCAAGATGTCAAAATGAAATTCCATGCGACAAATACAAAGTGCAAGGTTTTGGTTGAAGCTTCGGTGATATGTGTAGTTTCAATATTGTTTCAACCGAAAAGATGCAAACTTTAATATAAAATGTATAGCTTCAAACAAAATGGGTTAAAATTTCAACTCATTTCATTGGTTTCACTGCTTTCGACTGAAAGGCTTGTGAAAACTTGGTTTTCTGTTAGTTTTTGCCAAATCAATCTATAAAGTGTGGAACAAGTTGTTGGGAAATAGTGGAAAGCATCAACAGTGACGATTTGCTGCATTTGTGAAATTTTTGCATAAGATTTAAAGTTGAAGGCATATCACTTTTCCCATAAATTATGTCAAACACCAAGGTGCCCTTCAAATTTTTATGTGTCAAACACCAAGGCAGATCTATGACTTCACGGAATCGGATTTAATTTTTAGTATGCAAATTTTTATTATTTCCTTTTTTTTTTTTCAAAAGAAAAAAAATTGATTTTCTTGTGTATAGTGTATACTACCAACTAAGTTCTAGTTGTGTTTAATTTTTACAATCTAAGAGTTGCACTATGTTTAGAAGACCTAAAATAGGATTTCCTGGCCATTTGGGCCTCGAAACCATCCTTGAAAACCGTCCAGGCCAAAATTTTGTGGTAGATGGCAGTAAGGGCAAGAGGTCTTAGGCTAAGAATTTTACACCAAATCCAGGAAGCGTTAGAAGGAATGGGGGAAGTCCAAAGGGAGTTATGAGAAAGCAGAGAGGAGTAGAGATGCTATGCTGCTTGGACAAAATTTTCTAAATGAGCTTCAGGATGCCCATAGAGTTGACCTCTTTGATTCTTCTGATACCAAGACCTCCTTCGGTCTTGGGCAGACATACCTTTTTCCAAGACAGAGGATGGAGAAACTTGGAAGAGTCAAACCCTTTCAGAGGAAGAAGCAGAAGAGACCTTCAATGGATTTGATAGTAGAAGAAGGAAGGACAAAGATCCCAGACCAATCGAGGTAGAGAGATTGGAGGACAGATTTGATTAGAATGAGACGCCCAACATAGGAAAGAAGCTTTCCTTTCCAGAGTTGGAGCCTCTTTCGAAGGAGATCAAGCATAGGTGAGCAATGATGGGCAGAGAGCCTAGAGGAGATGAGAGGGAGGCCCAGATATTTGACAGATAAAGAGCCCAAGGAGAAGCCAGTGGTGCCGAGGAGATGGGATTGGGCCTCAGCAGAGACACCAGAGAGGCAAAGGTCAGATTTGAGAAGGTTTATGCGGAGGCCCGAGAGGGATTCAAAGGAGTGGAGGGAGGATATAATGGCAGAGATAGAGAGGGGGTCAGCTTTAGAGAAGATCATAATGTCATAAGCAAAGGCCAGGTGGGAGAGACAGAGGGATTTACATTTAGGGATAGGGGAGATGAGGTGGAGATCAGTGGCCGACTGGATGGAACAAGACAAGACTTCAAGAGAGAGAAAAGAGAAAGGGGGGAATAGATACAAGAGTAGATCCAGTGGACAAAGGAAGGAGGGAAGGACATCTGGAGCATGACTTTGGCAATGAAATCCCAACTGATAGAATATTTTGGTTCCGAGTATGGTCAAAACCTCGCACCTTGCTGATCACTGCCATATCACCAGATCCATATGGATCTCAGCCAAACTTTAAAGGATTATTCCTCTCCTCTATAGTGCTACTCAACCAGGTTTTCAAGGCCATCAGATTAGTCCATCTCAAGTTATTAAAAATCTCACCATTCTGGTCCTAAGATTATGTCCTATGATCCCTACCTGTGGTTTGCATCTGAACTGACTTTTATGTTAACCAGGTTGCATTACTCAGTCTATACTTGAATGTATGGAAGGATCCCTAAAGTTATTAAATAAAGGGAACAACAGAAAGGGTCGGGGTGTGGCAACCAAGCTAATAACAGATTCTCAAATTTATCAAAACTCAAACAAGAATTTTTTTACCCCGCAAGTCTTATCTCACCTGAATATCATCCAATCCACCCAGGTAAAATGTAAAAAAATTCCATAGTGGCATAGGACTTGACTTCTTACCATCAGCATGCCCAACAAGAAAATGTGCTACCACATCAAAGCATGGCAACACATCTTAGTAATAGGCTTGTTAGCTGATCATAGAGCACCAACCTTTGACTCGGTTCTTCTCTGAAGGTTAGGTCAAGTAGCCTTCCACCGACTCAACGGATGGAGAGAAGCGTGCAAACAGTGAGTTGAGGGAAGGATGAAAGATCTCTGAAGTGTTCTCAAATATATTCAAACAAGAAAATTTTTTTTTCAAGTCTTATCTCACCTGAATGTCAACCAATCCATTCAACACCAAGTTCATAAGTACTTCGTCAGGTTCTGGAAACATATTACTAAGTACATTGTACATTACATGTTAAAAAGGAAAAAGGATTAGCAATTAAGGATTGGTGGCTCTTGGTTACGATCAAAATGCTATATAGTATCATAACAAAGGCATCTTAAATATAAAAGCAAAATAATATATGCCAAATATTTATGAATCACAAACACAATGTAATCAGCATAGTTGTCAAGGCATCACCTAGGTGTTCAAGCTCTTTCTTGGGTCCAAGGCGACTGCACGCCTTGTTGACATTTCATGAGTTTACGTTGATTTTTATTATTTTTATTATTTTTATGAGTATGCTTATATTATATCCTCGGATTGTTTATTATATGTTGGCTTTCTCATATTAGGTCATTCCCAGCATAATTATATCATATTGCATTGATATGGCTTCAATGTTTTAATGTAAGCAATTATGATTGCTATATTACATATTGTCATAAACTACATGCCTATGAAGCCTAGGCAAATGCCTTGTCACCTAGGCGCCCCTACAACGCGTTGGGTCACCTAGTCGCCGGGACAACTATGGGTAATCAGACATCCCCCCCCAAAAAAAAGAAAGTAGAAAAGAATCCTGTCCATCTAACATTTCCCACGCCCAGAGTCAGCTGGGTGTGAAAGGACCCAGCAGACCCTGCGTGCGCTTGGTATTTTCACGCCCAGCTGTGTCTGGGAATGGGAATGTTAGACGGATAGGGTTACCTTGCCCCAAAAAAATAGCCAAACAGATTATGTAATTTATAGGCACTAGTAATAACTAGCTCAATTTAGACTTGAGGCAGAAGTGTGAATCAGTATTTAGTGATTCATGTTGCCCAAGTAGGGACAGTCCCTGCTTAAGCGTAAAAGTTTGAATTTCTGTTAATGGCTTGATACATGATATTATACACAGAAGATGAGAATGAACTTGAACTGATAAGCCCAATATTCATTTTCCCTATTCCACTGTGGTCTTTCAATTGCGATGAAATGTGTCCCTCAAAACAGAGATTTGGATTGTAGCTCTATCAGTATAACTAATTTGAAGAGTTCAGAAACAGCTAAAAAATGCACAGTAGATGCCTAGCTTCAATATTTGGAGCAAACTTGGGTTAATGACCAACACTGTTAAGAATCTACTCTTCATAATCCCAACACTAGCTAATTCATGTGTCAAGGACCATATCAATAAAATTAGACTCTCGCTAGAACCGCAACCCCCAATGAATCTTGAAACAAGCCGTACTCAAATTCACGTGCAGGTTGAATTACCCAGGTATAACTTAGCCTCCCTAATTGGTAAAAATGGTCAAATGTGGCTTACAAGGACTTCTATTACTTGCTATAACACACTAAGACACTATATAGGAACATCAACAGTGGATTATCAGCCTATAAATCTCTTTTAATTAATGTTAATGTCTTTGGTGTTCCTAGCAGTTCTGGCTACACATCCAATTCCACATGTCCACCACAAAAGGCCATATCATATCTTCCTTTGAACTGTCTGCCTTGCATGGTTTAAAGTATCTCCGATACAATACGATAGCTTCCGATATGTATCTTATATTTAGCTGATCGATATGGCAACCGATACTAATACTTTAATCCTTGATCTTTAGCATATCTTAGCGTATCTATGATACGATACGATGCCCTCCAATTTAGCCAACCGATATGGCAGACCAACACCGATACTTTAATCCTTGTTGCCTTATACTTTTTTGTCTCTCCCACTTTACAAGACAACCCTTCTCAACAGTACTGAATGACGACGACTTCCTTTATCCATCTCAACCTGTTCTTCCTTATTTTATCACTTTTTGGAGGTACACCTAGATTCAACTAGAAGCACTAACTACTTATTTTATTTCCTAGTTTGTCACTCATTTATCTCAACATCAAAGCAAAACTCACTAAATGGATATATCTATTGATTGTCACTAAATGAACCTAGTTTGCCACTCATTTATGTCAATAACGATTGGATCTCAAGATTCTCCTGTCAAATTTTGCAAGAGTCTAATTAGCATGTGAAGCTTGCAAGGCACTCAAAAATATCATCACACATTGCTTGTCAGTTCATTTAATTTTGAACTTAAGCACTGCATTTATGCATATCTTTTAGCTGACATTATAGTTCCAAGTCTAATATATATATTTTTTTTTTCAGTCTCGGTATGCCTAGACTTTAGTCATGTACATCATTTTTATTTATAATTCATTCATTTGCTGATCCTTGGCCGAAAAAAATCATAAATTTATAGCAAATGAAGAAAAACATAAATTACTCCCCTTGTGAAGAGCAATATATTTTGTATAACTGTGGATATGTTTCTAGTATCTTTTGTTAAGCTGAGTAAGAGGAAGTTCATGTTCCTTTTAACACATATTAGGGAATAACTAATGACAAAAATTCCAAGGTCCAAACCTGTAGTAGAAATGGAGTTATACTGGTAATCACAATCCTCTTGTTGGAGAGAGATTTGCCGAATAGCAGCATTTCCTCTATCAACAACCAACAAGGAACAAGTACGCCCATCATACACCACATCAAAATCACTCGAGAATTTTGCATCTTCACTGGGGCCATCCCTATACCCTGCGACATTTGATTTTCCCCCAGCAATCGTTTTAACACCTGCAAACAGTTACCAAACTTACATAACCTTTCTATAGAGGACAACACCCACAAGACTAGAAAATCCACTGCTTTCCTTCATGACCATATCTAAACCAGTTATCATTAAGGGGCAACAAAAACCTGCTTCTCCTATCTTTCTGATGGCTAGATTTGAGGTATCTGCAACATATACATTCCCTTTGTCATCCATGGTAACACCCTTTGGATGATTAAATCGAGCATCACTCGGTTTCCCGTCAACATGCCCAGAGTAACCTTTAAATGACCCAGCAACCAATCTTGCCCTGCTATCTGCAAAACCAAACCCCCATATCTAAAATGTTATAAAGAAAATGTATGTCTGGCAGCCATGTATGTATAAAATGAATATCCAGCTGACCCATTCAGTAAAAACTGTTACGCAGTAGACTAAAAAGTGTTTGATCATAAGAATAATAAGAAGACACAACCTGACGCCTCAAACACAGAACGAAGCTGTAATTGCTCAGAATTATAAACAATCACCATGGACAGAGCAAGAAAAAATTAAGTAACACTGTAAAGGCAGAAAGAACAGCAGGCCTACACTGTGATAGAGGCGGAGTTATCCGAACTATGTTGCTATTAACAGCATCGACAGCAAAGAGTTCGCCCTCATGGGAGACCCTGATGGAATACGGCACAACCCCCAGCTCATTTCCCTCCACGACAGTCTCAACCAAATACCCATTCTCAAACTGAACAACATTTCCATCTGCTGAAAAAACCCCAAAAGAGACAAACAAACACATGCATACTCAGTTTGGCAAAGTACCCATTAAAATATAAGCAAACCAGTCATCTGGGTTCAGCAAATATCACCAATCTCTCTTTCCAATTACCTGTTTGGGGTGTTTTTGGGGAAGACCTCGTCCATTTGAGAAAGGAAGACAAGTGTTTTATCAAGGGTCCTGAGGAAAAATAAAACAGAGATCGAAACAAAACAAAACAAAACAGAAGAATATAAAATGGCAGAAAAGTAGCTTGTGGATTAGCAGAACAGATCAAGAAAAATGTGAGAGAAGGGGGGAGTGGCTTGAGAATAATAACCTGCGGGAGCAGCTTCAGCTCGAAAGTGAACGATGTAGAAACTGAAGAGTACTAAGAAGATAGTGAAAACCCAAGAATTTCTCATGACGCTCTCTTCAATTCTAACAACCGAAAAAAGAAGCTGTATAAGCAGATTTCAAAAGGGTTTATCTCCAAGAATCTCAGTAGACTTGAAATGAACGCGAAAACAAACAATGTTCAGGATCAGCATATGGGTTCATTGGGTTTCATTGTCTGGTAGCTGAAGAAGTTCTGCTAGATTGGCAGACTGAGAGAATATTAGAATCAGAATGAAAATTTTTCACTCGAAAGAAATAATCTTTTTCTCAAGCTAAAAAGAAATGCTTTCACATAGAATCTGATGGACAAGAACCAAGCAAAAGGGCTGCTCTTTTCAAATTAATGTGATTCCATTAGACCATTACTACTACCTTCTACCGATAAAAGCACTACAGAGAAAACAGAAATCTCCACTTCACTTTCAGTAACAGTGCAAGGCTGTAATCCCTTTTTGCTTTTCGACGATGTTCTTCAGTGATTAATCACACGGACTTCCACCCAAAAAAATAATAATAATAAAGAAAATCACACGGACTGCCTTTAAGACATTCGTATTATGATTCAAAGATGCGATTAAGATTTAAGAACTGGATTTTTCGCGGAACAGTGGTCCATTGGTCTTTTCCTTTCTTGTTTTGTGTAAGATAGTGATTGGCCAGAACTCAGAAGACCCAAATCCCGGACAACTTTGTTGAACGCATCACGCATATGACACTCCAAGCACATGCAACGTTGTGATTCAAATCACTGGCACCTTATACGTGGTTTCAACATATGAGAGAGATAAATCTCGTAGTTCCAGTGTCTACCGCATCCGTAAAGGTGTTAATAATCGGTTTGATTCAGGTGTAGATGGTTCGATTTGGTTCAGTGTAAGATTTTATAGATAAAATTAAAATCGAATTATAAAATCATTTATAAACGGTTTCAGATTAAATGATTTTCTTATATTTTTTTATTTTTTATCTAAACGAATTTTTTTAGTTAAATAGACGTAAATTGTAACATATAAACTTAATATTTAATGACTTAAACTTCTTAATCGGTTTAACATTTTATTTAAATAGTTATTAATGGTTTTAATTTTAAAATTAAAATCGAACCATTTAATAAGCGATTTTACAATTTGATTCAATTTTGATAAATGATTTTGGTTTTAAATTCATATCTTTATCCCATGGGTAGCAGCATTAACTAGTTGAGGTTGGCGCATGAAGGTCTGAAGATCGACTCTGGTTACATGTGTGTGCGGATGTGTGGATGTGTGTGAGTGTGCGTCAGGTGTGTGTTCCCTCCCCTTAGGAGTAGGCGTTGGTCTAAAAGAAAAAAGTTGATTAATAGTTGTTCAAACTTAAAATTTCTTTTGGATGACCAATGAATCAAATATTATGATTTTAACATTTGATTCATATTGTGGGACACGTGAAGTGGGGGACGTAAAAGATAAATCTGCTTTTTGAACAATTTGAATCGTAATTTAAACCATTTGAATCGTAAGAGAGTCAAGATCGACCATCCTATCAAAATGGCAAAGCAAGGCCCCACTTAAATAATAAGATAAAAATAAAGATTTTTCTCTGGAAAAATTACGTTATTATCCATTATTAGGTTTGCTTTCACAAAAATATTCACATTATGTTTGGGTCAACAGATTTAGACAAGACGAGTTTGGGTATTACAAATATACCCATAATAGTATTTGTCGTATACTTTTTATTGTATGCCTACTAGTTGGGACATCTATATCTTTTTCTTTTTTTCTTTTTTTCCTTTTTTCTTAACAGACATCGTCACCTTGGTCGACACCATGTCTCCTACGATAAGCCAACCTGCAAGAACATCCAACGCACCCTCAACTATCTCGTATGCTCTGCCGACCCTAGTGATTACCTTTTCACTATCTCGTCTGCTTCGTCAACCATTGAAATTACCTCTCGTCCACTACAGCGGCCATAGAACCATATACCAAACCCACGACAGGTTACACCTTCCCGTTGCTACTCCCCCAAAAACCCACCCTCTGCCTTCAGATTGTGCAACCTCCACTCCCTATGGTTGACTACGAAGGGATCCTCCTTGTAAGTGAACATGACTTTCAAAACCCTTGTGACAAGGAATAGGTTGATCATCAACACCGTTGCAAATCCAAAGATCGGGAAACCCAACTACATGAAGACCTGAACAAAAAAAAAAACAGAACATGGCAGAGAGAGACAGTAGGAGCAGGGAAAACTAAATCAACAGGAAAACAAACCATAAATAAATCAGAGGTCGCCATTTTGACTCGTCTGTCGCAGCACCAACATCGTTTGCTTTACTGCTACAATTCTCTATCGAGGTCGCAACCTCCAACCAGGAGCCATCTCGCCTCACCTATCGCACCTTTCGCCACCATCGCCTCACTCGTCGTAAGCCTCTGTCGACGTCAGCCTCACCACAACCCCATCGCCTCACCCATTAGAGAGAGAGAGAGATAACTAGTTTATTATAGAGGGTTTCTCTCACTATTCTTTCCTTTGCCTTCCGTCCACTTTTCAATTGAATCTAGAGAGCTTACATTGTAGGAAGAAGAAGAGGAAGAGGCAGTGGTGTGGGGCCGAGTCGTGTTGAAAGAAGAAGAACGAGCAGCAGCAGCAGCAGCAGCAAAAGAAAAGGAAGTGGAGGGTGGAGGTTCCTGGGGTGGGTTGGGTTGGTTTGCAACAGGGGGTGGAGGCGGTGGTGCTGTAGAAAGAAGGAAAAGAGGAAGTGGTAGGTGGAGTTGCAGGAGGAAGAAGAAGAAGAAGAAGGGATGGGTGGGTCCAGGGGCAAGAGGAAGAAACGACTACCTTTTGTTGGAAACGGACGTTTTAGATCCGATTAGAGAAAACTAAAACAAAATCGCAAAAAGTACAACTGATTGCAGGAGAATACATGCCTGATTCGTAGGCATACGATAAAAGGCGTAAACACTATTTTGGATATATTTGTAATACCTAAACTCATTTTGTGTAAATCTGTTGAACCAAACATAATGTGGATACTTTTGTAAAAGCAAACCCAGTAGTGGGTAATCATGTAATTTTTCTTTTATCTCTGAACTAAATAGAACAAAATTGAACTCTATATTTCTGTTTAGAGCAGAGATTCCATTATTGAAAGACTTTAGAGAAAAGAGAAAACAGATGACTCGCTAAACCTGATCCAATCCTAGATCAAACGGCCTCTGTTTCCACAAGCAAAACCAACCTAATTATGTTTTTTTTTTTGTTATAATAGGTAAGGAGAAATTTATTCATTATGAGTTATTATTCTATTACCATAATTGATTTCTTTATGAATAGATAATAAACATAAACTACGCGAAACGGACCCTATATCGTGTTGAACATGTATATTCAGAGTTACAAGACATCTGAATTCACAAATTGGATAAAGACCAATCTACCATACATGACAAAAATAGGGCCTTCGGGCTAAAGAGTTGACTATGTTAAATCGTTTTGAACATGTATACTCAGAGTTACAAGACATTGGAATTCACGAAGTGGGTAAAGGCCAATATACCCTACAAGACAAGAATAAGGCTTTTCGAATAGAGAGTCAACTATGTTATTACTTTCATTGGGATTATGGTTTGGCTTGTCAAGTGTTCTTTTCATTTTAAATTAATGCCACTACTTTATAAGCATGTTTGATCAGTTTTATGTATAAAAAAGAACGGCCAACTACTAGGTAGTGTAGACATTGAATTTTGTCACCCCCCGACGATGATGACACAAGAAGAATTAGATGTTGGACATTTTAAACTTGGAGAATTTTCAAACTTAGAGTAGAAAATGATCATTTTTTTCCTATAAACTTTAAAGAGAAAATGTTTTCAAAAATTAGAATTTGATGTTGTGGATTATTGTTGATTGTCCCCTCAAGTCGGACATTACACTTTGATATGAGAATTATGCGAATCGACGCCCAATTCTCTCTTTCATTATATTATCCGGTCCCTACTTTATGCATATTTTTGTAAAGGTCCTCGGTCGAGACTACAATCGTGTCTCACATCATTAAATAGTGCTCGGACTGAGCTTTCTAACGATATATTACATGTCGAATTCTGGCTAACGGTTTGAAAGATATGACCCCCGAAAGTTGACTCCAAAGTTCGGTATCAGATTCCATTCCGAACAACCAATGAGTGCCACATGGCACCCAAATCCCTTTGTCTAAAAGCAAGCCTTTTTGGACAATTCTCTCTAATTTTTTAGTCCCACATCGGAAATAAGAGAGAATTGTATCAAGTCTCAAGGCTATAAGTATAGCCCTTACTCTCTTCCAAAAAGGGGAAGAGAAAAAAAAATTGAGAATTTCGGAGAGAGGATGGCCCCATCAAGGTTTTGGCTAACTTCTTCCCTCTAAAATCAAATATTCTCCAAGTCTAAAAGTTTAGCATATTAATCATTCCTTGAGCCGGGAGATCTAGTCCGATTCGATTCGATTTGGGACTTAAAGCACAAGGGTTATCTCCCCTTGTTTATTGATTAAAGTCTGGTTTAAGGTATTTTTCTTCTCCCAATTGTAATTTAAAACTAGTTTATCTGATTTAATAGATTAGGTTTAATTAGTTTCAATTCGGTTTAATGTGATTTATTAGATATAAATTGGTTTATTCCGATTCAATTATGTGTATTTAGGATTAATTGGTTCATTTAGATTAATTAGGTTTAATTTGCTTTAATTTGGTTTAGTATGGTTTATTAAACGTGAATTAGTTGATTCCGGTTCAATTGGGTTTATCTTGCTTTAATGGGTTCAATATAGTTTGATTTGGGTCATTGGGTCCAATCCATTGTTTTTGCTAATTTGTTTTATTTTTATTTTAATTTGTTTTGTTTTCTTTTATTGTTATATCTTTATTCAATTAATCGGTTTCATTTGTGGCTTAATATACTCACTTAATAAGTAAGTTTGATTTGATCTATTTTTGATTTATTTTTGTTCTATAGACATAAACCCTTAGATTAGGATCTCAAGCCCTAATCTCTTCCCCCATCTCTTCTTCCTTTATTTCTTCTTTTCCCTGTAGTAGAAAATCAGCCACCTCCCTCCTCTTCTTCTCCTTCCCTTCTCCATGGCTGCCACCTCCCATTTCTTCTTCCAAACCTGCAACCCTTTCCTTCTTTTTCTTCTTCTTCTTCTTCTCTTCTTTTCTCTTTTACCATGGCCGAACCCTCTCCACCCCCTTCTCCTTCATTTCTTTTTCCTTAACCGAACCTGCAACTCACCTCTTCTCCTTCTCTCATTCTTCTTTTTTCTCTTCTGTTTCCTTGCTGCTGCAACTGCTAACCAGTCCCACCGAACCTCCTTTCTCTTCTTCTTCTTCTCCTTCTTCTCTTCTTTTTTCTTTTACTATGGCCGAACCCTCTCCACCCCCTTCTTCTTCTTTTCTTTTTCCTTAACCGAACCTGCAACTCACCTCTTCTCCTTCTCTCATTCTTCTTTTTCTCTTCTGTTTTCTTGCTGCTGCAACTGCTAACCAGTCCCACCAAACCTCCTTTCTCTTTTTCTTCTTCTTCTTCTTCTTCTCTTCTTTTCTCTTTTACCATGGCCGAATCCTCTCCACCCCCTTCTCCTTCCTTTCTTTTTCCTTAACCGAACCTGAATCCATCTTCTCCTCCTTTTTCTTTCTACTGAAACCCCCCGAACCTTCCTCCTCTCTTGTAACTTAGCAACCACCATTCATCTACCTCCCATCTTCTTCTCCTTCCCTCATTCTTCTTCTTCTCTTTTTTTTCCCTGCTGCTGTAACTACCAATCAGTCCCACCGAACGTTCTTCTTCTTCTTCTTTTGAACCTCCTTAACATTCTTTTATTTTCTTGTTTTTTGTTATTTCTTTAATTTGCTGATTAAATAGTCCATATTTGTAATACCCACAACCTGTTATTTCATTTATGTTTTCTATGTGGAGTCTTCCCCTCCTTTTGTTCTTTATTTTTCTTTTATCCATTTTGGTTTGATTTCCCCTCCTTTTGTTTTTTTATTTTTCTTTTATCCATTTTGGTTTGATTTCACGTCTGTAATGTATCAAGTCCTAGAACTTAGGGTTGGGATTCCCCTAATTTTAAAATTTAAAATCAAATGATTTCATTTTATTTCCCTCTAAATAATGTATGGGACGTAGTCTAGGGCGTATGTTAGCAAGGGCGTGGCTACCCCCCCCCCCAATCGGCTCGTAGCATTAGATGCGTTTCTTGGATTCTTGGGTTGATAAAATGAACCCGTTTCGGTCCATTTCTTTTTATCTCAAATAGTGGGTCCCTTTAGAATTAATTGTGTAATTAATTTAGATTTTTATATCTTGCCATATTGATAATCATTAGATTTAGATATATTAGTCAATGTCATGTTTGCCATGCTTCGTGTTTATTAACATATTTTTTATACTTGATGATTCTTTTTTTTTTTTTGTTTAAATCAATTCATTTTTCTCATGCATGTAAGTCAATATTTTATCCACTTCTCACTTACATCACCACATGGGACATTTACAACCATTGTATATTTAATAGATAGATTCCATTTCCTTAAATTGAGGTAGTTAATTAAATAATTATTTCAATATTTAATTAAATAAAGTCTTAACTCATTAGATTCATTAGGGTTCATAATGCATTTAATTGACTCTTAAAATTTGGTTTTAATTGTTTAAATTATTAGATTGATTAGGTTTTCCAAAACTTCCATCTGAAATAGTTAGATTTGGGTAGTTTTTACCATTCAATTCAAGTTTTGTCTTTCTTTAAAAATCTTTTTACCTATTAGATTAATAGATTAATTAGGATTGCAATAATTCATTTTACAAATCATTAGGGATTAGGATTAATCATTTTGATTAATTCAATTTAGGATCTCACAAATTCATTGATCATCCATCTAGTCAGGCTCAATTATTCGAATTAGTTTAATTTAGGGTTTCATAAGTTGCTAAACTAATCCTAGGTTTAGGCTTATTTCATTAGCTTAATCTAAAACTCATAATACATCAATTAAATCATTTAGGGTTTTTAATTTTTAATTAGCGTAATCATTTCATTATTTGCATCATAACCTAGCTAGCAAAATTTAGACACTTGGTTTAAGGTTTTCACATGCCATGCTTAGATACTTAATTTAGGATTTTCAGTGACCTAGATTTAGGACTAGTTAGTAGGGTACAAACAAATTTTAGTCAAATAAAAAGAGACTGGCCTTAAGGCCGGGCAGACTGGGTGCCTAACACCTTCTCAGTCTGTCACTTGACACTTGTCCAAAATTTTGGTGTAAACCAGTTTTATCCATCAGAGTCATTAATCTCTCTCCCTTGATTGGGGGAGACATTTATGGGTCCTAGACCCTTTCTAGGTGGTGAATCCCTTTTACCCATAACGTGTATCCTCCCTTGGCATTTGATGACTAGGGGATAATATCTCATTAGGGTCGAACCCTAGCGTGTGTATCCACGTTACGCGCTATATCGTGACCCGACAGAGGTCCGTGATACCTACAGGTAGTAATGGAGCAACTTCACCATTGCACCAAATTATCTAATGAGCAAATGACTACAAATTTTTGAGAAAGAGCTGTAATATACTAAGGCACAGTTCTAAGACCTAAAAACCAAGGGATCCAGCTTTTCATGAGACACCTTATTCAATAATTGACAATCGACAATGGGGTTTAATTAAGGGACAATTTCCTAAATCTGTCAGATTAAAACAATAATTACAAAACAATTAAATTTACAAGAAAAGTAGGTGCAGAACAAAGTCTAACGTACTTGTTTTGTAATTTATTTTCTTATCTAGTAGACTAGGCAAATTTCCAAATCGATAATCAAAGATTTACTAATTTCATTGGATAATTTTACCCTACTTTTAAAGGAGAGAGAATTTTGTCTGCTTGTGTGGCTTCTGCTCAGGTGTGCAGGCCAATGGAAGCCATGTGGGCATGGTCAATGCTCCCGTGCGACCTCCCATTGTCTCCGTGTCGGGGCAAGAGCTGCACAAATGGATAAGGTTCCTTTGCCCTATCTTCAAGGACTCAGTTTTTATGCACATACCATGTACATACACAATCTTCAACCATTTGGGGTTGAGGGTTGGGGGTTGGGGGTAGAAAGTGTTTTTATATATCCCCCTCTCCCCTCATTTAAGGATTGAAGGCACGACTGTGTTTGTACATAATCATGCATAAAACATTTTGTCTATCTTTAAATTCGTTTTCTTTAATAGATGAATAAGAATTTAATATTGCAAAGCTTTTTCTTTATAAAAAATATAATAAAAAAAATTAATTTGATTTATATTCTATTTATTTGACATATTTATCTTTGGAGAAAGTTTTTTGAACCGTCAATGGTTGTACTTTACTGCTATTATTTACGAATGATCAATAATATCCCCACCCCTTGCGCGATACCTACTTAATGCCATCCGAAGGCCTCATCCAAGGAACTATGGTTAAAGGAAACCTTGCTCTTCTATCTTTTACAGGTATTTAATACAATTTTACACCTTATTTATATTTAATGTATAAATTAAAATTTCAGACCTGCACATAACATAGGCCGCGATGGGGTGCACTCTTGGTCTCTCTTCTCTTATGTTGTGAATACTCTCTTTGGTCCCCTCGTGGGTCTTCTCTAGCCCATTAGTGGGCCATCCCCTCTTACACAAAATAAATACAAGTTAAATTTAAGATTGGTTTGGGGTAAGAAATCATTGCTTGGTTGCATGACTCCGCACTAGCACGGGGACCAACAAGAGTGCATGAGGCGTCAACATGAATAAGAATTTTTTTTTAATGGGATTGGGTGGTAATTTCATGAGCCCTATGTCTCGATGCAGGAGGCCACATCACCTCGTAACTTTCTTTGTCCCAGTTTATAAACAGATGAAGAAGTGTTGATTTATTTGGTTACAAAAAGAAAAGTGTTTATTTCAATTCACTTTGGTAAATTTTTAATCTTATGGGGATAAAGAGTTATACCCTAGTACAGTAGACGCCCAAACATAGTAGGGTGTGGAAAGACTATGTTGCCCTGCCCACCATGCATTGAAAATGATCTCGCCCTCTAACATGAGCTTGTGTCAATAGAGTCATAGTTAGTAAAATCACGTGTTATACAACATATTCGAAAATTTAGGCTTTTTTTTTTTTTGGGGTCATATGATACAAAAAATCAAGGATTTAGTTATCGGTATCAATAAGGATCGATATGTATCGATCACTTTTGCCCTTGCTTTTAAAAAAAATATATTTTTTTTACTGTTTTACCTTTGAAACGATATGAATAACTGATCTGAATTGGTCAGGATATCGGCAATACGATGCAGTTGGTATGAGGCGGAGTTTGGACAATTATAAGATACAGTTGAATGACGGAACAATTACAGGATACAGTACCAATCATTAATCTACTTTGATTAGAAATATATTACTAACAAATTTACTTTTAGGTTGCTTACCTTCATTGCAGTTCATTTACAATAAGAATTGAAGAACTGTTCAGGTCTCAGCAGTAGCCTATTTTTTGTTGTAACCATGTCCAGAAGGTTTTTTTTTTTGGCGAAGGTGTCTAGAAGTATAAGAGGGTCTGATTCGAAAAATTAGAAAAGACTGTGGCTGTGTTTGGTAGTTATTCTTAAAAATGTTTTTGACTTTTTTCGTTCTAAGGGAATAAAAAACCAGAATAAAGTGTGGTGTCAACTTGTGTTTTCGATTTTTTTGAAAAGACAGAAAAAGAAAAATGATGGAACGGCAAACCTTTCCGTCTGTTTAATTTAAAAAAAAAAAAAGAGAACAACTAGGATAATCGCTTACAGCTTAATTAATCACCATTCCTTTCTGGCTTCCCTGCTTACACTGATATGGAAGAAGAAAGAAGGAAACAGAAGAACCAAAGGTTAAAGATGGACAACCTAAAGGTCAAAACAGGTGATGAAGCATGAAGGGTCGGTTGGGAGAGAACAGCAAGAAATTGCTGAGCGTTTTCTCAGTGGTGCCCAAAGCTTATAGGCACTTCTTAGAGACGACATAGCGGCTGTCCAAGAAGGGTCCGATCAAAACCATTCTTCTCTTCCTCCTCGTCTCCTCCCTTGTTGCTACTTGGTGGACCAACACTGTAAGTCTCTCTCTCTCTAATAGTTTTCTTCTTCTTCAAGTCCTCCGCTGATTGTTCCGGTTATTATTGATGCCACCGGCGAGAATTTCAGACATCAACTCTACAAGTCGACGTAGCCGCTTTCCTCGCCGGAGAAGACAGAGATCGGAGAGATTCTGTTTGTTTTATCACAACGGAGAGAAGGGTATTATGGGTATTAAAAAGATGGCATGATTTAACGGACCAAACCTCAAAGTTCACTAACGGTGTTACGTTTAAGGGGAGAAAAGGTAATAAATGAAACTTCAGGGGAATGTGACATTGGACCAAACATCAGCGTAGGAACTAGGAAACCGAAGGTAAAAGACGTGAGAGGTGATAGAACGCTGCCAATCTGGCGTAGGAAACACCAAGAGCTCTCTCTCAAGTCTCACGACTCTCACCATCTTTCGATCGAATCTTCCATTTTGTTTTCTGGAAAGCATGATCTGTTGGGTTGGCTTCAGCGTTCAAGGAAAGCACCATCCGGGCTTCAGCTTTTGAGGTATGGTTCTCTCTCTCTCTCTCTCTCTCTCTCTGATGAATGGCATGTGGTATGGTTCATGACTTTCTCAACTTCAATGATCTCTGTCCGTAATCTTCGGAAATCCAGCGCTAAAGCATTTTAAAAGATTCACAGAGCGGTTCCAACTCCTTCATTAATGGAGGCCTTTTCAATTTTTGGATGGTTGATTTCATAGCTTTCAAATTTGAAGTATAAATTTCACAATTCTTAGCTTGGCGTTATTCAATGCTTAAGTTTTCAGATTCTATGGCCTCAAGTTACAGGTTCCGGCAACCTCATTCATTCGTTCTCTGTTTTCCAGCACCCAACCAGTGAAAGGAAGGAATTCTCCTCTCAAATTTTTCCAAATTGGCATTCCCGATGGCCTTTTTCTCCTTTTTATTTTCTTTCCCCTTTCTTATAAGGATTGGGGATATATACTTCATCCGAGGATGTAAGAAGGATCTTATCTAGAATCTGAACTCTGTTAAGTTTGTGTTCTGGATTTAGACCCCCAAGTAGGATCATGATACATTCCTTCTCAAGTGTCTGATAACCTTTGACCTCATCTTCTGGGTTAGACGGTTGTAGTTCTCAGTAGTGATCACTCCTCCTCCTACGGACTTGTCATCTTATTGTAGTGTATAGAAATGGACATCTCCCCTTGTTTCATATTAGATATTTTGTGTTGTCTAATTTGACAATTGAAATATGAGATTAGAGCTCTCAAAAGTAAACATGCTGGATTTACACTACTTAAAACCCCACCAGAGGATTCTATTGGTCCACTAATCTCTGACGTATCAACTAGTCACACTTGGGAAGCTAGTTGGATACGTGAACCAAATGGGTAGTACACAGTCAACACGGACATTCCTTCCCAGTTACAAGAACACCTGGTTTCAGTTACCTGGAAACATCCCAAATATGAGGAAAATGAAACAATGCATGCATCTCAAGCCAACAGTTTCTACTGAGACATTTTACAGACTTTTACTAACATATTCCACCAAATAAAGACCAAATATGGGCCTATTGAAATTTTTTGAACATAGGAAAAACTTTTCCAAATCCCAACCTAGCCTAAGTCAGCATTGCTTATGCAATTATCCAAGTCATGTAGAGTCTCCCATTAATAGGATTACCTCTAATTGTCTCGCTTTAAAATCTGACAGTGTTTAAACCTCTCTATATCCCAGTAGCTTGAGAAGAACTAGAAATAGCAGGAATTTATTTTCCTAAAATGGCCCTTTGAATTTGAAGCATAATTATCTGATTACTGATTTAATTTCATTATAATCAATAGCAGTAGAAATTAGAGTGGCTGTACACTATCCATCCATGTGTTTTTATATTTGATGATATATTCTTGTCCTTTATGCTTGATGTAATTATATGGATGCTACTGCTCTTACAGTTAGAGCCTTGATCACAATCAATCCCTAAAGTATGATTTTGCGATTCTATTTTTTAATCCCTTGATCTACATGAGAAAGACCCAAATGCCCATGCAGGAGTCTGAAAGAAAATATTGACAGACCCCCCTCTCTGTTTGGATTATTGATAAAAGGGGTTCCATTCTCATTGGCCCCAAAAGATTCTGTTCTGAATTTTTTTTTTGTGGGGGCGGGGGCTGCAAGAAAGAAATCTAATTTAAGGAGCTGCAACCCTTCCTTTGAAATAATCAAATGAAATTTGCAGCAGTATTGAGAGTAGATGTGGGTGAGAACTCAACATCGTATGAGTCTCCTAGCTTCATTAGCAAGGAAGTTAATGGTTATATAACAACAACAACAAACTCAGCCTTATCCAACTAAATGGGGTCAGCTACATGGATCTGAGCAAAGACAAAGTATTATAAATGATAGTAAAAAGAAAAAAACACCAAACAATGAAAACAAACTCTGGAGTCGTTTACAAGAATCCTTAACCTCCAAACAGCTCTATTTGAAGTCATACTTGAATCAAGACCTAAACTCTGCATGTCTTTCCTCACTACTTCTCCAAGGGTCATTTTTGGCGTGCTCCTAGCTCTTTTAATTCCTTCAATCTGAATCAGATCACTCCTCCAAACTTGTGCATCCCAAGTCGGTGGTTATATCTGCTTTCTTAAAATATTGGGATTAAACGTTATACCCCAAACCAGTTAGAGTTACAGTGTTGGATCTGCAAAAGCTGTAAACAAGATTCTGTTTGTTACATCATTAAAAAGGCTAAAACCATAGTTGGCACGACTTCAAAGCGAACCAAGGCGTTGGAGTGGGCTGCCTAAGCGCTAAGGCGGCAAGGCGCCCGCCTTTAGGAGAACAAGGTGACCAAGTGTTATTTTTTATTTTCACTATTTTCTAACATTATTTAGTATGCCACATATACCTTGTATCATAAAAAATCAACATTAAGCCACATCAAATCAGCAAAGATCAACATTAGGTCACATGAAGTCATAAAAAGTCAACATTTAGAGAAATGCTCTTGTTTTGTAATAACTTCTACTGGTTAAATGATTTTATTTTTACATGAGACTTTTTATATTAGGTATACACAAAACCAGCTTTCCAATAAGTCTAAGATTACATAAATCTGATTTGTGATGACAAAGTTATGTTTTGGTTGAACTTATTTTAAAGTGTGCGAATTCTATTAAAAACGCATTAATAAAAATAGTTTTAAAGACATCAAAATAAAAGATTATTTTACTGGACTTTTGGTTTTCAATAATGTTTTACCATAATAGGATTTATAAAATTTTCAGGATTGAGAAAAACCAAATCCAGTTTTTGTTCTTGGACTGGGGGGTTGACTTTTTATCCTTTTGGATTTTGATTTTTAAACTATTTTTTATTGGATTCAAATAGGGGGTATTTGCTTGTTTATGAATAATATTTTGTAAATGAAATAACAAAATCATTTACTTAAATGATATCTGGCATAAATGAGTCAAAAAAAATATAAGGCGATATGCAATGCAATAAGGAGACAGCCGCCTAGGACCCAGGCAAACCGCCTGGATGCCAAGGCGGCAAGTCAATCAAGGCATTTGAGTTACTTCCTAATTGCCTTGGCGATTAGGCGGCCGCAAGGCGTTATCTTGGCGAACAAAGTGTTCTAGTGTTAATTTTTTAAATAACCATTTTATTTGGCACAAATAGCATGTTAAAATTATATAATTCTACTTATATGCTAAATAAATATTAAAGAATTGTACTAATGCAAGATATTCTTCAGAAAAACAAACCAACAAAGTGAATAAACTAAAAAATCATTATGACATTAAATCATCAAAAACAACATTAAGCCACATCAAGACATCAAAAATCACACCGAGTCATAAAAAATCAACATTTGGAGAAATGTTCTTGTTCTCTAATAAGTTTGACTTGTTAAATGATTTTATTTTTACATGAAACTTTTCATATTGGGTATAGTACAAAACCAGTTTTCCAACAATTCTAAGACTACTTAAATCTGAGTTGTAATTATATTCTGGTCGAACTTATTTTAGACTGCACAAATGTTGTTAAAATCGCTTGAATGAAAATAATTTCATAGACATCGAAACAAAAGATTATTTTACCGGACTTTTGGTTTTAGCAATGTTTTACCATAATAAGATTTATGAAAATTTT
Organism: Macadamia integrifolia; assembly: GCF_013358625.1. Classification (NCBI taxonomy): domain Eukaryota; kingdom Viridiplantae; phylum Streptophyta; class Magnoliopsida; order Proteales; family Proteaceae; genus Macadamia; species Macadamia integrifolia. The sequence continues at coordinate 4,245,547 of NC_056569.1, forward strand.
CAGAATTGAGAAAAACCCCAACATTTAAAAGTTGAAAATTGCCTCTACAACCAAAAATCCAATTTTTGTTCTTTGACTAGGGGGTTGACTTTTTATCATTTTGGAATTTGATTTTTAAATTATTTTTATTGGATTCATATAAGGGGTATTTGCTTATTTATGAATAATATCTTAAGTAAATGAGCATCAAACTAATCCAATCCCGCAAAGGATTGTTCATGGAACTACTATCAAGATTCTTTGGACCATATTTCCTAGTATCATACTCGCTTTCATTTCTTTACTATTATTTTTTAATTTTGAAATAATGTCATTTTTCTTTGACTTGGCTGAATGTTCGGGCCAAGGAGAAGAAACTCCCTCTGGCTCGGGGAATGCAACGAGGTCTCAAGAGCACACCAAGAGTCTAGCCTTTTGGAAAGACGAAACCAAGGGTATGCTATCGAGTATAAATAAGTGCCAAAACAGAAGGTAACATGTAATGTAATAATGCGATAGTCGCCTAGGCCCCAGGCAAACCTCTTGGACGCCAAGGTGGCACTCTGGCGATGCCTTGATAACATACTGAAACGTACTAAAATTGTTTGTGAATGAGTGTCCTGGTTTACCTTTGTTTTTTGATTGCGAGTCTACTCACTATTCTTCCACCCTTCTGAAGTCCAGAGACTCAAGTCAATTTTCTTGATCAAAGGAGAGAGGAGAGAGAAAGAGAGAAAAGAGGGGGAGAAGCATTGTCCCTTACTCGTTTACTCTTTTTTTTGGGGGGGGGGGAGTTGACCCTTGACTTATTTATTCTTAGGGTTTTTTTTTATTTTTTATTCAAAGTAAAGAAATGATTAATTTTTGGAATGACGCAAAATAAGTAATAGATAAAATCCATCACAAAAGTCGTGGTTTAACCATTTGAAGGGAGGGAGTCAATTTCTTGTGTCAGATTCCCTCCCTGGCATGCAAATATTTCTCCTGTAGATCAATGTCATTATTTGTTTATTGAATTATTTAAATTTTATTTTTCTTGTAGTATATTCACTAGGAGGTTGAAGAAGACCAAAGAAGATAGATGAGTTACTACTTGCGGTGAGCAAATCCTGTCAGAAGAAAAGACACCAGCTCCACCACTTTCCTGGGACTTGGCATCTGGACAATTGGAGCCATCTTCCTCTTCCTCCAGGAAATAGAAAATGAGGATGGTGGGTCTAACTGGGGGGATCGCTTCAGGGAAGAGTACTGTCTCTAATCTGTTTAAGGCAAAAGGAATTCCTATTGTAGATGCAGACCTTGTAGCTCGTGTATGTATTCTGTTCCTCTCTCTCTCTCTCTAATACACTATTCATCCTAATCTGGAGTTGAGGGACATCATAAATCTGGTCTGTTCACAGGATGTGCTGAAGAAAGATACTGGTGGTTGGAAAAGGGTTGTGGCAGCATTTGGGGAAGACATTTTACAAGAGAATGGAGAAGTTGATAGGGCACGTTTAGGGCAAATTGTATTCGCTGATCCTGACAAGCGTCAACTTCTTAACCGGTATGCAGTAATAAACTTTTTGCACTGCACTTTACCTTCTTAGCTTATACAATTATGTTCCAATTACTCTAGCATAATATCATTAACTTCTCTTTGAGAATATTTTAAAATCTCTCTTCCATTCATTACCCATATGTGTTATAAGGAGAAGCATGCCTATGACTTGACTTGGTAAAGAGTTAGTGTCAGTCTTGCTTAAATAGAATGCTTCATGGTGTTCCACTGAAAGAGCAAGAATGTACGTGCTTGATGCAGTTGGGGAGAAGTTGTATTATTGGTGGTAGTGGGTAATAGAAGTTATGGGAGTAATTATTAGTGGGTTAAAGTAGGAGGAGTTATAGGGTGGAATAATGGAGTGAGGATATAAGGAAAACGTGGGGATGGGGGGTTGTAAATTCTAACCAACATCATATCCTATGTAATAAGAATGAGTATGTAATAGAAAAGGGACTTGGAAAAAGATTAGTAAGTGCTCAGCTGTTGAGAAGAGGCGGGCTATCTCCTAATTAGGCCGAGACCCCATGGCTTTGTCAGTAAAGCCTATCCTATTTTATCTCTTGTATTTCTCCTATTTTGTGTTATTAGTAGCAATTATATCTCTCTCACCCATTTTATCTCTTGTACCTCCCTATTATCTTTCCTCTATCTTATATTTATCCTCAAGTCAGTTCCTGTTACCTGCTTTCAGGTTGTTGGCTCCATTCATTTCCTATGGCATCTTCTGGGAGGTCTTTAAGTTATGGATCAAGGGGTCTAAGGTCATAGTTCTTGACATTCCCCTGCTGTTTGAGGCTAAGATGGATCGGTGGTCAAAGCCCATTATTGTGGTATGGGTTGATCCTGAGACACAGCTCCAGCGACTCATGGCTAGAGATGGAATATCTGAGCAGCAGGCTAGAAACAGGATCAACGCCCAGATGTCTCTGGATCAGAAAAAGACGAAAGCGGACATAGTGATAGATAATTCAGGGTCACTTGAGGAAATGAAAGAACAATTTTCGCAGGTTTTTGCCCAAGTCACTGGACCCTTAACATGGAGTGAGTCTGGGCTTACCAGAGATGGTGCATTGTTGACTCTTGTTTCTGTAGTTGTGGCTGCTGTTGCTTGCTGGAACCTATTTAACAATGATGGGACAAAGCAATAGTGACAATCTTCTTTGTATCATTAGTGCTTGGGTGGAATAAATTGAAACGTCGTTATTTGACTTACATATTTGTTTGAAATTTGTTTTCTCCTGTGATGTGTTCACTTGTTAATATTCTTAAGTTGGAAAAGGTGGTTGGTGGGGATGTTGAAAACACATTTCAGGTTTATGCCATCAAATATATTATGCATTGAGAAACAGAGAAACAACTTCCATTGACACTGTATCTCTAAATCTGATGGGAAAATGTAGGTTTTCAGTTAATGGGCTTGGAGGAAATCCTAACAACCATAAGCATTTAAATGTTCACCATCACAAATATGCTAAAAATGAGGTATAGCTCCTGCCTTTGTACCTATATATGGGCATCATTTCCTGACCAAATAGAAATCCATGATGTTTTGGCTCACTTTATTTGTCTGTAAACGGTTGCTCTCCATAAGCTTCTCTATGAAAAATGTTCTGTAGCAGCTTAAACAAGAAGACTATCTAAAATGGAAAGGAACTTAAACTTTTGTTCACACTAATTTCATGTGTCAATTTGGATGCCCTTTCTGTAGTTGATCTCAGCATTCATCACTTTACAAAATGTGGTGATCCATGTAAAAAGGATTTTTTTTTTTTGGGTGGTGGGGTGGTGGAAGAGAGAAATGTAGGAAGTCCTTTGTGTCCAGAAAAACCAAGCATGGTGACATAAGAGTTCTGTTATTAACCAAAGATGTAGCTGTGACAGATTGACGAAGTCTTTGATCATCTCTCTCTCCCTCTCTGATTTCTGGCTTAACATAGGAACTACAATAACAAGACATTCATTTACTGCTCTATGGCCCCAAGGATTCATGGTATTGTTCAATTACAGATTGTACCTGTAATTTGCTCTTCCTAAAATCTTGGTGATTAAGTAGAGGAACCTCTCTATCAGCAAATTCAGTTTCAACTGAGATACCACACTTGCAGTTTCCTTGTTTAATTACACAATGTACCTGTTATCGCCATATGAGTTTTGAGCATATTCATAGTTCAGTATTAGTAATTCGTTCAATAAATGATCTTTTTGCTTTTCCTTAGGCATGGTAGACTCAATAGATTGAATTTTATGAGGATTTGCGGTGATGTGAATTGTATGTCTCAGATGTATCCGATAATGAAATCAGTTTCGGATATGAGTCAGATGATGATGCATTATCTGGTTTGAGGCTGAAACCCTAGCATAAAAGAGTAGCTTCATTCTTTTCTTCACTTTAGTTTTACTTAGGTACACCATCCTTCTTGATTCTCGATTTGGAGATTTGATGTGATCATGCCCATGTCAGAATTTTGTTAGCCTTAGGTGTCTCTAATAACAAAATAGAGTTTTTCACACTTCTAATCATCAAACCACACTTTCTCCCCAGAAATGGCAGGGGATTCTTGTTAAACTGTTTTGGTTGTGATTGCAAGTAATTTAACCTTTCTCTTTCAAGTTTGATATAGAAGTGCGAAGGGTATTTTGCAGAAACTGGGAAGTTTTGCATCAAAACTCTAAAGTCAGCTAGACTGGATTAAAAGTTGTATTTGATGCAGGTGACAGGAATGCAGTTTTCTAATCAATCATATGATTAACAATTAAGAATCTGTTGAGTAACAGAAAGAGGGATCGTCTTAAGAATGTTCCACTGTTATAAAGGGTGTCTTTGAATTGTAGTTTAGCTTTCAAATTTCACTTTCTTTTAGCCAAATAAAAAGCTCTTGCACTGATATGAAATGCCTTAGAACCTTTCAGTTTCTGTCTGGCCATTAAATTCAGAACATTCAAAGGAGAGTTCCCAAACTGTTGTTCACCATGTACCTGGAAGCACCCATCTGGATGCAAATATTATGGGTCAACCCATTGATTGTGGATGAAACCTTGGTTTTCACTTCCCTATATATAGCTGGTTATATTTTCTCATTTTGCATCTATATAAGTGGTTATTTACTTTAAATGATTGTACAGCAATGGAACAAGTGATGCTCATTGAAACTATGCTGCTCATCCAGGCAGTGAACAATCCTTGCAGACTTCTCGATGGCCTTTTTTTTTTCTGAGAGAATATAAGTGAACATAAAAACTAAACCAGCAAAGTAGTATCTTTTAGACAGAGTTTTGAATAATCTTTGTCCTTAGATTGTTGTAGTGGATGTATGAACTGAAAAACAGGGAATGTATAACCTCCCCTACCCCTTCCCCCTCACCCAACTGAAGCAAATTTAGATGCCTTTGTGAGCAGAGACAAGGCGGCAACCACAGGGGACCTTTGAAGTTGGTGAAAGGTGACACAAAACTAACCATACATATACATCACTCATAGATGATTGCCCTTGTGGACAATCTGCATTCCTCCTGCAGGTATATAAAGGCTTATGGGATCTAATTGGAATTGAATCTAAGTGGACAGAATCCATGATGCCTATTGTGCAATGTGACCAAAAGTGGCGTAATCGATTTTAAGAAGAAAAGACTAACCGCATGACAGAAAAACAGCTACATCATACAATATACATGTAATTGAACTGTGAAGCGAAATTGCTGCATTGTTGTTCTCACATATAAAATCCCAATAGTTTGTTTATCGATTTGTATACAAGAGGAACCATATCATTAAATAAGGAAAAAGAAGAGAGAAAGCTTTTGAGGGGTTGTGTATACTATAGTCATCTGTTCTAATGCACTCAACAGATTGTAGAGACTTGATACAAACAGTCCGTAAATGTCCCATGATTAAACGGCTAAAGTAGAATCAAACCATTTATTAAATGGTTCTATTTGATTTTGAAAAACGGCCACAATTTACATTTAACACTCTTGAATTGTGCTGTGCTGCTGCTAAGTGCTAGCCAGCACAATCCACATTATCATTTGGATATAACATTTTAATCCTTCCGGCATCTAAAATCAATTTATGGCAGGTAAGATATAAAGAAAAAGTAAAAAGGACCCTCAACCACCGATTAGAGTCCAACCTCCAGGCTATGGGGTATGCCACCTCTAGAAGAATTGTAGCTTAAACCCAAATATTAGATCAACAACATTCAGTCCATTTATGTAAAACATTGGTTGATGTTCCACTCAGTCTCAATAGTGCATGCTTGAATTGAAGATCTGTCTAAAACAATTGCACAGGATTCACAAATCAGTCAATAATATAACACATCATCCAATTTGATTTTCACATTAGCAAGTCGTTTCGAGTGGACAAATAATGCCGGTTTGCACTCAGGGATACAAAATAAGCTCGTTGGTTCCGTCGGGAAAAAAGGGGCTCCGTATGCAATTTTAAAATTACAATGTTACTTCAATAATTTCAAGACAACTTCCCATACAAAAATATGGAGTCTATGCATGCTATTCACAAAAATATACCAATCAGTTTTGCAAATTAAGGTAGACCCAAAACTCAGATCATCCAATTGTTGATGATCCATAAGCATGCAAACAATCAGCAACCTTCAATGAAGCAACCAGGGAAATGATTCAGAAACATTTCTGGAAAGCCCTCAAATGGTGATTCAATCATGTCTTCTTAATAGGACTGGGACTCCTTTTCTTAGATTTGGGGCTCGTCATCTCCTTGAAAGCAGATGGACACAAAGTATTTATCCCACACATGCCACATCGAGGTTTTAGAGGAGTACATACTGTCTGTCCAAATCCAACCTGAATTTGAAGACAACAAACAAAAAATATTAATTTAAATGACCTTAAACTCAATTGACTGTGCCCAGTTTCTGTGTCCATAGAGCAACATACTGCTAACGCAGAAACAAGCATTATTTTATATATTGGGTGGAGATAATGATAATACCAATGCAATTTGTTAAAAAGCTAAAAATAAAATAACATCAAGTCATACCAGCAGAGGATTTATTGCAACCCATTCTTCCTTTGGGAGCCACATTTGCAAAGACTCTCTTGTTCCCTCAGGAGTTGAAGTTTTCTAGACGAAAACCAAACGAATTAACAAATAATGCAAAGCTTCTGTCAGTATCAAAAGGGGGAGGGGTAAAAGAAACTTATGAATCATGGTTGACAATATCAATATCACAGGCTTTCTAAGCCAGTTAAAATCTGGCAGAGCTTGCAGTACAATAAAAGATGAGAACAACAAGTGAACTTGAGTCGTACTGGCTTTCTGATGGATTCAGCAAGTGGAAATTCCACTTATTTTGATTATGGCAGGGTTTTGTAAGTAGGAGATACCACATCTGATATGAATGGTATAATTCAGCTGAGGCTTGTGAATTTGTAATTGATGATAATCTTGTCTTTCCCAGCATCATGTTTTTCTTTTTCTTCTGTCTTTTATTTTTTTTTATTTTTTTTTTATT
>NC_056569.1:4252583-4271754 GCF_013358625.1 Macadamia integrifolia
GGTGGGTGGTGTTGGGGGATGTAATATTTGAGTTGGTAAAAACAAACAGAATTTTGTTCTGCAGCCAACTCCATGCACATTTGATACCTTTGAGCACAATATAAAACATGACTCATCTTGTACAAAGATTGATTTGAGTGAATATTTTCAGTAATTCAAGAACTTAGGAGAGTCAAAGCGCAAACCACCTGACCCTCCCAGTACAGACTACCTAACCACCTCCCTTAACAGCCATCGCCAGAGCATAGCAGAAAAGTGCATCTGGACATAGAACAAAGCACTCACCAAAATATATATATATATATATATTGAAGAGAAACCCCGAAAACTGCACCTTAAGGAAAGTGATCAACAGAGAATTTTCCGTCAGCATGTTATGGCCAATCCTATCAATACGAAAGGCATGCGTGGTTGCCATAATGGTGCAAAATACACAAAACAAGTGAACATATCCAGTAGCACAATTTAACTTATAAAAGAATTATTTCTTGGCTTGACCAGGCCAGGCATAATCCTCAACTCTAAAAAAGTTATGGCCAAGTCTACACTACTGACCATTCAGTAGACAGTATAGACACTAAACAGCATCAAACAGATGTCAGTGCAAAGCAGACAACTCGACACCAAGATGAGACCCAACTAGATATTCTACTGTTAACTGACAGTCATACAATTGCATCCATCATATCATTGGCACGATCTTGGCAGTTGGCAAGTTCGGAATAAAAGGCAATCGGTCCATTTCACAGAAGGAGGCTGCTATTATCTGATCAGATCAACCTTTGGCATATTATCCCCCAACTGTGATGTCCAATATTTCATCCTGAGGGAAGCAATTCTACATGGTTGGTAGACCAACATTCCTTTGGTTCTCTGACCAGTTGAGTACCCAACATTTGGCAAATATACCTGTTTTGTGCCTGGCCGCGATACCCACCCAAGGCGATTGCAAATGCGATGCACATGAGTGTCTACGCATATCCCTTGAACATTGTTCCATCCTACATTCATAACCTAGACCATCACAGAAAATAAAGAAATTGAATGAACTAAAAAAGTGTCTTAATCAATTCAAATTAAATTATTTTATCCTACCAGGTGAGCCATCTTAGGACCTATTCCTGGAAGTGAAAGCAAATCCTCCAAAGAACTGGGAATATCTCCTTCATACTTCATTCGACAGATATTTGCAATTTTCTTCAAGTTAGAAGCCTTCCGTGTGTAAAACCCAACCTAAATAAGTGTATATGTTTAATAAGTATTCTAAATTAATGAAGGAAGATGAACTTATTACGAGTAAATGAACCAAGAATTTGTAAGAATGCCAGCCTAATAATGCAGACTTTTTTTTTTTAAATATATTTCCGTTGGTCAAGTCACCCCTTAATTTGCTCCCCCTCTCCTCCCTGCTTGAGTCAAGTCAACCAGGAAAGTTTCTTCAGAAAACGAATCAAGGGGTTTAAGAGGAGGCATTCCTACCAAAAAAAAAAGTTTAAGAGGAGGCATACTGGGTAAATCAAGTCCTTGATAGTTGCCTCATCAGCATCTTCAATGGCATCAGCAGTAAGTAGACCATTTTGAAGTAGCCTTTGCACTGCTCCTGCACACCTAAAAGAATTTAGCATGTGACCAAAGTATCTAGTAGGTGTAAAGGAATGGTATGACAATTATAGATGCAATTACCATATGTATAAGGATGTGCATGCAGGTTTTCAGGACCAATAGTTTGTTTGTCCCACCCAGGAAATATAGAAAGAGAGACTGATAAACAGGCAGACACTGCAGTAAACTGCAATTTTAATAGCCAAGTGCATGTGCACCATCAAAAGGATGTCCTATTACACAGAAATTAATGACCTGGCTTGTAATACAGACTCTATATCGGTCAACAAGTGTACAAAGACAACTAATACAAAGTATACACTGAAAGGACAATATATCAGTATTGTAGATGTGAATTCCCAAGACAAAGATGACTAGTCAAACTTGCCATGAGTAACTCCATCCTTAGTTTGGCTTGAAAGTAGTGAAGACACCAAAACAGCAAATCGTCTTTCCTGATATAAAAATGATTGAAAAAAAGAAAAGAAAAGAAAGAGATACCAGTCAGTTATCAAAAGTGTAACTTTACCCATTGAATGACATACATTTAAAGCATAAGCATTCAATTTTCAGACCAAATATGAATATACTAATAAATGAATTATGATTTCTGTAGTAAGTCTAAGAACATTGTAATCAAAATAAAAGATAAAAATATGAAAATGTTATTACTTCACCTTTATTACTAATACGGCAAGTACAAAATTTAAGGCATCTCCATACAGTAAAAGATGGACAACTTCAAGGCTTACTTTTTGGAGAGTCAAGGGGGAGGGATCCACAAAATATTCCCCTACAGGGAGCACATATCCTCCTCTTTGCAAGCAATAAGGGTATCCAACTGTGCCTCATAAGAAGAAACACATCATAAGAGTTCTTGATAACCAGACTAGGGACATAACTTTCAACAAATCTTCCAATATCTAGCCTGCTTACCAAAAATGACCCGATATACAGGCAGTAAAGAAACAATCAATTTCTTGGAACGCCAATTTACAGAATGGACTGCACAACTTGATACAGGTGCTTGATGCAATGATTAAAACTTAGGATGCCAGCATGAAGATAAGGGTCCAAGTCTGAGGAAGGCCACTTCATGCAAATTGCCAAAGGCTAGGACTGAATCCAGTGCATACCACCCAGGACTTGTGAAAACGGGACTGAAACAGGTTATGAACTCACAGCCCTATACCAGATAGCTATTTTCAAACATCTAAAGCTACAACAGTTCAGTGGTATCCTATCCATATTGCTCCATGAATGATAACAAGGGACCCAGATATATATCAACTCAACATTCACAAAAACATTAGTCCAAATACTTGTGGCTGGCCGCACTGGGTCTTATTCCATCATTCTACTCCTTGGGCCCACACTGGATCTTACTCCTCCATTCTACTCCTTGGGCCATATCTTCAATTAAATCATAATTCATAAGCACTTGCACCTTCTTATTAATCCAAAAGTAATTTTTGGTCTTCCTCTCATTCATGTTAATAATACCTTTCAAGTTTCAACAAACACCACCACATCACTCCTCAGTGGAGCATTGACCTTTTAGTGTATGACAGAACAATTAATCAATAGCCCATTTCTCATAACCTATCAGCATACCCAGAGATTCCAGAAAAAACTATTCATTTCTATTCTTTTGCAGCCATGCCTCTTGTTAATGTACCACAAGGGAGTATACTGGTCATAGTATTTATATTGTGGGCTTGTATAATTTAAACACGAATATACAAGCACTTGTGTCTTTCATAGTTTATAAATATATTAGTGTACTCACGGTTGGAGGAAACTACAATCCCTACCAAGAGCCCTATTTCTTCTCTCAGTTTTTCTTCTTCTTCTTTTCTTTCTTTCTATCTTCTTCTCTCACCTTTTCTCTGGTTTGTTGGTGGTGATTAATGTAGTGTTGATATTATAACATGTTACCCACAGGTTCGAAACTTGGAAACAGTCTGCGAAGCAGGGGGTAAGGCTGCGTACATTTGCCCCTCCTGGACCTGCAATAGTAGGAGCCTCTCATGCACTGGGTTGCTCTTTTCAATAGTAGGAGCCTCTGACATGGTATCAGTGCTTCATTAACCAGTGACTGAAGTTTTTTTTTTTGCTCCGAAAATCTCTCGAGTTCTTTGTGGCTGTGTGCAGCAGTTATTGCTGCTATTATCTCTAATGGCTTCTTTTGTTTAATCACGACATACAAACAATGAAACACGAGATTTTTTTTCCATGTGCTGTTCTTGGTGCATCATTGTGTTTGGAATGGAAAATGTAAAGTATGTTTTTTTTCCAACATTGAAGATGTTCAGAAAATATCCAGCGGCTGCCCTATTTGGTTGTTCTCGACTTCAACAATATTTCTCATAATTGATGGTGCTACCATTGGATGAAAGCAATTTTTGATAGTGGTTTCTATTTACATCCTCTACATTCAATCCAAGTATGAGCCTGGTCAGACTGGCTGATGGTGAGATATCTATGCTATTTTTTAGGATCTTGGTTTCTATATTTTGGAGCCAGATCCATTACTCATCATCCGGCCATTGGATTTCTTGGAAAATTGGGAAGGCTTATCATGCTATTTCAGTGGGGTTTTTTTAAGGCAATTAAATAAAGATTGGCTCCTGCAGCTTGTTTTCTCTTTACAGAACAGATTTTCTGCCCCTGGCCCCTGTGGTCTGCAATTTTGTCAAGGAAGAATTCTTTCATCAACAGCCCTTGTTTCTGATCTGTTCTGGATTTTAACCTGTTTGTAGTTAAATTGGTAATTTTATATGCATATTATTAGTTTGGTTCCTGTATAATCTGTTCTGCTTTACTTCACTACAATGATGCTGGACTTTCTTCCATCCTGCTGGTTACTTTCCACTACATGGTATGGCTGTTAGTAAGGCTCTCTTTGGTATGATTTCCATTTGTATTTATTAACTATTTTTTAGAAATTATTTGTGACAATAAATTATAGACCACAAATAGTATTTGTTTGGTTACTATTTATAAAATAGATTAGGGAAATTTACATCCACCACCCCTCGCCTTTGCCCCAATTACATCACCCCCCCTCTCGTTTCGTTTTTAACATTTAAACCCAAACAACTAACCCGTTTCACTGGTGTTAGTTTTGAATTTAAAAAGACCAAACTACCCTTCCTACCTGTTTTTTACCCTTTTAACATCTTTTGCTTAAAAAAAATCCCCAAATCCCAACCCTAACTGAACGTTACATTCTCCAATGAAGGAGAGGTGCTCTTCCTTCCGGTGAAGTCGATAGCCTTCTCTCAGCCATGTCTCTGACCATGAAAACCCTAACACAAGCTTTGGCGAAGACCGCAGCTGTGATCGAGAAGACAGTTCAGACGACTGTACAGGAGGTCACAGGTCCAAAGGCCCTTCAAGACTATGATCTCTTGGAACAGATCTGGAGGTCCTGGCCTCGTATGGAAGCTCTACTCTGCAAAATCCCATGAATCTACTCCTGCGCAGTACCCAATCATCTGTGCTAGGCTCCTTGACAAGCATGCACTTTCCGAGGCTAGGTTACGTGCAGGTCTCTCGAAGGCAGCTGAAGACTCTTTCTTCGATATAATTCATGCCGATGCTGCTCGTTTGGTTCAGCTTCGGCACCCCAGAGTTGTTCACCTGGTTCAGGCTTTGGATGAGACCAAGAACGCAATGGCGATGGTCACAGAACCGCTCTTTGCTTCAGTTGCTAATACTATTGGTGCTGTTGATAATATTGCCAAGGTGCCCAGGAGCTTAAAGGCATGGTAGGTAGTGGAAATTTGTTAAAGTTGCAGGTTTTTTGTTCTGAAATCATTTTATGTTGCTGTGAATCTGAAAAATCATTCATTTGCCATGTTCTGCTGATATCTTTATGCAAAATTGGTAATTCACATTGGTTTTTTCTATTGAGAAGAGATCCGTTACGCTTTCTTAATTCTTCTCTGCCCCTCATTCCTCCGGTCGGGATGTTGGGCTTCCCCCTAGCTTGCGCATGAAATTTCCTTCCTATATGGTGTGATCGAGATAGTATACTGAAAACCCAGAAGCAATGTGGTGTGATCTTCGAGTACGAATCGAAAGTCTGAAATCCCAGACAGGAAATCAAATTGCAGAGACGAGACTCACCGGTTTCGTCCTCTATGGTTTATGGAAGTTATGGGCAGAATCGCAGCCTCCAACCCCCTGTTTCGCCGGAACAACCTACGAGAATCGCAGCCTCCTGTTTCATCGGAACAACATATGGTGAGGAACGTCCCATTGCCGGAACAACCTACGGTGAGGAATTGCAGACCAAGTTAGAAACCCCAAGTCCCAAAGTGTTTGCTCTTTCGTAGGTTGTAGAAATAAGGAAGGGTATTTTGGGGATTTAAAAAAATGGGTTCAAGTTAACGGGAAAAACCTCAAACCAATGAAACGGTGTTAGTTTTTTGGGTTTAAATGTAAAAACCAAAAAGAGGGGGGGTGATGTAATTGGGGCAAAGGCGAGGGGTGGTGGATGTAAATTTCCCAATAGATTATATAATGAGAAAATAGGTTTCAGGTTTCGGGTTTCACCTTCAGCTTTGAGCTTCAAGTGAGAGGGATGATAGGATTTGAGATTTTTTATTGGAAAAGTATAAAACATATTGAAGTTACTTATTTACCTTGATTTTGAGTAGTTTAGCACTCGTGCTCATTTAAGGTAGTGCAAAAATCAATATAAATGATTTGTTGCCACAATTCACAAATAGCTTGAGAGTAATATGTGATTTATGATTTATTCAAATTTATTATAAATAGAAATAAGTGCTATAAATTATACCAAACACTTGTAAAAATAAAATAAGTAAAATAAATACAAATAGAAATCAAACCAAAGAGAGCCTAAGTCTTTTGTCGACTCTATAAATGATCAATCACATAAATTTTTCAAGTTGAATGGTGCGTCAAATTATCTACTCTAGGCACAGGCTGTCAAAGCATATTAATGCAAAAGGTAAACTGGATTATTTGACTTCATCCCCATCTTCTTTAGCTGATACTATATATAAAGACTGGATGCATGAGAATGATACATTGTTCATATGGTGGTGAAATAGCATGGTGATGGAGGGCCGGTAGAGAAAGGGAAGAAATCCCTGAGAAAACTCAGAGGTGCAGGGGAGAAGAGAAGAATTCGCACAGGGGGTGGAAAGGAGGTCACACGTCTTGCACCATACCCGGCACCAAAACATTCAATTCAAGTCATTCTCAAAATCTGTCTAATAAATTGGGTTACATGCCTTTATATAATAAATTGAAATTAAAACTTGCCTAATAAAATCTAAAATTAAATTAGCAGCTCCTAATTACTTCCTAAGTTCTAACTAATGAAATTAGAAATAAAATAACACTCAAATTGGTAACTCCTAATTGATTAACAACTACCCAAAATAAAAGATTACATATCTCTCCAAATAAATTAACTCATTATTTCCTAAATAAAGTAAATCCTAAAATATTCTATTGATCCCAAAAATCCAATCGGATCCGGCTTATCTCAGTTAAGATTGCCCGAAAGGTCAACCCAGTTCAGCCTCAATTCTACATCAACTCTCTCAATGTTGAAAAAAACTCATCCACGAGTTTTAATGAATGATAACAATAAAAACTCACAAACGGGGGTGAGTTGCTCGTTTGCATTGCGAATAAAATCCATGATGTGAAGCTTTGGAGGTGCATTCAAGTCCGGAAAATCATGGGGAAGAACGAATTCATGATGGTGAACAACTAGCACTGCATTGATGTCCTTCATTACTTGATCCATGATTTTCTCACTTTCCACAATAGGGTGGTCTTCCACTTGTGTTGATGCATCTGATTCGTCTTGTGGTTGTACTGGGGGTATCACTTTCTTTGACTCAACCAATCCATGAAGATTAAATGTTTTATGCATGCGGTAAGCCTGGACGATGCACATATTGTTGTCACGATCAAGGATGTCGTCTCGTTGTTCCAACCAGCATTGATCCAATTTAATGATGCATTGAGGGGAGTCAAACACTTCACAAAAAGCACCATCATAATAATGAGAAACAGAAAATTCAATGAATACATCATCCTGTGACTAAAAATAATCTGATTGGTTTTTAACAACATATCCACCACAGATCATCAGACAAAATTGTCGTGTTGTCTTTACTCAATCAATAAACGAGCAGGTGTTCCATTTGGCAGTTGCACTCTAAATTTGAACACAAAAGGTTCCTTGACAATAATAAAAGGTCCAAATAAAATGAGGGGCAAAATGGTAAATATAGGGAAATCCTTTAGTGAGTGGCACACTTGTAAATATGGAGAATCTTACCCTAAAGCAAAAAAAGGTCACGCGTGGGTGGGAGGGTAAATTTGACAACTGGTTTAGAAAAATAGGACTAAAGATAATAAGATGGGATGTGAGGGGTAAAAGGGGAATAGGTATGGTTCTCTTTCTCTCTACCTTTTCTCGACTTCTCATCTTCTTCGTCTTTATTATTTTTTTTTTTTTCACTACTTCTGGGTAATACTGGAAACCGAGGAGTCGACTATATTCACAAAAGAAAGAGGAGTGAGTACTGAGGAGTAAGGAGGTCTTCTTCCCCCGGAGATGAGGAAACAACCGCGAGAATCCAAACACGAGGTCAACAAAGATTTGGACTTCGACTTCTCACGCTGGCAAGGAAAGCTTCAGCTCACGACTTTTGGTACACCAAGAAGAAGAGATCAACCCATGACTAGGGAAACCAAAGGCTTGCGGCAGGAGGGCAAAAAAACAAGCATGAATTTCTTTTGGTTGATCTTGTATCTCTCGCTCTCTCTTTTCTTCTTCTTCTTCTTCTTTTATTTTCTCTTTTTCGGTTGCCGCGAAGAAGGGGTGGAGTCGATTGAGGGCTGTTTAAAACTTGCCTAATAAAATTTAAATTAAATTAACAACTCCTAATTACTTCCTAAGTTCTAACTAATGAAATTAGAAACGGAATAAAACTCAAATTGGTAACTCCCTATTTGACTAACTACCCAAAATAAAAGATTACATATCTCCCCGAATAAAATAATTCATTATTTTCTAAATAAAGTAAATCCTAAAATATTCTATTGATCCCAAAAATCCAATCGGATCCGATTCATCTCAGTTGAGATTGCCCGAAATGTCAACCCGGTTCAGCCTCAATTCTGCATCACATGGAGCCATCAGTGGCTGCTAATCTCATGTTCCATACTACTCTGTTAAGGGAGAGTGGGATGATTTGAGGGAAAGTCACTTGCAAGACAAAAATTTGTCGCGAGTTTATGATTTGTATCAGAAAAAACTTTCTTTCAAGCAGAATGGTAAGTCAGCAGGTGAATATTATAGTTCCCTCAAGAGTATGTGGGAATCAACTTATCTCTATTGATCTTGAAGTGTTGAAATCTCAGTGTGCAGAGTTCCAAGTTGCCAAATTTCACTCGGGTGTAGATCCTAAGTTTTAGCCAGTGAAAAGTCGATTGCTTACAGGAGAAAAGGTGCCTTCAATGAACTAAGCTTTCTGTTTCATTCAGCGAATTGTCTCTCCTTCCCTTGCCAAATCTGAATCCACTTCTTCGACCAAATATAGTTCTGCATTTGTTACTACTTACTAGTAGCAGTGGTAGTAAACATGGCTCGGGTTTTCCTGGTTGAGGTTGAGGTTCAAGGGGAGGGAGAGGACGTGGTGCTGGTGGTTGAGGAGGAAGAAACCTAATCAGCATGTCTTCCAGTGTTCTTATTGTGGTAAGCCCAATCACACTGTCGATAAGTGTTGCGCGAAGTATGGTAAACCTGAGTGGGCACAACAGTTGGCCAATTCCACAGTGATTGATGGGTGTTTTGAGTATTGTCATCTAGACACACCAGCTTTGCCTCTACATCTGGAGCTGGTCCATCAGGCTCTTTGTCTCGAGATGACTATAACCAGCTACTTAAACGACTTCAGCAACTTGAGGCTTTCACTCCTTCATCCACTGCCACACTAGTCCACATAGGTACAGCGCTTCTTGCCTCCTCCTCTCCTACCAATTGGGTCATTAACTCTAGTGCATCCAATCATATGACCGGTTAGTCTAATGTGTTTACTTTTTTTCATAAATTACTCATCCATCCCAGGTGATTCTCACTAATGGATCCTCAACTCAAGCTTCCGGGCATGGCATTGTTTCTCCCCTTCATTCCTTGTTGTTGATCTTTTTTCCTTCATCATTCTTGTATCTTTTCTTCATGTACCTCATCCCCATGTAAGCTGGCTATGGGTCCACTAATCTGTAAAAAAAAAATCCCTTCTGTAAAGCCTGTTGATTGATGGCTATGGCCAGAATATAGACTTGAATATTGGCCCAAGAAATAACAGAATGTGGCCTAAATATGCTGATTTGATGTGCTGACTATTAGGCTGCACGAGTGTCTGGATCTTACACATCGATCTACATAAGGAAGAACATTGATATACCCATATACCACAAGGAGGTTTATTGGTCATAGTATTTGTTATTGTGGGCTAATGAGGAATTTACGCATAAGTATACATGTCCTTGTAATTTGTTTCTCTCATAAATTATAAATATATTAGGGTACTCACGGTAAAAGGAACTAAAATCTCTACCGATAGCCCTATTTCTTCTTCTTCTTCTTCTTCTTCTCTTTCTTTCTTCTCTCACCTTTTCTGTGGTTTGCTGGCGCTGTTTAATACAGTTTTGATATTGTGACACTGACCCAGCTCTACTACACTCACCGTATGTAAGTGTTGTTTCTTGTCACCCAACATCCTGTTTATAATAAGTGGTTGGTCTCATAACCCTCTTAAGTTTTACTAAGTGAGTTTGTACTTTCTACTTAAGACCACTATCTTATCCATGGCACACCAGACTTCGGGAAGTTTACCACTCTATAATATACTTCTTTTCATGTAAAAATTATACCAAGGCCTTTTATCTTCTTTTCTCTAGGCTTTTTTATCAGTCAAATAAGTAGAAAATAGCTTTAGTGGTCAATTTCTATAGAATAAACCCAAACTGATTTTCTGCTAAGTTCATGTCTTAGTTTACATGCAATATCTTTCTCCTGAAGGAACTATATACTTATAGAAATTTAAAGTGAACCTTCATGACTAAGACAGACAGACAGCAGAGGGAATATTCAAAGCACAATATAGAACAACACAATTAATATTAACAGAAGCATGTTAAGCAACAAATCTGGAAAGCAATGTTCATGATAGGATGGATAAGATACTTCCATTATAACCCTTCTCAATTTGTGTACCGACATGCATGATCAGTCCCATTTGTGGTCTTAAAAAAGTGTGTGGTTTAATCAATAATCATTTTATACTCTTTTGGTGATTTAAACCACTTAGTAAATTAAATTTATTTATTACTATATGAACAGAAGCTTGTATAAAATAAACGTCATTGGAAAATAGGGAAGAATAAAGATGGGAATAATACAAGAACAAAAGTTCTGGTAATATGCGTTACCAAACTACACATCCAACCCAAAGGAGCAACCAGATGCATTTTACTGACCTAAAGATTCTATCCTAAACTGTTGGAGAACCCTCTGAAATTGAGAGAACTATACTACCTTTGGTGGGAGAGTGCTGCCAGCTTTCTCACATCCCATTGAATCTACTGGAGCATCATCTGAAGACCTCATTTTACGTATCCCTTCAAGGACTTCTTCCCAATTAGCAGGTGGTTCCACTGTATCAGATGAGATGAGTAATTAGAATTTTCTGTTGAAGGATAGGCTGGGAAGTCATCTGTTTATACAAAGGCTTCTTTTTTCCTTATCCAATTAAAATGCTGCAACACAGTGATTTCCCAGGAGGTCACGATCACAGCACAACTATTTAAGTTTAACAAGTTCATAACCAGACGATAGAACCCTTCCAAATTAAAAATCTTTCAGGACAGTTTTGTATTATTTTGATTAAATGAAAATGAAACAGAATTTTTATCATTCATAATATTGGGTCAAGGAAATCTCCCAAGTGGAAAAAAATGATAATTACAAAACTAAGACAAAAAAATAAATAAATAAATAAAATAAAATTTATTCGGACATATTCCTGCCCCTTCTCAGTTCTCACACCTCTAGATGCAAAAAGGACGCAATCACCATTCATCAGAATACACCCCCCCCCCAAAAAAAAAAAAAAAAGATCAGCAGCCTCAAACAGACCAGTTTTCAACCCTCTTGAGTTTTCCACAACAAAGATGAGCCTTACTGCTGATTTATGGACACCCTCTGCAAACAGCCAATGAAAATCCTGGTCCTAATCATAATTTTTGAACTCGATACACGAAAAATATTTTTTAAAGAATGACAAGGAATATAAGAGAGATTATAGGAGTTGATGTCTTCTAAACCAAAGGGCAATGCCGTATCCATGTCTGCATCTCAATTAGGCAAGATTCCCCATTGAGCTCATGTAATCGTGGTCATTGAATACCTTTTCTAAAGTTCTTTCCTGAGGGAAAATAGGTGCCAGCAATTGTGGAAGACCTCATCAAACGCCCCCCCTTTTTGATGCAGTAGCGCTGGCGTGGTTGGACCAACATGACCTGATTTGGCCGCCCAAACTAAGGCAAACCAGACCTAAACCATTGGCTAGAAGAGATTTATTTCTATGCTGGCGACAGGCAATGTAATCTTTTTATTTTATTTGGTTTTATTTTTTAGGAAACAGCCTCTCCACAAAGCGGTGGTAAGGCTGTTACATTTGCCCCTCCCAGACCCTGCGATAGCAGGAGCCTCGTGCACTGGGACACCTTTTTTTTTTTTTAAAGTTTCATAGTTGAGTAGGTTTCTTTATTAAGTTGGATTTCGTTTTTTATTTACACTATGTAAACAAACGATGGATAATAAGGTATACAATGAATGGATAGTTGTTGAGTGCTGTTGTGCCTCGGTTGATTCTCACTCCTTCTCTGCGTAATCCTTGAGTTGGCTCTTGTTTCAGATCCAACTCACTTCTCTTTTCTCTTCTTACTTGCTCCACAGTCCTTTCCTCCTCTCTGTTGCCTTATGTTTTACTACCTCTCTCTTCATAGTCGTCATCGCGTCTAGGCAACCCAACGCATTGGAGGGGGCCTGGACACAAAGCGACACCAACAAGGCAACCAAGGTGCCTGGATAATGTCCAGGTGATTCCTAGACAACTATGTTTATCTTCTCTTCCTTTTCCCTGTTTCCCCTGGACGGAACCTACAGAGAAGTTGATCTGAATCAAGTTTACTCAACCCAGCTCCCCTCATTCTGGTATTTGGCAGGTTATTCACAAACCATTAGGCAATTGAACTCGTGAAAGTTGGTGACCAGTATTTGTGTGGATTGTAACATACAAATCAGATTTCAGAACTGACCCCCTTGTTCCACCGGGGAATATCATTCTTCTAACACTTCAACTTCAGGACTACTGCTGGTCGATACTAATAGTCTTACTTGTCGAGAATTTACACATGAAACTCCAGATTGAAAGGGATTCATGTGAGAAAGATTCTTGAATTGCATCAAAAGTTGGTTTCCATAGAAAACACCATTGAGACCTCTTCTCACAGCTGGAGAAGAGCTAACCCTACTGTGAGAGTGTGAGGAACGTTGCTTATTTATAGAAGATTAAAAGAAGAAATTAGCTAAGAACCCTTACTAAGTAAATACACAAATAACAAAAGAAACTTCACCCTACGGTAGACAGTAAAGACAACAGACAGCAACTTAACCCCACAGTAGATAACATGGACAATAGACAGTAAGTATGACACAGCAGCTTCAACAGTAGAGAAGACCCTAAAGACTTACAATCATCTTAAAGATTCCTCCAAATACCTTGTGGTGTGATAAATGAAGCATCCTTACTTCCCATGGGAAGCACTTTCGAAGTAGTGTTTGACTGTTCTGCAGAGTAATCACCATGCAGAAAGATTTAGGCTTTAGACAGAACAAAGTTACAATATGTTCATGCCAAAATAAGAGCAAACTAGCACTTAAATGAAATAAAATTACTCTGCAAACCCAAGTTGCTAAAGTACTTCCAAACAGCCTAACCACCCACTTTCATATTATGAGTTATGACAAAATATGCATTATTAAATTACAGAATATGGGCCTATTATTGTCCATATCTTTCCGAACTGCACTTAACATCAACTCTGATGCTAATAAATATAAAGCTTTTCTTCAATGAAAAATGTAACGTTTTATCATTTGGATAAACTTATGTCACTAAAAACATCATGTTAAATATTGCATATCACATCGTGCATGAGATGATTGGGAGCAGAAATTTTAGGCGGGCACATCGGAAGATGTTCTACAGCTAGCCACCTCATTCTGCCACATGGCAGGTCAGTTGGAGCTGAAATTTGTGGATAGGGAGACCCCATGGTCAAAAGCTCAAATGTCAAGTTTCAGCCCTATTGGAGTTCGTCAAGTGGCAAAACAAAGTATTGAAAAGTTCAGGACTACTGAGAGGATGCATGCTAAGACATGAACTGCTTAAAATACTGGGACACATGGAATAATGAGAGGGTGTGTGATGGTATTTGAGTCTGAAATTTGACACATGGCTAGTCCAGACCATGTTCTACATATCCAATAGTCATAATTGCCACATCACCGCTCCACGTGACAGAAATGGCCTGTCTGAGTGTCTGGATAATTTCTCCAGATGTGACTACCTAGAAAAACTTTTGCCAATAAAAGTTTCATCAAGATGAAACAAATATTGATGCATCTTGGGTCTTGCCAGTCATACTTTTAAAGTTCATCACAGAGAATTCTCTCAAAGCATCAGACAATCTCTCTCTTGTCCCCCCATACGACACTAATTTAGACAAAAAAATAGAATAAGGTAAGTATAAAGAATGAAAAGAGAGACTTATGAAACAAAATACTTGGATCATGAACCAGAATAATAAGTGATAGTCAAAGGAAAAACATCAGGTTACCATTAAATGATTCAAACATAACTGCTGACAATAAAGTTAATTATAAATCTTCCTCTAATTTGTAATTTCTCTCTACCCTTACTCCCTTTGCACTTCACGAGTGCATCTTCTTGTTGACTCAACCAAGTAGTTCCAGCAACTTAACCAAATCAGAGCTTCAAAATATAGGGAAGGGATCCTGGCTTTATCGTTTAATTTCCTGAAACACAAGAGACCTACATGAAAGATCTTCTTGGTTACTACGAGTAACCATAAACAACAGTGTTATAGCTGAGCACCAACAGGTTAAGCTAGATGATTAATGTTAAACACAACTAGGAGAATAACAGGCCAATAAGCTTGTAGACTATACATAAATAACTGCTCTAACTTTTAAAGGCTTCATGTTTATATGACGTAGAAGTTTCTATTTTTGCCCCCCATGTATAATAGTAAAAGAATAACAACATTAAAAGAGTAAGCTTTAATAAAATGTGAAATATATACAGTCAGCCAACAATAGAAACAGCTACTTTCTTGAAAAATGTGTCATATATATATATATATATATATCAGTTTGAATTCAAATAAATTCAAGGATTTAGTGTCAATAGCTGTAAATAATGTCAAAAGAAAAGAAGAAAACCCTACTCAACTGGGCGGATCCACTGGTCTTTCCATATGCAAACTCTTCAATTTCGGGTAAGCAACAAAGCTGCACAGGGTAAATGGACCGATAAGATAAATACACATTCATCGGCCTAGCCATAATATTTGACAAATCATGATACAAGTATGATATCTATCAAATAAAATAAATAAATAACGAAATGTTTGACACATCAGCTCAATAAATAAATTATTTTTTATAAATAGGTTTGCAAAGAATTTATTGAAAAGCAAAAAAAGGCATGCCATGTAACCAGGGGAAAAAGAAAAAGGAAGAAAGTAGAAGGCTTGCCAACGAAACAGAGGCCTAAGCATGAGAATTTCATTACGGTATATGAAAGCATTCTTTGACTCCTATAACTCTTACCCATCCTCCAATATTCTTAGAACCCATTTCCAGAACCAGTAATGAGAGGCTGATATCTTGTTCATCCATAATTGAAAAATATTCTCCCACCTTGCAATCCACCTCACTAGAGGAGCTAGAACAAGCAAGGATTACCCTTTCGCTATGATCATGGGAGGAGCCTACCTTTAATGGGCCTACTTCAGATGTATAACTTAACAGAACTCCTCAAAGAGATGCATACAAGACCCATAAACTGAGAAAAAACACATCAACAGGTGAAATATTTTACACTCCATAAGAAAGCATCATTTCGTTATACCAACAGTTCATGCAGATTATTACCCATAAACAAAATAGTTTATGCAAATTATTCTACATATAATTCAGGAAAAATGGAAAATGTAAAGAAGCTCGGTGCACAAGAAAAGTTGGAGTGATTTGATGGGTCACAGTAAATACTGATGTCGCTGAACATGATGAGTTTTAATTGGGGAAAAAGGGCAGCAGATTAGAGGGCTGAACTGGTTAAAAAAACCATTTTATAAAATTGGTTTTGGTTTAAGAACAGAAAAAGATAAACTTTTTTCCCCTCGAGGCTCGAGTCGATCCTTACTTTCAGTTCGAGAGGTTCTGTTTTGAGCTTCACTGCAGGAATTTCATCCTCCATTTTGACTCTTTTCTTCCTAACAAATACGCGAACGTCTGGCCCAGAAGCGCCAGTGGAAGATTCAGAACCTAAAAGACAAAAAATTCCCTTCTCGTCATTCAAAAAAACAAACCGAAGAATATCCACATTTGAATGGAAAAGAAAAACTGAAAAACAACTCAGAAATTTGAGAATCATCTCACCAGGTTCTAACTTTGAGTTTGAAATTCCAGTCTTAGATGGCAATCTTTTGGAATAAAATCTTCTTGTTTCCATTTTGAACTCGAGATTTGCAGAAGCAGATAGAAGTATGGAATTTCTAAAGAGAGTAAAAGACATTTGGGTGTTTTGGAGGGAGATAAAAAATAGGAAAAAAAATAATGAAGTTTTCCTCTTCCAAACGGGATTTTCTTCGGAACCCGTCGCCTACCGTACTTTTCATTTAAAAAAAACGCATTTTACCGCATCTTTCCATATCTGGTGTAAATCGCAAATTTTATAACCCCTCGAAAAAATTTCACCACCTGGTCACATGCCCCCCCAACACCCGACTCAGGGTCGCCTGGGACAGACCATCATGCCTCGTATAGGGGTGTCAATACCAAAATCGAATCGGTAAAGCCACCGTAGACCGAACCGATTGAATCTAGACCAAATCGAATCGAAAGCTCATAGGGCAAGTTTCTGTTTGGGAGATTGTACCCCCACTAATAAACCGAATGAACCCAAAACCAAACTGGAACCGACTCAAAATCTGGACCAAAATCGAAATAAATAAAAAAAAAGAGTCCAAAATTCATTAAAATATCAAGGTTCTACATAGTTTTGTACGGAAAATAAAACCCAAACCAGATAAAAAACCAAAATTGAACCGCACCGAAACCAAAAATCAAATCGAGATGAATTTCCTTATTGGTTCGGTTTTAATTTTGGTTTCGCCATTCCCACACCAAAACTAATTCAACTTGGACCAAACCAGGCCGAACTGAACCATTGACACCCCTACCTCCATGCATTTTCACCAGTCTGTGTATAGGTGCAATATCCACATGACCAAGTAGTGATCCCTCTCCCTAATTATTTTGTGGGGAAGGAAACATTGTCCGCTTGCACCCTTTACATTGAGACATAGATGAACGTAAAAATACCCAACATGTTGGGGTAGCTAAGTTTTTTTTCACACCCATCTATGTTTGAGCGTAGGGATTAAGGAACACTAGTCAAATAGGGTTATTTTTAGAAGTTTATACATCTCTAAATTTTGATACCCATCTTAAAACATCCAAACCCCACACGTGAGGATTCTTAATAATAATAATTTATATGCTTGTGATACGATCCTAGAATAACTCAATCTCATAAAATGGCTTACAAGATGAGAGGGACGTAAGACCATATCAACCACATTAATTCTCATAAGAAACTGATTAACCCCCATATGCTGATATGAGATTGTAATATACCACCATGTTTTCGAACCCAACATCCACGACGCCCAATTCCAGATCAGGTTGCTTTTTTAAGCGGCTTTTACTCTGCTCTAGGGTTTTTGCCTAGTGGCATGTAGCTCTTTCTTAGTGGCTCTCACTATGGCACTATGTCGCCCCTTCAGCTTGCAGGTTGGGCCAAGGATCGGTTGCTTTAATACTAGATAATACGTACTCAGATTTTGTGGAGACAAAATAGGAATATGAGATAAAAAAAAAAATATAAGAGAAGGAATAGGATCAGATTACCTTAGAGTAATAGGAGGCCGCTAACCTTAGTGGCTAATTAGGAGGGAGTCGGCCTCTGTCTCTAAAGAAAAAATGTAGGAGGTTTAATTCATTTTCTGGTTCAATTGTAATACTCATATTTAAAGAGATAATACATAATTAAGTAACTACTTTTACAATACTCATGACTCCTACTTACATACAACTACTCCCCCACTTCATACAACTACTAATTAAGGTATTATAACTCTACATAACTTCGCACGCCTTACATGTAACATTCCTTTCCACCTGAAATTGTCCTTGTTCTCAAGGACAAACAAAAGTGGCATCTTTCATGATAAATGTTAGGGCATACGGAAAAGTTTGTCCAATTGATTGAATGATCAATTCCCATGTCCTATGAAATCATCCCTATCCTCAAGGATAAAAAAAAGTGGCATATTTCATGAGAAATATTAGGGCATATGGGAAAGTTTGTCCAATTAATTGAAGGATCTATTCCCATGTCCTATATTGAAAATTTTTATTCGGTGAAAGTGCAATGATGATTCCACCATTAAAATCAATGAATAATGACTTTGAATCTTAAAATCATCTTGAATGATGGACCATTGGGGAAGTGTACTTGCAATTTTGACATGAAAGTTTATCCTTGAAATTGTCAACTACAACAATAGGAACGGTTGGTGCACCATTGTCGTTGTTGAAATGGGAAAGTTCAAGTTTGTCCAGTTTGGGTAGCATTGAAATGCAGTGCCCTACCAACTGCTCAAGGCAGATGAACTTTGTCCAAATTTTCTCTTGTCCAATGACAAGGGATGTAACATTTGCTTCCAACTTACTAAATTTCTCCTCCATCATGCCTAGCTCTGATACCAATTATACGGTTCTGGAAAAACTCAACCCCATAGACCGGCTTACAAGGTGAGGGGACCCAAAACCATATCAACCCACAATAATTCCTATAGGAAACCGATGTGGGATCAACCCCCATATGTTGACATGTGATCATAACAACTTGCTACATATACACATATATATATATTCATGGTTCACTCCCAAAGAAAATTTGTATCAAACACACATTAAATAGGACAAAGTTTTCTTACACTTTAGCTGAATGAGGGAACAGTCCAGATGTGACCCCCTCCCACTCTATCCTCCTCTATATATCCTAGGGCGGCAAGGCACCATGGTGAAAGATTCTCATTCATTGTATCTTCAGGAAAACTCAATCTA
>NC_056569.1:4273687-4278875 GCF_013358625.1 Macadamia integrifolia
CAAGTTATGGGGATTTTTAGGGGTGGTACAAGAAAATTTTCCATATGATATTTATATATATATTTTTAATTATATTTGAACAATCCTTGAGTTGGTTTGATTCAAAGCTCAAAACTCCTACATAGCCTTATAATCCAAATAGGTTATAGTTTTTTTTTCTAATCCGAATATTATCTAGGACCTAAGGAAGCCACTGAGATATTATGAAAAAAATAGAAAAGGAATACAAGGGGGGACATAACCCACCTTACCCCAAATCAACAAATAGAAGCACTTGCACTCTTAAAGGACAACCAAAAAACCCAAAGGAAAAAAAATTACATTCTAAATATCGGCCACCTAGCTTTATCTTTCCTAATGATTTGGCTAAGATCTCTAGGAAGAGGTTGGTTACCAAGAAAAATTGAATCCGTAGATGAAGCACATGCCAAGTTCGCCAACCAATCAGCCGCTCTATTACTCTCTCGAAAAGAGAAAGATATTCGAGTTCGAAGAGAGTCACATAGAGCCATAACCTCCTGAAACCAATACCAACAACTCCATAGATCACAAGACCTATTAGATATTGAGTTCACAATCAAAGAAGAATCGGAGCTAATGGAAAAATATGAGAAACCAAAATTCATACGTAACCTTAAACCGTCCCTCAAAGAATGCAGCTCAGCCACAGAATTAGAGTAAACACCATAGAAACTAAAGAAAACCACAAGAGTTGTGCCATCCTTATTTCTAATGAGACCTCCTCCTCCACTAATATCAGGAATTCCTTTGTTAGCACTATCTACATTTAACTTGACTGACTTCACAAGGGGAAGCTAGAATGTGGGAATTGAAGCTTTTTGCCTCCACATGGGAGGATTAATATTAAAAACCTACAAAATAATATTCTCCCTCATAGACGAAAACTTACTAACCTTAGATGGAAGAGGGATCTCCTGCACCTATCTTTATAGCCTTTCTATGATCAATCCAGACGTGCGAGCACCCTCTCCATGCCTTCGGTTGTTTCTTTCTCACCACAACTCCTATACTATTAGCGATGGTAATAAGTATTTTATGAAGTCACAAGCACCCTTAAGCCCTGCCTTGGATTGCCAAAATAAAATTCTACCCCTGATGTTATGGGTTGGAATTAAATCCACATCAAATAATCTTTCAAAATAATCCCAAACCTTTGTTGCCGTTCCACCCAACATTAAGCAATGAGTGGACGATTCTCTCCAAGGGCTCTTGCAACAAAGGCACTTGGAAACCAAAGGGATACCAATATTCATCAGTGAATCATTTGTTGAGGTCTTAACATTGAAAATTTGCCAAGAGAAGAAACCAATCTTAGATGGAAGATAACGATTCCACAACCATTTAGAATACAAGATCGTATTAAAATAAGCACAAACCACACTCCAAGCTGACTTGGTAGAGAACCTACCATCTGGAGATGGCATCCACATCAATCGGTCCTCTCTGGCCAATAATTTGACATTGCAACCTAGAATATTATCCTTAATATTTTGTGAATCAATTATATCCAGCACATCCTAATTCCAAACACCTTCAGTATTTGTTACCTCATTTACCCTGGTATTTCAGGTTTACATGCAATGCATCGTCCACAAAATCAATAATTGGGCCCACACCCAACCAATTATCCAACCAAAAATCAATAGTTTCCATGTACAAGTCTTATAATCCAAATGACCTAACTAGAAGAGCTAATTAAGTGTGAAGATAGAAGAGCAATGGAGGGAGGAAGAAACATTAGGTCAGTTTTCTTGATGTTTTTAGTTATGGTTGTGGTTGCACAGCACACCTCAGCCGTATGGATTCCCAAATGCTTCAACTGCATCAAATGCATCGTAAAAGGTGGTTCACTACTTTCATGTGGTGCTGATTGTTTGGCCTGTGTTGGAGGAGTGTACCAAGCTTCCATTAATTTAGATCCAAATTTCTATTGTATTGTTGGATGTTCCAAATCTTCATGCTCCACTTACAATAAAAAATGATGACAACAAATTGGAAAGGTGCATGACTTCTTGTTCCAAAAGATGCGGCAGCAACCATTAAAGAAAAAGCACCACATATTATAGTCAAAATCCTCTAGTACGATATGAGAAACTTTGGGTTTAATGAATAGTGTAAAATCTTTATGGTAAGAATTTTTTTATTAATTAATAAAAGGGATTTGGCAATTTATATACCAAATATATATATATATATCGGATTGGTATCAAGAGGAACCGATTCCCGACATTGATCCGAACCGTATCGATCCACTGGTAAATTATTAGAGTAAAATGGTTAAAAAATCCATTAGAGAAAAGGGACAAGTCCGATCCCGATATCGATTGAGACCGATACCAAGACCGATCAGTTCACTGCATAAAGACCTGATCGTATCTTTTTTTTTTGGTAACAAGACCTGATCGTATCGTGTCCGCGGATTTTTATCTCCTATTTTACCTAATTTCACCCTTTCTCGGTAGTAGTTCTTCCGCTACTAAGGAGAAAGCGAACGATTACGGCGAAGGATCTCAAGATTCACCCGAGGCCCGAGCATCAACGAAGCGGTACGAAGCCAAGCTGACAAACTCGAAGCTGGTTCGACTTCTGATTCTTCCCCCTTCCCAGGTTCGATTATCTTATCCCGATCCTTCACTATCCTTTTTTCTTCTGTTGTCGTTCTACCATTTTCCTTGATGTTGGTGGTAATAATGGGTGAAAGGAACTCAATTGAATCTTCACAGATCAGGCTGAGACTTGGGGGTGTTTCTCCACCCTTGGGCGACTCAGATTTCAGAATATAAGGCTGAAAAACTATCTCGGTTGTGAATCCTGTTGGAGAGTTTCAGATTTGATTTAGAGGTTTCCGCCAGATCCACTTTGCGGAGATAACTACTATTAAAAATAGGGGAATTTCTTACACTTGACCTATATTTTGTAAAACTCCCCGACCTTTTTTTTTTGTTTTTTCTGATACCCTCCTTTTTTTTTTTTTTTACATATCTTCCCCACCCCGCCCCTCTTTTTAAATATCTTGATTACCCCTCTTTTACACTCGTAACCTATTGCACTTTTTTCAAATTGATTGGTTCAAAACATGATTTGAACCAAAGCACTAACAAATTTTGTCTCATCCAATCAGGTATTGTAAATTCGAAAAAGAATAATTTTGGATCTAATTTATATCTGTATTAGTATTGGTATCATATGTTCCAATCGGGTATTTACATTGTTGATCCAATACTTTTATCAATTCTATATCTATATCGGTATCATATGTTCCATTCCAATACCACACGTTTTTTTTTCTCTCTAAAACCGATACCAATCTAATACCCATCAAAAAATATATTGCTAAATTTGTGATGATGGATGAAACAAAATAATAATAATAATAATAAAAATAAATAAATAAATAAATAAATAAACAACATCTTTGATGATTGGATGAGAATAAATAAATAAATTAATTAATAATATCTTTAAGGACACATCAGCTATGTCAGTATCCTTGATGATTGGATGAGACAAAATTTGTAAGTGGTTTGGTTCAAACCATGTTTTAAACTAGTCAATTTGAAAAAAATGTAATATCTTATATGTGAAAAGGAAGGTTAATTTGGGTATTTAAAAAGAGTAGGGGAGAAAGAGATGTAAAAATGAAAAAGCAGGGGAGTATCAGAAAAAAAGTGAAAAGCATGCGAGGTTTAATAAATATAGGTCAAGTGTAGGGGAGTGATAATAAAGTCCCCTTAAAAATACTTGATTTGTGAAATTTTAACTGGTCTTTCCTAAAAGTTGGCCTTGTCATGTATACCGATTCAGATGTTAATGTTTATATGTGAAGCTCTGCTTTGATCATGGTAGTACTCTTTTGTATTTTTATTCTCTTTGTCCTTTTGAATCTAATGCATATTCTTCACCAGTTGCCACATCAACATCGCCATGATCATTTCATAATATCATTTTAGTTATCATCATGTACCAATTTTTTGCAAGGAAGATTGCCTTACTAGCATTAGGTTTATTCTGAATTGATGGTACTGAGCTTTTCTGATTGATTTCTTGTTGCAGGTTTGACTGTTTTAGTTTTGATAGTTTAAAATGGTGGAAGGGTTCAGAGTTCTCCATCTTGTTAGACCATTTCTGTCATTTCTACCAGAAGTGCAGACTGCAGACAGGAAGGTTCCATTTAGAGAGAAAGTGATATACACTGTGATCCCCCTCTTTATTTTCCTGGTCTGCAGTCAACTTCCTCTCTATGGAATGCATTCCACTACAGGAGCAGACCCTTTTAACTGGATGCGTTTTATTCTCGCCTCAAACCGTGGGACTGTTATGGAGCTTGGGATTACTCCCATTGTGACATCTGGATTGGTGATGCAACTCTTAGCTGGATCAAAGATCATCGAAGTTGATAACAATGTCTGGGAAGATCGGGCCCTCTTGTGAGTATTTTTAGCAATCGTTGCTTAACATTTTTATGAATTTGTTGGTCCTGCTCTCCCCATTATACCTTGAATTAACTTAGTAATCATTAGTAGACTATACCTTTTGTAGTAGATTTAGCCATTTCATGGATGACTTTGCTTCTGATGGATGTGGATCTCTGGCTTGAAATAATTTCTTTACTGCCTTAATAAAGATACCTTGAGAGTCTCTTATGTTCTCTGACCTTATTTGCTACTTTGATTTTATTTGTTCAGTATTGCTAGCATCATATTCTTTCCTATACCTATATGCTTTAATGCACTGTTTATCTTTACAATTACTTAGAACTTATGCTTGCAAATTCAAGTACTGTAGCATTTAGGTGGAGAGGATCAGAGGATGCAGGTACTATTGTCATTTACAACTAGATTGGCTGTGTTATAATATACCTTTTCTAATGATGTCATTAATTTCTTCCCAGAAATGGTGCTCAGAAGCTGTTGGGCATACTTGTTGCTGTTGGTGAAGCAGTCGCATATGTTCTGTCGGGGATGTATGGTAGCGTCGGCCAACTTGGAGTAGGCAATACAATTCTAATCATTATTCAGCTTTGTTTTGGTGGTATCATTGTGATATGCTTAGATGAACTTCTCCGGAAGGGTTATGGACTAGTATCTGGTGTTAAACTCTACTTGGAGAATAACAGGCCAATGAGCTTGTAGACTAAACATACTTTTTTTTTTTTGGGGGGGGGGGG
>NC_056569.1:4278895-4286754 GCF_013358625.1 Macadamia integrifolia
GGGGGTAGGAAATAGTGTTTGCAATGAATTTATTGAAAAGCAGAAAAAGGCTTGCCATGTAACCAAGGGAAAAAGAAGAAGGAAGAAAGTAGAAGACTTGCCAAGGAAACAGAGGCCTAAGCATGAGAATTTCATTATGGTATGGAAAGCATTCTTTGACTCCTATGACTCTTATCTATCTCTTGTTCATCCATAATTGAAAAATATGCCCCCACCTTGTAATCCACCTCACTAGAGGAGCTAGAACAAGCAAGGATTACCTTTTTGCTATGATCATGAGAGGAGCCTACCTTTAATGGGCCTACATCGGATGTGTAACCTAGTAGAACTCCTCAAAGACATGCTATACAAAAACAGAGGTTCTGTTTTGAGTTCCACTGCAGGGGTTTCAACTTCCATTTTGACTCTTTTCTTCCTAACAAAAACGCGAACGTCTGGCCCAGATGCGCCAATGGAAGATTCAGAACCTAAACGACAAAAAGAGGATTGTCTTTTTGTCATTCAAAAAAACAAACAGAAGAACATCCACATTTGAAAAAAAACTCAGAAATTTGAGAATCATCTCACCAGGTTCTAACTTTGATTTTGAAATCCCAGGCTTAGATGCCAATCTTTTGGAATAAAATCTTGTTGTGGCCATTTTGAATTCGAGATTTGCAGAAGCAGATAGAAGTGCGGAATTTCTAAAGAGAGTGAAAGGCATTTAGGTGTTTTGGAGGGACAAATAAAAAATAGGAAAAAATGATGAAGTTTTCCTCTTTGAGAAGGGATTTTCATTTTCTTCAAATCCATTGCGTACCATACTTTGCATTTAAAAAAATGTACTTTACTGCATCTTTCCATAGACACGATGAAAATCGCAAATTGTAGAACAGCCCTACCTTGTCGCGTGCCCCTACACATAGACACAGGGTTGTTTGAAAAGACTGTCATGCCTTCGTGCATTCTCATTGATCTATGTGCTGGTGCAGTATCCACATGAATATGAATAGGTAGTGATCCCCCTCCTTAAGATCCCATTTGTTTAGACAAGTTTTTGGAGTGGAATAGTTGTCAGGTTGGAACCCACATGTGGATGGAGTGAAGAACATAAAAGTAAAGTTGGAGGAAAGTTAAAGTCTCCACCTCATATGTTGTTTGGTTGACGAGAAGGCAGGGATAGAATAGGCAATTTGCAAAGCTTGCAGATGATGAGTTGCAAAAAAGAGGGTTGGGGCAAGGAGTTGCAGATCTTCTTCCTTGTTCTTCCCCAATCGATGGGGTCCGGTTGCATGACAGAACGAGCATCTTCTTCTTTCTTCCCCCTATGATGGGGTATGATTGTAGTTGATTAGGGTTAGGAAATCCTGTGTCACTGCCTCCATCTCTTCTTTTTCCTTGTTCACCTCTCCGACATAAAATAAAAAACCTTCATGAGCGGCGGAATCCCAACCTAACTCCTTTAATGCAACCAATTATTTACCGAACCCTTTCTTCGGCTGAGTCTCTTTCGTCATTCAAGGAACCCATGTAACATCTTGAATTGTCAAATCCTCCTAATTTCTTCCTTTCTCAATTTCGGAAACCCTTTTTCTCAATCTCTTGGTTACCCTCTCCCATCTTCTCATGGACCAAAAATCCCATGGCTTTTTTCTTTTTCAGACGAGTTGCAAGGATGCCAATCTTCCGTCGCTACAAGGACGGACGTTGCACAAATGTGGTTCTGATGAGTTGCAGAGAGGAAGTATCCATTGGTTTTAAGGGAGGCCATTGCAAGGAAGGTGGCTATGAGAGTTCATGCCATTCTCAATGAACTTTCCCTTGGATTTTCAGCCAAGTCCGGCCCATTTGGTGAGACTTTGCAAAGGGGTGGGTGGAACAAATCATAAGCCACGTTGGCTGTTGCGGGGAAAAGCTCTATTTTTTATGTTGTCAATCTAAAACCCCACCCCGGATTACCAAACAACCCCAAGTCCAATGGGGTGGAATAATTCGTACAACTATCTTATCCCTTCAAATCCCATCCCATCACAACAAACATAGCCTAATTATTTTGTTGGGAAAGGAAATCTATCCGCCCGCGCCCTCTACATCAAGACAGTTGGACGTGAAAATACTCAACATGTTGGGCCAGCTAAGTTTTTTTTCACACCCATTTGTGTTTGGGCTTAAGGAACACTAGCCGGGTAGCACTCTTTCTCCCTTACTTTGTCCCTTATTATATGAAGTATATACTCCTACTTTTAATACCCATCTTAAGACACCCAAACCCCATAGAAAATGATTCTTCATTCATTGTGGATGAAGGAAAATTATCTCCTTATGTTTATTAGATAATGCACATGCTTGCTACATATAAATCTATATTTCACTCCAAAAAAAAAATAGTCTTAAACACATATTAAATAGGACAAAGTTTTCCCACACTTGTGGCTGAACAAGGGGACAATTCAAATGTGACCCCCCTACCTCCCCCGCTCTCTCCCCTTCTATATCCTAGGTCACAAGGTGCCATGATGAACAAATTCCCATTCATTGTGGCCTTAGGAAACTTGATCCTAAATAAATATTTGCAATATGATTATTGTACACATCTATAGCATCCGACCGACTCTTTAAATTTAGGGCCCGTTTGATAACGTTTCAAGAAACGCGTTTCTGCGGTTTCTGTTTCCAGAAATAGCAGAAATGGAGTAAAAAGCGTTTGATAAAACTGTTCCGTTTCACTTATTTTTAGAAATAGAAATATAAATTTTTACTTATTTATGGTTCAAGAAACGACCTAGGCGAAACAAGTTCTTGTTTCGCCGTTTCTAGAAACGACTTGTGGCCATTCTTTCATTAGTTACTATCGACTTTTAAAAACATGACTTATCAAACACCTTCAATTCTGTTTCTGTTTCTAGAATGAAAATTTATGTTTCTGCCATTTCTTGAAACAGAAACGGCATAAACGTTATCAAACGGGCCCTTAGTAACGCTTCTAGGTCCATTTAATACCTACGCATATCTATATTTTTCCATACTCAAACATTCTAACCATGGTCCTAAGCTTGCCTTACATTTTTATAGCATCAATTCTTAAATTTATTTATCTTTTATTAGAACTCTTTAATATTAAAATTAGAGAAATAGAAATTTGACTTGTCCAACCCATATGTGGGAAAGGTGAAGAAGTCTTTGTAGCCCTAGAATAAGTCACAAGGAAAGTCATAGAATCAAATTGATTCACCATTGACTAGGGATTACACTTTACAGGATTGAGGTACCAATCTATTCATTCATACAAGATAAAGCTCAAAATATGGGGGGCAACATTGCGTGTGTCTACGCCAAGACATAGGCAGATATGAAAAGACTGCGCTGCCTCCCTCCCCATGTGTTAAAAATGTCTACATGTAACTGTCAATGGGTCTATTCATTAGCATAATGGCGACATAAGCAAACATCATTCTCTTACCCATTTAATTATTAACGCCATCTAGGTCCATTTAGTACATATCCCCCATCCCCCATCCCCCATCCCCCCACCCCCACCCCCACCCCCAAAAAAATTCCAGATTTTCCGTACTCAACCTTCCTGACCATGGCCCTGCCTTGATTATAAAATTACGCAATAACACATTCATGGCTGGGCCGGCTTAATTAGTCTGAAAACTCAGACCAAGAAGAGGCAGTCCTATAGGAATACATATGGGCCTGTTCGAGGGGGTGACAAACCCTAAACCGAGCCAATCAAACTGAATGAAACCGAATAAAAAAAACCCAAATCTAATCAATCTGATTATTTTATGACTGACTTCGGTTTGGAGCTGGTTTTTATATAAAAAAGTTTGGATCCGTTTGAAATACAGATCACATTGGACTGATCGAAACCGAATCAAAACCAAATTCAAATCAATAAGAAACCTATACACAAAGTAAACCAGATTGAACCAGAGATTGAACCAATAACAACCCCACAAAAGAAAACCAAATTCAAAACCAACCAAAATCGAACCATTCCCTTATTGGCTTGGTTTCGGAATTCTCCCATCGCACCTCAAAACTGATTTAGCCCCACTAAACCAGATCGGACCATCTGATATTTATATATTTTTTTTTAAGGGAAAAATGATAGAAATGCTAGCGACTTACCTAGGAATTGGATATACTAGCGAATGTTGGCCGTGGGATTAGATAGGTTATGTCAATACCGTTGATTACTTGTTGTCATACAGAACCTACCAACCCCGCCGCTCTACCGTTCTCCCTCATTATTTCCGACGATCGTTCATCGGAGCAGCTGTAGCCTTTAACCTTATTCGCTCAATGACCTCCATAGCATGAAAACCCTTTTCTGTAGAACATTCCCATCTTCTACCTAAACCTCTATGTCATCCTTCTCGAATCCTAATCGAACAGAATCATCAAATTCAATCAAATCAAACACAAACCCATGAAAACCCACAACTTCAAATTGGTGGAAGAAATAGAGAATTTGGAGAATTGGAAGGTACCTGGGACGTTGACCTTGTAGATGTGGGCATTGGGGGTTTCAAGCCAATCCATCAGGGCTAGTGATCCAGACCACTATCGAAAGATTGGAGGGCTCTAGAAGAAGCGCCTGAATGGATCTACGAAAAAACCCTCCGCCATTATCGATATGTTAGCATAGTCGTGGAATTGAACGAAAGTGGCGCTAAGCAGCAGCGGCAGCGGCAACTGCTTTCACTTGCGAGTCATGGGGAGCAACCTCTTCTGCTTGCAGCGGCGACGGCGGTGGCGGCAGCAACATCGGCGATAACAGTGACGGCAGCAACGGTAGTGGCAGCAGCGAGCATCCGCGTTTCCCAACTAATGGAGATCTCACCGGAGTTTACTTTCTCCGGCTGGATCTAGTAGAAGGAAGGCTTTTCCGACTGAGAAAGAGAGAAGGGAGAAAGACTTTTCACCAGTGGATTGAAACTTTGTATTTTTTCTCTTCATCCATCTAACGTAGGGGTGTCAATTCTTAGACCGAATCGGTAAAACCGGTTGGACCGAACCGATAACAACACGGATCGGATCGAATCGAATCGAAACCTTATTGGGTTGGTTCGGTTTGGAGTATTACAACCCCAAAATCAAACTGAATCGCACCGGAAATCGGATGAACCTGAAACCAAACCAAAATCGGCTCAAAACCCATACCGAAACCGAAACCAAACCAATAAGAAACCGAAACACTCCAAAATTCATTAAAAAAATCAAATTTTGCATAGTTTTGTAAACATTTGTATGGAAAGTCGAATCCAAATTGGACCAAAAACCAAAATCAACCCGGTTACAAATCGATTTAAGAAACAGAAGACAAATCGAAACCAAACCACACCAAAACCGAAACCAAATCGAAACTGGAATTTCCTTATTGGTTCGATTTCGGTTTCAACTTTTCCACACCGAAACCGACTCAACCTAGACAGAAACCAAGCCGGACCGACCGATTGACACCCCTAATCTAACGGTTTAATTCAAGTTAATCAAATCCTACAGCTAACATTCCTAGATACTACCTAGCATACCTATCGCTCTCCCATTTTTTAATTATATTTGAACAATCCTTGATTCTACCAAAATACAACAGTCCTTGAGTTGGTTTGATTCAAGGTTCAAACTCCTACAGCCTTATAATCCAATTAGATTATACTTTCCGTGTGCAGCAAGTCTTACCCTACCTGTGTCTGTAAGAGTGTAACATTGTCTTGGTTTAAAAATCGGATCGAATTGATCACATCGCCCAGATCGGTTTGGTATTAGGAGAAACCGATTCTCGACATTGATCCGATCCATATTGATTCGTTTTTTTTTTTTACTCCAAATATTATGTGAGACCCGATAGAGCCCCTAAATTATTATTAATAAAATAAAAAGAGAATATGGGGGACATAACTCGCTTTACCCCAACCCAAACAAGCTGAAGCACTCGCACCCTCACATAGGGGTGTCAATTGGTCGATGTGATTTAGTTTCGATCGGGTAGAATCGGTTTCAGTCTAAGAATGAGAGAGACCAAAACCAATCAATTAAGGAACTTTGGTTTTCTATCGATTTTGTTTTGATCTGGGTTGGTTTTGCTTTATTTTGGTTTTTCAATGTTGAGTTAATAGCGATGTAGATCAGTTTATTATTGGAATTGAACCATAATGAAATCTTACATTCACAACTTATAGTGACAAGATTTGACGAAAAAAGACACTTTAAATTTATGATAAAATCATGGTTTATTGTTGTAAGGGAATTAATATTGAAACCAATGAATTACAAACTACTAAGAAGATAACTAATATTGAAATCACAAAATGAACCTAATTATCCCCAATCATTCATTTAACTATGTAACTAGTTTTGTATAGTGAACAAAGACATGAATGGAAACATTATTACAAATTACAAATCAATTTCTCCATTCATAACTAATATTCAATGATTTGTAACAATTCTCCTTAGGGTAACAAAATTTCTCACTTCAATTCACCAATTTATGATTTCATAGTCATTTATTTTTTTATCAGTTTCATTCGGTTTGGTTTTGATTTGGTTATTGGTCGATTTGATTTGGACAGATTTTTAGTCGATCCCAACATATCTTAATCGAAAATTAATCCAATAAAGATTGGTTTAGTTCGATTTGAGTTTTATTGATTCAGGCTAGGTTTCAACACCCCTACCCTCACAGCACAACCATAAGACCCAAAGAAAAAATAATTACATTCTAAATATAGCCATCCATTGATAAGTTATTGGATTAAAATGGTTCAAAAAATCCATTAGAAAAAAGGGAAAGTCCCGATCCCGATATCGATTGGGACCGATACCAAGACCGATCAGGTCTGCATAAAGACCTGATCGTATCGTGTCTGCGGTTTTTTATCTCCTATTTTACCTAATTTCAGAATCACCTACCCATTGCCCTTTCATCAATTCGTCGCGGGCCAAGGAGGGAAGTTCTTCTGCCGCTACTGAGAAAGCGAGCGATCACAGCGAAGGATCTCAAGATTCACCCGAGGCCCAAGCACCAAGGAAGCGGAACGAAGCCAAGCTGACAAACTCGAAGCCGGTTCGACTTCTGATTCTTCCCCCTTCCCAGGTTCGATTATCTTATCCAGATCCTTCATTATCCTTTTTTATTCTGTTGTTCTTCTTCCCTTTTCCTTGATGTTGGGGTTAATACTGGTTGAGGAAAAATTGAATCTTCACAGATCAGGCTGAGACTTGGGGGTGTTTCCCCACCCTTAGGCGACTCAGATTTCAGAATATGAGGCTGGAAAACTATATCGGTTGTGAATCCTGTTGGAGAGTTTCAGATCTGGTTTAGAGGTTTCCGCCGGATCCACTTTTCGGAGATAATTACTATTAAAAATACTTTATTCGTGAAATTTTAACTGGTCTTTCCTAAAATTTGGCCTTGTCATGTATAACGATTCAGATGTTAATGTTTATTAGATTGTTTTTTTATCTCCTTCCTTCTGTATGTGAAGCTCTGCTTTGATCATGGTAGTCTAAGTTAGTACAACGTGTCAACAGGTGCTTATTTTCGCATTTGATTTAATCGTCTCTTTGAGTTTACATCCCATGCTTTTAATCGTTTAGTGCTTACAACGTGTCATGGTAGTTTTTTTAATGGTTTCCCCCCCCCCCCTCTCTTTAGTGCTTCCCTCCATTGTTTCCATGAGATAATGTATTTGTTTCTATTTCCTCTATAGTAAATTTGAATTAGTTTGTACGTATAAATTTTGGCTCTAATTTTTAAATTATACATGGGGCTCTTTTGTATTTTTATTTTCTTTGTCCTTTTGAATCTCCTATTTTGCTTCCATGCACATTATAATGCATATTCTTCACCGTTGCCTCGTCAACAT
>NC_056569.1:4286774-4346627 GCF_013358625.1 Macadamia integrifolia
CAGTTGGACGTGAAAATACTCAACATGTTGGGCCAGCTAAGTTTTTTTTCACACCCATTTGTGTTTGGGCTTAAGGAACACTAGCCGGGTAGCACTCTTTCTCCCTTACTTTGTCCCTTATTATATGAAGTATATACTCCTACTTTTAATACCCATCTTAAGACACCCAAACCCCATAGAAAATGATTCTTCATTCATTGTGGATGAAGGAAAATTATCTCCTTATGTTTATTAGATAATGCACATGCTTGCTACATATAAATCTATATTTCACTCCAAAAAAAAAATAGTCTTAAACACATATTAAATAGGACAAAGTTTTCCCACACTTGTGGCTGAACAAGGGGACAATTCAAATGTGACCCCCCTACCTCCCCCGCTCTCTCCCCTTCTATATCCTAGGTCACAAGGTGCCATGATGAACAAATTCCCATTCATTGTGGCCTTAGGAAACTTGATCCTAAATAAATATTTGCAATATGATTACTGTACACATCTATAGCATCCGACTCTTTAAATTTAGTAACGCTTCTAGGTCCATTTAGTACCTATGCATATCTGTATTTTTCCATACTCAAAACATTCTAACCATGGTCCTAAGCCTGCCTTACATTTTTATAGCATCAATTCTTAAATTTATTTATCTTTTATTAGAACTCTTTAATATTAAAATTACAGAAATAGAAATTTGACTTGTCCAACCCATATGTGGGAAAGGTGAAGAAGTCTTTGTAGCCCTAGAATAAGTCACGAGGAAAGTCATGGAATCAAATTGGTTCACCATTGACTAGGGATTACACTTTACAGGATTGGGGTACCAATCTATTCATTCATACAAGATAAAGCTCAAAATATGGGGGGCAACATTGCGTGTGTCTATGCCAAGACACAGGCAGATATGAAAAGACTGCGCTACCTCCCTCCCCATGTGTTGAAAATGTCTACATGCGGCT
Source organism: Macadamia integrifolia (assembly GCF_013358625.1). Classification (NCBI taxonomy): domain Eukaryota; kingdom Viridiplantae; phylum Streptophyta; class Magnoliopsida; order Proteales; family Proteaceae; genus Macadamia; species Macadamia integrifolia. Next base: position 4,287,728 of record NC_056569.1, read on the forward strand.
TTCAATGGGTCTGTTCATTAGCATAGTGGCGACATAAGCAAACAACGTTCTCTTACCCATTTAATTATTAACGCCATCAAGGTCCATTTAGTACATATCCCCCATCCCCCACCCCCAAAAAAATTCCAGATTTTCCGTACTCAACCTTCCTGACCATGGCCCTGCCTTGATTATAAAATTACGCAATAACACATTCATGGCTGGGCCGGGTTAATTAGTCTGAAAACTCAGACCAAGAAGAGGCAGTCCTATAGGAATACATATGGGCCTGTTCGAGGGGGTGACAAACCCTAAACCGAGCCAATCAAACTGAATGAAACCGAATAAAAAAACCCAAATCTAATCAATCTGATTATTTTATGACTGACTTCGGTTTGGAGCTGGTTTTTATATAAAAAAGTTTGGATCCGTTTGAAATACAGATCACATTGGACTGATCGAAACCGAATCAAAACCAAATTCAAATCAATAAGAAACCTATACACAAAGTAAACCAGATTGAACCAGATATTGAACCAATAACAACCCCACAAAAGAAAACCAAATTCAAAACCAACCAAAATCGAACCATTCCCTTATTGGCTTGGTTTTGGAATTCTCCCATCCCACCTCAAAACTGATTTAGCCCCACTAAACCAGACCGGACCATCTGATATTTATGTATATTTTTTAAGGGAAAAATGATAGAAATGCTAGCGACATACCTAGGAATTGGATATGCTAGTGAATGTTGGCCGTGGGATTAGATAGGTTATGTCAATACCGTTGATTACTTGTTGTCATCAGAACCTACCAACCCTGCCGCCGCTCTACCGTCACTCTTCTCCTCCTCATTATTTCCAACGATCGTTCATCGGAGCAGCGGTAGCCTTTAACCTTAGCCGCTCAATGACCTCCATAGCATGAAAATCCTTTTCTGTAGAACATTCCCATCTTCTACCTAAACCTTTATGTCATCCTTCTCGAATCCTAATCGAACAGAATCATCAAATTCAATCAAATCAAACACAAACCCATGAAAACCCACAACTTCAAATTGGTGGAAGAAATAGAGAATTTGGAGAATTGGAAGGTACCTGGGACGTTGACCTTGTAGATGTGGGCATTGGGGGTTTCAAGCCAATCCATCAGGGCTAGTGATCCAGACCACTATCGAAAGATTGGAGGGCTCTAGAAGAAGCGCCTGAATGGATCTACGAAAAAACCCTCCGCCATTATCGATATGTTAGCATAGTCGTGGAATTGAACGAAAGTGGCGCTAAGCAGCAACGGCAGCGGCAACAGATGGCACCAGCGGCAATGGCAGCGGCAACTGCTTTCACTTGCGAGTCATGGGGAGCAACCTCTTCTGCTTGCAGCGGCGACGGCGGTGGCGGGAGCAACATCGGCGATAACAGTGACGGCAGCAAAGGTAGTGGCAGCAGCGAGCATCCACGTTTCCCAACTAATGGAGATCCCACCGGAGTTCACTTTCTCCGGCTGGATCTAGTAGAAGGAAGGCTTTTCCGACTGAGAAAGATAGAAGGGAGAGGAAGAGGAAGAGGAAAGACTTTCCACCAGTGGATTGAAAGTTTGTATTCCTTCTCTTCATCCAACGGTTTAATTTAAGTTGATTAAATCCTACAGCCAACATTCCTAAATACTACCTATCATACCTATCGCTCTCCCATTTTTTAATTATATTTGAACAATCCTTGATTCTACCAAAATACAACCGTCCTTGAGTTGGTTTGATTCAAGGTTCACACGGCCTTATAATCCAATTAGATTATACTTTCCGTGTGCAGCAAGTCTTACCATACCTGTGTCTGTAAGAGTGTAATATTGTCTTGGTTTAAAAATCGGATCGAATTGATCATATCGCCCAGATCGGTTTGGTATTAAGAGAAATCGATTCTCGACATTGATCCGATCCATATTGATTCGTTTTTTTTTTTTTACTCAAATATTATGTGAGACCCGACAGAGCCCCTAAAATATTATTAATAAAATAAAAAGAGAATATGGGGGACATAACTCGCTTTATCCCAACCCAAACAAGCAAAAGCACTCGCACCCTCACATAGGGGTGTCAATTGGCCGGTGTGATTTAGTTTCGATCGGGTTGAATCGATTTCAGTCTAGGAATGAGAGAGACCAAAACCAATCAATTAAGTAACTTTGGTTTTCTATCGATTTCGTTTTGATCTGGTTTGGTTTTGCTTTATTTTGGTTTTTCAATGTTGAGTTAATAGCGATTTAGATCAGTTTATTATTGGAATTGAACCATAATGAAATCTTACATTCACAACTTATAGTGACAAGATTTGACGAAAAAAGACACTTTAAATTTATGATAAAATCATGGTTTATTGTTGTAAGGGAACTAATATTGAAACCAATGAATTACAAACTACTAAGAAGATAACTAATATTGAAATCACAAAATGAACCTTATTATCCCTAATCATTCATTTAACTATGTAACTAGTTTTGTATAGTGAACAAAGACATCAATGGAAACATTATTACAAATTACAAATCAATTTCCCCATTCATAACTAATATTCAATGATTTGTAACAATTCTCCTTACGGTAACAAAATTTCTCACTTCAATTCACCAATTTATGATCTCATAGTCATTTATTTTTTTATCAGTTTCATTCGGTTTGGTTTTGATTTGGTTATTGGTCGATTTGATTTGGACAGATTTTTAGTCGATCCCAACATACCTTAGTCGAAAACTAATCCAATAAAAATCGATTTAGTTCGATTTGAGTTTTATTGATTCGGACTAGGTTTCAACACCGCTACCCTCACAGCACAACCATAAGACCCAAAGAAAAAATAATTACATTCTAAATATAGCCATCCATTGATAAGTTATTGGATTAAAATGGTTCAAAAAATCCATTAGAAAAAAGGGAAAGTCCCGATCCCGATATCGATTGGGACCGATACCAAGACCGGTCAGGTCTGCATAAAGACCTGATCGTATCGTGTCTGCGGTTTTTTATCTCCTATTTTACCTAATTTCAGAATCACCTACCCATTGCCCTTTCATCAATTCGTCGCGGGCCAAGGAGGGAAGTTCTTCTGCCGCTACTGAGAAAGCGAGCGATCACAGCGAAGGATCTCAAGATTCACCCGAGGCCCAAGCACCAAGGAAGCGGAACGAAGCCAAGCTGACAAACTCGAAGCCGGTTCGACTTCTGATTCTTCCCCCTTCCCAGGTTCGATTATCTTATCCAGATCCTTCATTATCCTTTTTTATTCTGTTGTTCTTCTTCCCTTTTCCTTGATGTTGGGGTTAATACTGGTTGAGGAAAAATTGAATCTTCACAGATCAGGCTGAGACTTGGGGGTGTTTCCCGACCCTTAGGCGACTCAGATTTCAGAATATGAGGCTGGAAAACTATATCGGTTGTGAATCCTGTTGGAGAGTTTCAGATCTGGTTTAGAGGTTTCCGCCGGATCCACTTTTCGGAGATAATTACTATTAAAAATACTTTATTCGTGAAATTTTAACTGGTCTTTCCTAAAATTTGGCCTTGTCATGTATAACGATTTAGATGTTAATGTTTATTAGATTGTTTTTTATCTCCTTCCTTCTGTATGTGAAGCTCTGCTTTGATCATGGTAGTCTAAGGTAGTACAACGTGTCAACAGGTGCTTATTTTCGCATTTGATTTAATCGTCTCTTTGAGTTTACATCCCATGCTTTTAATCGTTGAGTGCTTACAACGTGTCATGGTAGTTTTTTTAATGGTTCCCCCCCCCCCCTCTCTTTAGTGCTTCCCTCCATTGTTTCCATGAGATAATGTATTTGTTTCTATTTCCTCTATAGTAAATTTGAATTAGTTTGTACGTATAAATTTTGGCTCTAATTTTTAAATTATACGTGGGGCTCTTTTGTATTTTTATTCTCTTTGTCCTTTTGAATCTCCTATTTTGCTTCCATGCACATTATAATGCATATTCTTCACCGTTGCCTCGTCAACATCACCATGATCATATCATTTTAGTAATCATCATGTACCAATTTTTGCAAGGAAGTTTGCCTTACTAGCATTAGGTTTATGCTGAATTGATGGTACTGATCTCTTCTGATTGATTTCTTGTTTTAGGTTGGACTGTTTCAGTTTTGATAGTTTAAAATGGGGGGAGGATTCAGAGTTCTCCATCTTGTTAGACCATTTCTATCATTTCTACCAGAAGTGCAGACTGCAGACAGGAAGGTTCCATTTAGAGAGAAAGTGATATACACTGTGATCTCCCTCTTTATTTTCCTGGTCTGCAGTCAACTTCCTCTCTATGGAATACATTCCACTACTGGAGCAGACCCTTTTTACTGGATGCGTGTTATTCTCGCCTCAAATCGTGGGACTGTTATGGAGCTTGGGATTACTCCAATTGTGACATCTGGATTGGTGATGCAACTCTTGGCTGGGTCAAAGATCATCGAAGTGGATAACAATGTCCGTGAAGATCGGGCCCTCTTGTGAGTATTTTTAGCAATCAATGCTTAACATTTTTATGAATTTGTTGGTCCTGCTATCCCCATTACGCCTTGAATTCCCATGATCACAAATTTTTTCTTGATTTTTGATCCAATTGTTAATCCACGCGGAAAAGTTATTTTCGGAACTTAACTTAATACTCATTAGTGGACTTTACCTTTTGTAGTAAATTTAGCCATTTCATGGATGACTTTGCTTCTAATGGATATAGATCTCTGGCTTGAAATTTCTTTACTGCCTTAATAAGGATACCTTGAGAGTCTCTTAGGTTGCCTCACCTTATTTACTACCTTGATTTTATTTGTTTTGTATTGCTAGAACCATATTTTTTCCTATACTATATGCTTTGCTGCACTGTTTATCTTTACAATTACTTGGAACTTATACTTGCAAATTCAAGTCCTGTAGAATTTAGGTGGAGAGGATGCAAGAACCATTGCCATTTACATCTAGATTGGCTTTGTTATAATATATCTTTTCTAATGATGTCATTAATTTCTTCCCAGAAATGGTGCTCAGAAGCTGTTGGGCATACTTATAGCTGTTGGTGAAGCAGTTGCATATGTTCTGTCGGGGATGTATGGTAGTGTCGGCCAACTTGGAGTAGGCAATGCAATTCTAATCATTATTCAGCTTTGTTTTGCCGGTATCATTGTGATATGCTTAGATGAACTTCTCCAGAAGGGTTATGGACTAGGATCTGGTATTTCCCTGTTCATTGCAACAAATATCTGGTAAGCTGCTGATTATTGTTGTTTTAATGGTCTCCATTTTGATTTATCTTTGTTAGTTGAGATATTCCATTGCATTATTGCAGTGAAAACATAATTTGGAAAGCATTTAGTCCAACAACCATCAACAGTGGGCGAGGAGCTGAATTTGAAGGTGCTGTCATTGCTTTATTCCATCTGCTGATAACTCGTACAGATAAGGTCCGAGCTCTCCGTGAGGCGTTTTACCGGCAGAACCTTCCAAATGTGACAAATTTGCTCGCTACAGTCTTAGTCTTTCTCATTGTTATCTATTTCCAAGGATTCCGTATTGTTTTGCCTGTGAGGTCAAAGAATGCTCGTGGACAACAAGGCTCATATCCGATCAAGCTTTTCTACACCTCCAACATGCCAATCATTCTACAATCTGCCCTTGTTTCCAACCTTTACTTTATTTCTCAGGTGCCAAAGCTTTATGTTTAAATTCTTGGATTATCTTTCTTCACTGTATTATAGATAGCCTAATACCATTTATATTGCAGTTGCTGTACAGGAGGTACAGTGGAAATTTTATTGTTAATCTACTTGGTAAGTGGAAGGAATCTGAATACTCCGGTGGTCAGTTTATCCCTGTTGGTGGTATTGCATACTATATCACTGCGCCATCAAGGTGATTTAAAGCATCTCATTGACTTTCTTTGTTACTTTATTGTTTGGATGTTCTTTAATATGGCAGTGTGTTGCTACCCTGCTAGTGAGAGTAGTTATTGGTGAACATTTTTGTTCCTTTACTTTCTTCTGACACTGATTATTATTACTTGGCAAATTGTGATATCTTTACAGCCTGGCAGATATGGCAGCCAATCCCTTCCATGCTCTGTTTTATATTGTGTTTATGCTGTCAGCTTGTGCACTGTTCTCAAAAACTTGGATTGAAGTTTCTGGATCCTCTGCTAGAGATGTTGCTAAGCAGCTGAAGGTATTATTTTATGTTTCCTCTGATCCTATATCTTCCATCTTTCATATATATATATATATATATATATCTGTGTGTGTGTGTGTGTGTGTGTGTGTGTGTGTGTGTACTTAAAAGAGTTTATATTGTAATTCAGCTGGATTTTGAAGGTCATGGAGAACAGTAATGTGCTTGAATATTTTGCTTATGCTTGGTTTTATTACCACTTATACATTCAGTTGTGCAATAGGGCAGAGTTAATATATATATTCTTCATTGAAAGGCGCCCTGGAGGGATTATATTCTATTTTGGGCTCATATGGTTATTTGTGTGAAGGTGTTTATTAAAGATTTTCTTCATACAAGTATACTTATAGCAAAAAGATTTGGAACTTCAAATGCATGGATGGCTTAGGACATTTGTGATTAATTTTTTTGTTGTTTGATTTGATTGGTCTTTTGTTTATTACTAAGGTATCATTTCATGGCCTTTAGGGCTTTAGCTTTACCTATTCCTTGACATTTTGTGTCAACCATATGGCCTTTTTTTTCCCAGGGGATGGGATAGGAAGCTTATCATGTATTTTATATTGTGCAACAATTTTAAAGCTAAGGAAAATTCAGATTATGAAGCTGAAATATTTCCAACTGTTTGTTTCCTTTTTTGGGCGAATGGAAAATTATATTAGAGAAAGAAATGGATGCAATACTACAGCCAAAAAGGCTAAATCAAGGGCCAAACCCTATACTGAAGAAACAAAACAACCATTAAATAGGGGATACAACAAAAAGTGTAGGGGGAGGAGGGGGGTGGGAAACAACTAACCAAAAGGAGGATACGCCACATTTTTTTATTTGGGGGTTGGGGGGGGGGAGGAGAAACAAATTGATGTAGATTCATCACCAAATGGGGCTTGTTTTCTTAGGAATAAGATTAGGGTTGGCTTGTATGCATGTTGGGCCTTTGGTCAAAGAGGTTTTTTCATGTAATAGGCCACTTTAATGTGCCTAAACCATGGGTAGCAAGTATGCATACACGATTGGTTACTGTTGTTTAGATGTTTTGGCTTAGTAATGGTTTGATTCATTAGTTGAATCAGGCATGGTCAATAAGTGTTTAGAATTTACTTTTATTTTTTACTCTTCTAGAAAGGGAGATCAATTTACTGTTGTAAGTGATGATGGGTGAATACTTTCCTATTCCAATTTTAAAATGTGAGGATTTTTTTCACCTTTGGTAGTTGGTAGGTGAAGACTTTCCTATTCGAACTTTAATAAGTGAAGACTTTTCCAATTTTAGTAGTTGGAAGGTGAGGACTTTCCTACCCCAATTTTAGTAGGTGAAGACTTCTACTCTTGTTAGTTAGATAAATGTCTATGTAATGTTTTGTTGGGTTGGTCCTATAAATAAGGATTAATTGTAAGCATTTAAGGAACAATTTAGAATTTTAAAGCAAAGTTTGTTTATGCAACTCTCTTCTCTTTGAAGAATCTCTCGTGTTCGATAAGGAAATCCCTTGTTTTCGATCAAGGTAGGTTAGTGTTTGATCCAATTGATCCACCTTGCGGTGTGAAGCTCGGGTGTTGGATGTTATTTTATTGTCTATTGTTTTATCCTTCTCATCTTTCAACAATTTTCATTCTTCAAACTGAAGATCTTTATTCTCTGAGAAAAGATCTTACCCTGGTACTGTTTTGAGCTTATTCAATTGCAGCATTACATCAAGAAGTAGCGATGAAAGACATGCATAGTTTAGGTCTTGTCCCAAGTATGACCTTGAATGGAGCTGATTTGAGGGCTAGGATCCATGTAGTAGATCCCATTTAAGTGAGTTCTACTAAGTTGTTGCGTTCCTTCCCTTTTACTATTACTATTCTTGTTTTGCTATTGCACTGATCCATGTAGCTGACCCCATTTAGTTGGGATAAGGCTGAGTAATTGTTATAGCTATCCCTACCTGGGGACATTGTATCAATATTAAATTACTTGTAAAAAAAATTATAATTTTCCTCTCTGAACAGGTAAATTGTCTATGGCAAAGCAAAATACTATGTTTCAATAGCTCCCCAACCCCCCCACCCAAAAAAAAGAAGTAAAGGAATTGCAAAGTATTGATGATGGTTGTGATACTTATCTTTAGATTAACAATTCGCATCTTGATTGTATGCTCATTTTTAATATTATGATAAAATAAGAAATAGACTAGCAAATGTTGTCGTCCAGTATCTGTGATGATACTCGGTTTTCTAGCCCTAATAATTCTCATTCTCTCATTAAGGTTGGGAGTAAAATCCCTACCATTATATTGAGACCTAGAGGTAGTGAGGAATTAATCCATTGGTTTGCTTACTCTTTCAAAAAGTCCTCCCCTTCTACTTGGATTTGGTGAGATCTAAAGCCCCTAGGGTTCTTTGGTGTAAGATGGTTTGGTTTAGCTGCAGTATTCCTACACATTGTTTTATTGTTTGGAGAGTTATAACCAATTTGCTTCCTACTCGAGAGTTTCTTCTTCGGAGAAATTAGTCTATCCCTAATTATTGTCTTTGTTGAAACTCCTTAGAGAGTGTTGATCACCTTTTATTCTCCTGTCATTTTTCCAATCCGTTTTGAAAAGGTATTTTTTAGAAGTGTTGGCCCCATCGTAGAGTTGACCTTTCTTTTGATGGAGAATCGAGGTGGATTTTGAAAATTTTTGGTGGAAAATCTCATTTTGACCTCATTGGTAAGTTGGCTTTTATTGTTGTGATTCATCATGTTTGGCGGGAAAGGAATAAAATAATATGGTTCCTCGTCTTGTTCTATTGATCAGATCTGGGAAGGCATAACATTTGAGCTAAAAAACAAGATCCTTCCCATTCATTTTGTTAGCTCAAAACACTTTAAGAAACAAGCATCTTGCCTCTTCTTGGGATTTCCCTCTCATTTCTCCACCTTCCCCCTCGGCTTTTGATGTTACATTCATTTGATTTTGTTTCTTCCTTCCCTAGGATTTTTTGGTTAATCAACCTTTTGGGTTTGTGATGAATGTAATTGAGGAAGCTCAAAACAGTCACAGGGTAGGATCTTTTCTCAGAGAATAAAGATTTTTAGATTTGAAGAAAAGGATCTTGCTAAAAATTGTTGAAAGATGAAAATGATAGAATAATAGACAATAAAATAACACTCAACACCCAGGGTTCACACCACAAGGTGGATCGACTAGATCAAACACTAACCTACCTTGATCAAACACAATGGATTATTTGATCAAACACAAGAGATTCTTCAAAGGGAAGAGAGTTTCATAAACAAATTTTGTTTTGAATTTTAAATTGTTCCTTGAATGCTTACAATTGATCCCTATTTATGGGATCAACCATATAAAACATTACATAGACATGTATTTGACTAACAAGAGTAGAAAGTCTTCATCTATTAAAGTTGCGGTAGGAAAGTCTTCACCTTCCAACTATTAAAGTTGGAGAAGTCTTCATTTATTAAAGTAGTTTTCATTTATTAAAGTTGGAATAAGAAAGTCTTCACTTACCAATTATCAAAGATGGAAAAAATCATCTTAAAGTTGGAATAGGTCTTCGCCTCTCTTCACTTACAAAAGTGAATTGATTCTCCACTAGAGAGAAAAAAGTAATGGTAACTTCTAAACACTTATTGACCCCATGTCTAGTTCAACTAATGAACCAAACCACTACTAGATCAAAATATCTAAACCATAGTAACTAATCCTGTATGTATACTTACTACCCATGGTTTAGGCACATTAAAGTGGCCTATTACATTAAAAATCTCTCGGACCAAAGGTCCAACATACATATAGCCCGACCCTAGGCTTATTCATAATAAAACAAGTCCATATTCGTGATGAATTTGCAACACGTCTCCTATGGTCATTTTAGGTATACCCCTAGTTCTTTTAATTCCTTCAATCTGAATTAGATCAGTCTTTATTGGTGCATCACAAGGCCTCCGTTGAACATGGTCATGCCACTTTAAACGACTTTCTTGGAACGTATCATGAATCGGGGCAACTCCCAAATCAGCTCTAGTATGGTCATTCTTTACTTTATCCTTAATAGTTTTTCTGCACATTCATCTCAACATCCTCATCTCTACTATACATAGTTTATCTGTATGGCTCTTTTAATTGACTAACATTCCACCCCATTACATCATAACCGGTCGTACAACTGTCCTATAGAATTTTCCTCTAAGCTTTAAAGGAATACTTCTGTCACACAACACTCGAAATGTACTTCTATACTTGTGAAACATCATTCTCTATATCACTTTTTTATTTATTGTTGACCCCAAATATCTAAAATAATCACTTTGTGGTATCTCTTTCTCCTCAATTTCACCATACCGTTATCCATGTTAGATTAACTAAAGTTACATCTCATATACATTGTTTTCGTTCTACTTATATTAAGACCTCTTGATTCTAAGGTTGATCTCCATAACTCTAACTTAGGAAACGGGTGGCAATGTAGTTTGGGGTTGCTTAGGAATCTCATTTGGCAAGCCCGTGGCGGTTTCGGTCTGGGTTTAATTAATTCCATAGACAAGTTTCCAGTAGTTTAAGCGTCTAAAGAATACATATCTTTGCTATTTTGTTCCATACATTACATATATTTAAGTACTTATATAGCACATATATCTGCTTCTTTCTCTCTCTCTCTCTCTCTCTCTCTCTCACTTTGGCTTGCTCAACCCACTCCTACTCTTGCCACCACCCACCTGTGTGCTCACTTGTTACAAAGTCAGGTTTGCTTTGGCCAAAATTGATGAGACCCAACTTGGCCCATTGAGGCACTAGTGGTTGTGCTTGTAGGTATTAGTTGGTTCAATTTGATGATGTGTCTGTCGGAAGTATAATTTGATTTGCTGCTGCAGGATATTCTATTGACCCTGAGGTTCCAAAGGTGGGGCATAGATACCCCATACATAGTCTCCGAAAGTTAGATTACCTGTGGCACATATACACGTAAACCTAAGGATTCTCAGGTGCAATTTACCCAAATTAAATAAAGTTTATCCATATAATTTGATTATCATATCAGCCAATGGGTGGTGATGGATGGGATGATTTTTTTTTTTAAATGATAGGATCCCAAGCTTATATGTCTATGCCACTTTGTGTGACAATCAATAATACATTCATCTCTCCTGCAGCAAAAGGAAGACAATGATTTCACTATAGTGTTGATTTTGTTCTCTTCCCTGAAAATATATTTGTTTTTCTGCCATTATAGCAGCTCCGTGCAAGATTTCATGCATGCTAGGAATTGAAGGAAGCCATAAGTTGCTCTCATACATGTTGCCATGGGTTGACAATAGAAGCTTGTGAAAATCTTTTCAGGTCGTTCTGTTGTGTCCTTGGATGTTCGGAGAAACTTCAAATCACGGTGAAGCCAACATTTTTTAGTACAAACCTGATTCCCACGTTTCATTTACATCTGGGCCCCCTATCTGTGTGTTTAAGACTTGCTTGTTCTGAAGGAAGGGACCATGGACTTCCATGAGGTGTTTTTCTCTTTGTTTTCTTCAAATGAATGTGGAGAAAATCGCCTCCACCATGTGAATATCATTTAAAAGTGTGGAAGAAGTCTTTCCTACTGTTGAGCATAGTAGGCTGAACAAAGAACAAAGGTGGCTCTACCCACCACACTTTAGACAAATGCACAAATGATGCCCCTTTGGCTAAAGTATGAGCTTCACAATTCTCAGTCCGTGGAACAAAATGAAAAGAAAAACTAGAAAAAGAATTACACAGCAAATAAATGTCATCAACTAAAAGTCTAGAAGCCCAATCCGGGGCTTAAATTCAGAGATTTACTTGCATTTGGACAATTGAAAGTATTTTTTGGGTTGGGGTGGGGGGGATTTGATATCTATTGATGAATGCAAGGATCTTCCTCTTTTGTATGCTTATGGAATGAAATTCCACCTTTCTAGGAATTGTTTATGTGAACACATGTCAAGTAAAATGCTTATGGAATTACAACTGGACTATTACATTTGATGTTCTCCATATTGTTTGTGCAGGAGCAACAAATGGTGATGCCTGGTCATCGGGAATCAAATTTGCAAAAAGAATTAAACCGCTACATTCCCACAGCGGCTGCCTTTGGGGGCATGTGCATTGGTGCGTTGACAGTGTTGGCAGACTTCATGGGAGCGATTGGGTCAGGGACTGGAATTCTGCTTGCTGTCACTATCATCTACCAATACTTCGAGACATTTGAGAAGGAGAGAGCCAGCGAATTGGGCTTCTTTGGACTTTAAGCCCGATCTATTGATGTAGTTGCACTTGATTGGTTGGACCTGTTTGATCCAGTCTAAAAACCCAGGCCAAGGAGAACTGCGTCCAAACCTGCATTTTGGTACATTAGGGATTTACTTATTTGTTTGTGTTTATTTTATCAATTAATATTTGATATTTATCCTTTTTAGCAGTTGGTAAAGGTGGTTTTGAGTTTGATTCAAAATCAGTTCAGTTGTAGGGTCTGAGTAGGAATTTAATTTTTCAGTTTCACAAAGTCTATTTATTCATGTAACCCATCGATTATGAGTAGATTTGAATGAATAGAATATAGAGTTTTTTTTTTTTAGTAAGAATATACTGCTTTGCTTGTGGACTTGGAAGAGCCATGTCTGGTCAGCAACCTGTAGTATCTCCTCTTCCAGCTTTACTCCTTTATCAGGTAAAAATTTCCTTCCTGTTTTTAGTAGTTTTCTGCAAGTTTATTTCTTTCATGCCTCTTTTATTTATTGGGAATTTAATCTCCGGCTTTGCATTCAGTTTTTTGGTAACATTCTCTCTGGAGATCTGTTAATTTTATTCTTTTATAATTCCTCCATGCTGATAAGAATGAAAATCAGGTTTTGAACTGAATCCATTTTCATTACACAGCAGGGAATCTGCCTGATGGAGGCTCTGCCACCATTATGGCCACTCCCCCCCCCCCCCTCTCTCCCTCTCTCTCTCTCTCTCTCTCAATAATCAGATGTTTTGCTTTTAAATCACAAATAGATGGCTAGATAGAAGAGTTTGAATCAGTGACGATCATATGGAGAAATTCTCCTCATAGTGATTCCATTTCCAATTTACTTGAGCTCAGAAAAAAATATAAAAAAAAATTAAAATCAGTAACAAAAAGGGGAAATTTTTGGGTTTAGACTTTGATCCCATTGCTTCTCCCTCCTCTCTTACATCAATATGCAAGGCCTTCGATTGCAGTATTAAGATCCCAAAAATTATGTTTCTGGACGTTTCACATTAAGAGTTCAACACACCTTTTTTAAGATCATGAAAAATTTTACTCCTAAAAATGTGAAACTCAAATGATTTAACAGGTAGAAGCATTATCCAAATCGTAAGTTTGAAAATGTTGACACATGATGGCTAGATTGTATCTTTTCAAATACTATCAATTTCCAAACCACAACCCTCCCTCCCCCTTTTCCCCTGTTAAATCATCACTCTTGGTATTCATATCGTAAGGTTTTTATTTTTTGATAGAAAGGAAAAATTCATTAAGAAAAGATAATTAAGAACATTAAAGTTTGAGCTAAGCTTGGAGAATTTCTTTTTTGTCAGCACTGTATCTTCAATCCTACACATTAATAGTACCCCTTCATTATTAGGCCTGAGACAAAAATAAGGTATAGACAAAAAAATTATACATGTTCAAAAGAGGGGGAATGTTGCTCCAAGACCACGGAATGTTTATAATAAAAAAGAAGATTACCTAGTTCCTCTAAGACACTCCAAAAATCTCCCTGATTCTTCATCCATCATCCCTTGTTTGCACTGTTAAGAATCTCCTAGTGTAGGTTTTAATGTTTTTTCCTGTTATCATATAATTAGCATTTAATGAGACACATTCCCCCCTGTGAATGATACAAGAAATCTAATTAGACCATGTTAATTGCATCTGTGACGACCACACAGATAAGAATTGGTGGGTTTACATATCTATTTAAAAAAATAGATATGTAGATGAAGGGGTATAGATTGGAGTCACCTGTTAGGGCACCAATTGACAGGCCTGGCCATTCCATTCCATCACATGATAAAGAATAGTATATGGGTTGGGTTGAGCCTGATTAAAGTAAACCTTATTTCTATGATTCTTATCGTGAGTTAGTTTAAACTCTTTTAACTCTGGGATGCACTTCTAGCATAATAACATGTTGTTAGTTAGTGGAGCTCTAGCAAGTTCGAGGAAAGTCGTTGGTTTGACCCTCCTCCTAACCCTTTCCTCCTCCCTGTAGTATAGTATAGTAATAAATGTGGCCTAATGAACCCAAACTTTAAAACCTTAAAACCTTAGTTTCATGGCCATTTTAACCAAAAGAAGTTTCATTAGCACAAGAGAAAAAAAATCTTGACATCCCCCTAGGCCGGTCCAAGTATCTGTCACTAGGCCAGGCCTGGGATTGTAATAAAATCCATTCTCACTGATCCTTCTAGGTGGGCCAGCTTAGCATTTCCCTACAAACGAACGGAGAGTGCAGCATCTCAAAAACATACTAGCCGTCGGAATCACCAATAAAGGAAAAAATTACATTACCAGCAGAGTCAAGTCGTCGACTTCCGTAGTGTCATATAGCTCGTACCGTTTTTGGCCACAAGTGTCTGCCACATCATTCACTGCACTCAATGTAACCGTTGGATCCAATGCTTGTGATTAGATGTTGGTGCTATATATATATATTGCAGAGTCCGAAAAAGTAGAAAAAGAATAAAAAGGCGGGAAAGCTGGTTGACACTTGGAGACGGTAGCTAGTCTTAGTGAGTGTCCAGTAGAGCACAAGAAGTGCGCAACAGATACTCATAATCTTTGGTCTCTGACAAAATGACAATAGTATTGTCAGCAAAGTGGTGTAGTCACATCAACCTTTAACCTTTGCCATTGCTTCTTCTACGTTTCATGCAGTCAAGCCTCGTGTGGAGTCCCGTGACACATGATTTTCCTTTTCCTAAGCTCCTATCATAAGTTCACAACCCTAGCATGTTGGAAGAACCATTGGAATGAGATGAGTGTAGAAAATGGATTCACTCTTTAGGATGAGGATTAATTAATAGGCCCTACACTTACCTATGTTTGCTAAAAATTTTCTGTTTTTAGATTTCTAAATGATTCGGATTGGTATTGGTTGAGCACGATGTAGATCTAATATTTTTATTATTTTTTAATCCCTAAACCATGTTTGGTAATCCTAATGGGGAATATGTTGAGATCGATACTAATCTATATTAGTATCTTAGTATTGACTGAGACAAAAGAAAAAAATAATAATAAATAAATAAAATCCTTGATTATGGATGAGAGAAAAAAATTAATAAATAAATAATATTTTAAGTGACTCAATACTAATGTATTTAAAAAAAAAATTCAAAAAAGATAAAATAGAAAAATAACGATATAGGAGCCGAGGAAGAGTTTATAAAGCAACATTGAACCAAGTAACAATGGAAGGACAAATCAGTTGCCTGTTTTCTTAGATTAATAAAAGCATGTTTTGAGCCAATTCGATTCCACGATGAGAAGGTTTTTTACAGCAAGAAATCTATCCAAGTCTGATGAAATGAGGAAGTCCTATAAATCCTCCTCTGTCTAGCATGGAATAAAAAAAAATATGAAGTTTTGTAGTTTCTAAAGAAAGATGGATTTTCGATAATGGGAATCGTATTAGATTTTGGAAAGACAGATGGTTAGATCAGCAGTTTATTGAGAAGATGATGAGTCTGAATCCTGACCTCTATCCAAGAGATAGATATGTTAAAGATTTCATTAAAAAAAATTCGTGGAACTTCTCTCAAGTGTACTCAGCAACTAGAAGGAGATTTTTTCCAAAGCTACGAGTACAGCTTTTCCCCCTTGCCCAAGTAATGAGACATGCTGCTGGAGTCCTTTGTCAGGGATATTCTCAATTCAATCAGCTTAGGAAGAAATCAGGAAAAAAAGTACTTCAGTTCCATGGTATAAGTATTGTGTGGAAGAGTGGTATCTACCCCGTCAATCCATTTTCGATTGAAGATTAATGCATGGCAAGTTACCCATTGATGAGATGGTTCTAATGAAAGGAATCGGCCTTGCTTCTTGATGTGAACTGTGCTTCAGTTCATTGCCTCATATGATCCTAGGGTGTAGCTTTTCAAATATAATTTGGAAAGGCTTCATTTCTTTATTTGATATCAGTTGGGTTTAACATGACTTGATGTTAAGTGCTCTTCAACGGTGGAAGCTAAAAGGGAGGCATACTCCAATCAAGCAAGTATGGCTAATGGGATTTATTTTAAATGTATGTGGTCTCGCACCACAAATAGGGGATGTGCAATGACCATCATGTCTTTCTTAGGGGTGTGTCGCCTTGTGCCTGGTGTAGGAGATGCTCTCGGACAGAATACACTTGCCCATAATTCATAAGCGGAGTTTTTCATGCAGGAATGCACAAAGAGGGCTGATGGGTTATGATGCATCAAATAGAGGAGGGTGTTGGTCATTTCGATCCCATCTTGTCCAATGGCAAAGGTCTGTACTTGACCGAGCACCTTGCATTGTCATGCATGAAACCTTTTGTCTAATTTGATAATTATATATATTTTTACTCTTTTATTATAACAAACAATTTTTTAATGAGAATAAATACTGCCATATGATATGTAAATACTACCATATGATATGTTTTTTTCACCCCTAATGATGGGTATTCAGGCCTTCGCTCTCACAAGTCTTGTGGGTTCATATTGATTCCACAATCGTATGGACCAGGGTCATATCGGGGTTGAATGAAAATCATTCGACTTTCACTGAAACCAATGAAGAGCACCAAACAACCCCATGTGAGTGGTCCTAAGGAGGTAAGAGGAGTCGAACTCATAACTACACACTTCCTAGGCGAAGATCCCTTGCCAACTCGGGTATCCCCCTGGGGTTGTCATATAATATGATCATATCACATGAGTAATAAAAAATGTGCAAGACACTAACAACCTTTGACAATGACAAAATGATAAATCAGTTTCAAATCACTTTTGAAAAACTTATATAACTTTTAAGAATACATCAAGACAAATTAAAAATGTGTCAAGAAATAAATCTATAGATATCATTTAGACAATCCCTTTTACATATTATTATGTGAACAAATAACATGGTTGTTTTATTGGTTATATTAAGAGTCTTAATTTGAATTGCTCATCTGTCAACTTTCATACCAAAAATTTTAATTTTTGAAAAAAAAACTCATATCATAATTTAATTAAATTAAAGGAAAAGGTTAAATAGAGTTTTGATTTGAATTTCTCAATAATCAATTTTCATATCATTTTTTTGGGGTGAAAATTTCATATCATATTTAATCAAGGGAAAAGGTTAAATGCAGAGTCTTCATTTGAGTTCCTCATTTGTCAACTTTCATACCATAATTTTTTTTTTTAATAAAAGTTTTCGTACCATAATTTAATCAAGTCAAAAGGTCAAATAGACATTCTTGATTCGAATTGCTCATTTGTCAAGTTTCATAACATAATTTTCTTTTATGGTGAAATTTTTCATATCATAATTTAATCAAGGGAAAAGGTTAAAAAAAAAAGAGTCATGATTTGAATTGCTCATTTGTCAAATTTCATACTATAATTTAATCAATGGAGAATGAAATATGTTTGATACTTTGTACCTCTCTCTCCCTCTCAAGTTTGGCATTTGAGATGTCAATATGCTTACCGAGTGTAGATCCACTCCTTTTTATCAAATACTCAATGGTGTCAAATCGGTTGGTTTGGTCGGATTGAACCGATTTTAATTTATTAGTGGGTCAACTCAAAATCAAACCATTGAGAAAATTTTCAGTTTGGTTAGTTTTGGTCCGGTTTTTTGTTTTGATCATTGTATTTTAGCCAGTCCACTTTGGTTTTACCGTTTCCATAAATCTAATAATTCATAACCAAACTGCTAAGGTTAGACTATGTCTAGTTTCAACTGATCGATTTTGACTGGTCCAACAGATTCATGCTGAACTTTGACACCCTTACAAGTACTTTGCATTCATAAAAAAATTCCTCCCACATGTCTGTAAGAACTGAACTCCCACAAAAGTAGGGTATATGGTGTACCTATCATTGTATTTCTACCTAGGGGTGTCTTGCTAAAAGCCCTCTAAAATGTGAAAGGTCATTATTCCACTAGTGAGAGGTGAGCTTTGGATCCTCATTGATCATATCCTACATTGAGTAGTCCTCATTTGATTTTGAAAATATGCACTCAGCCTTTAACTCACGTTGCACCTTTTAGCTTTAGTACTGAGCGAAGCAGAAGTAGCTAAAGAAAGTAAAAGACAGGCATGAGAGAGGGTTGTGTTGGTTTAGCAAAGGCTGTGCTAACATGTGTTTGTGTTAGGCAGCCTTTTTTACTTCAAGCCTTCAACAGAGAGGACAAAAGACTTACATACATACCCAATGCAATGGATGCCATTGAGGACTCAGTTTGTGTCTATATATTATAATGGCAAGTAATGCCATTATGGTTTGGTTTTGGGTCAGTTTAAAATCCTACCCAGTTAGGTTCTGGTTGGACCCACCCATATTTACATTAAATCATCCTCACTTTGTGGGACATGCAGTGCACGTTTTAGATGATGGAGAATTTCAATTTTGGGAACCTCTCATCCGAAGGTCAAAGAAACTCTAAGAGCTCAACAAGAAAGCAAGAAAACTTTGGGGAGATCATAACACTTTTGTAGTTAAATGTGTTAGTCCAAGAAACTCTTTTCTTAACGGCTCAAGAGAGCAAGAAGACTTTGGGGAGATGATATCACTTTTTGTGGTTAAATGTGTTAATCCTTAAACCCCAAAGGGGTGATAACACTTTTTGTGGTTAAACATGTTAATCCTTAAACCCTAAATCCATCTCTCCCCCTCCCCACCTCCAAAAAAAAAAAAAAAAGTGGCATTGCTGGATCTCTCTCAGGCCACGATGAAGGGAGAATTTTTTCATCGATGGCTCTTAATGCAGTAGGGTGGGTAGTGCCAAGGAGGAATAGCCAGGATATTTCGTGTATCCAACAAAATGGGTGGGAGAATAATGATTATCTAGATTTTTTGAGTGTTTCCTTTATTGTGGATGAAGAAAATTTATCTCTTTTAGCATATTCTAGGAACATATTTTGATGTATGAAGTCTTTCTTGAATTCTATACTATGCAATCCAAGCTTGTTCTTAATAACCTAACAATAAAGTAATTCATAAGAAGTCAATTGAGTATTCTAATTATTTATTTTTTTGAAACCTAGATGATACAAAATTTTTCCTTCATTCTGTAGAGAAAGTGTAGCCGTCTACTTTTAATATACAAAATGTGAAACACTTACTAAAATAAAAATAATAATTACACTCACATAGATTTTGTTACTTATCTAAAATTATTGCATTAGTTGGACCTTAAGAGTCATTCATGCTTTCAATCATGTCATTTCTATACATGTTAGTAGCATGAACTCTTCAATTTTTAAATTCTTTTTATGGACATTTTTTATGTTTAAATTTTGTCTCAGCTATAGAAGCAATAAAATATATCCAATTAACATGACACCTAACATTATGAAAATTTGTTTCAATATTTTATGAAAAACAAGTGGAGACTAAAAATGAAAGCATGTCATCTCTATACATGTTAGTAGCATGAATTCTTCAAATTTTAATTTTTTTTATGGACACTTTTTATGTTTAAATTTTGTCTCATGTATAGAAACAATAAAATATATCCAATTAACATGACACCTAACTTTATGAAAATTTGTTTTAATATTTTATGAAAACAAGTCGAGACTAAAATTCACAATTTAGTTTGAAGTACAAAATGATTCATATATTTTATAGAAAATGTCTTTGAGCCATTGGGATAAATTATGCTAGTATCTCTGTCTTTTTCTCTCTTATTCATATAAAATGATTTTTTACCCTTCTATTTAGGATACTATTTTGCTGCACCTCATTGGTGTATTCCTCTATGCCATTTGCTCAAAGGATCTTCTCTTATATTTTATTATAAACAATAAACTAAGTTTATGACTATTTTTATAATTTTTAATTATTTTAAATTGACTAAAAGTATGGCAACAAAATATTTCCCCTTTTAGAGTAAACTAAAGTTGCACATCAAGATGAATATACATCTACACTTCTAAAATTGATAGGTATCAGTGTGTTGTGTTGATAAGGTGTGTGGGTTGTCATATCCCTAGATCTAGTCCTGCCTTCATCCCCTCCCTCCCCCTTCCACCCCACCCCAACCCACCCCACCCCACCCCACCTCACCTCCTAAATGTTTAGAAAAAAAAAAAAAAAAAGAAAAGAAAAAGAAATAGATAATTTTGTTCCCAAGAATCGATTTTTGTGTTCACAAACTCAATACAGGAGACACTCTCTTATAGCAAAATTATATTCTAAATGGGGGAAATCAAAACACTCTCACAAGTTTTAATGGGCCCGCAGCTCAATTCAATGTTTCATTTCTAAATCATAAGCAAAATGTGTATGTAATTATGATTACTAAAGAACCGGTTTGTTTTAGGTGGGAGCCACCCATCTTCAATTCAAACTAAATCATTCATAATTTGTGGGACATGCAGTGGATTTTAGGTGATTGAGACTTTCAATTTTGTGAAAGTCTCTCATCCAAAGGTCCAAGTAACTTCTAAAAACTCAACGAGGGAGCAAGAAGAATTTGGGAAGAATTTGGGGAGGATGATAATACGTTTGTAGTTTACTTTGTTAATCCTTAAACCCTATTAGGATGAGAAACCATCTATTCCCCATTCCCCCCTCTCCTCGGTTATTATTGATGTAGGATGGGTGACAGGGAATAATAAAGAGTATTTTAGATTGACCGCCAACAAATTAAGAAGGAGAGTATCAGAGTAATAATGAACCTAGATTCCTGGGTGTTTCTCTTTATTACGGATGAATGAAAACTTTCTATTTTTAACATATTTCTCTTATAGAAACACATTTTAATGTAGGACGTCTTTTTTGAATTTCATCCCATTAAAGTATGTTCCTAAATCCTAACATTTAAATATTTCATAAGAAGTCAATAGAGTATCACAATTATTTTATTTATTTTTATTTAAAACCTAGATGATACAATTTTTTTTCTTCATTCTGTATAGAAAGTGAAAACACATTTAATATAAAAAATTGAAAGAATGTATTAAAAAAGAAAACAATTAATATACAGTCACATAGATTTTGTCACTTATCTAAAAATTATTGCGTTAGTTGGCCCTTAGGAGTCATACATGTTTTCAATCCTGTCATTTTCAAATATATATTAGTAGCATGAATTCTTTCAAATTTAAAAATTTCCATATGAATACTTTTATGTTTAAGATTTGTCTTATCAAACAATAAAATATATCCATGTTAGCATAACACTTAACTTTATGAAAAATTGTTTTAATATTTTATGATAAACAAGTGGAGACTAAAATTCATATCTTAGTTTGAATCACAAAATGATTCATATATTTATGGGAAAGGTCTGTAAGCCACTGAGATAAGGTACACTAGTGTCTTGCACCTCTATTTTTTTTCTCTGTATATAAGATTACATTTTTACCCTCCTATATAGAATACTGTTTACTGCACCTCATTGGTGTACTCTTCTAATCTTGATACTTAAAAAATCCTCTCATATTTTATTATAAATAATATATTAAACTAAGATTATTTTTACAATTTTTTTTTTATTTTTCAAAAGTATGGCAACAAAATATTATGTAAAAATTACTAAATGCCATAAGTTTTTCCTTTTAAGAGCAAACTAAAGCTGCACATCAAAATGAATATACAAATAAGCTTCAAATTATTGATAGGTGTCAGTGTGTTGTGTTGACAAGGGGGTAGAAATCGTCTGAAATTCTCATCTCGTACAATTTTATACAATTCCACCCTAAACGGCTGACACGTGTAAATATTCCATATCTACGGTCTAGATTAATCAACCATAATATAATGTTAATCAACCATAATACAACCATAATACAATCTGAATCGTAGATATAGAATATTTACACGTGTCAGCCATTTAGGGTGGAATTGTATGGAATTGTACGAGATGAGAATTTCAGACGATTTATACCCGTTGACAAGGTGTATGGGTTGTCAATTGTCAGCTCCTATACCTAGAATCTAAACTTACCTTCATCCCTCTTCCATCCCACAACCCAAAGGCCAGCTTCCTCCACCCAAAATGTTGAAAAAAAAAAAAAAAAAGATAAGTATTTGAATAATTGAGGGTTAGAGTGTGTACAGTACTTAGTAGGGTATAGGTGCCACATATAATTAGATTTTGTTCTTTTTGTTCTCAAGAATCGATTTGTTTGCACAAGACACAAGACACTCTCTTCGAGCAAATATATATATATATATATATATGTGATTTATATAGGTAATCATTATTCCTGAAGACCCTAAACAATAGGGGTTAACCAAATAAAAAAAATTGGGATTTGGAAACTTGTTTAAAGCAGTCTTATGGGGATAGCAGCTAAGAAAGAATAATTAAGTGTAAAAATATCTAGGAGAAAGGCATTATAACCCAATAATATTATTAAATCCTTGATTAATTATCAATAGGTTATATCTGTGCCAATAGTATGTCTCATGAAATGGTTGGATTTTCTCAAATGTGGGGCCGTAGAGTCTACTCTCAGTGTATCCCTTGGTCCTTGGGTTTTGAGCCACAGATGCCACAGCCTATCATAGCTGATTTTCCTCAAAAAAAGAATCTAGGCATTACTCATTAAATAGATAAACATGGTATAACCTAGTGGCTTTTAAATTTAAAATGGAAAGAACACTTGGTTAGGCAAATCTTAGGGGTTGCTTTGCTTGTGGAAATGAGGGGTGTTTGATGGTCTTGGCCCTCTTGGCCCTCTTGGCCCTCTTAAGTGATACATCAACACCAAATAGTTTGGTTCATTATCAAAAAATGTTAAAAAGGAGATTCCCTTTATGTCCCCCTTCATATGTCCCACAGCAATGAGCTTCATATTGGCTGGTTTTCATATCAATTCCATCACCATAGCCATAATATCAGTTTCACTGGTCATTCAATAGAAGTTTTGAAGTTTGAACGACTGGTAATCAACTTTTTCTTTAGAAATAATTTAGAAACAACATTAGCATGTGCTATTATGTTGAGATGTTTGAAGTTACAAAGTAATAACTCTAAGCCACTTACCTGAGATTTTGGATGTCTTTTCATGTACTTGGAGATATTCCCTTAATGGCCTAAGCTTTTGGGTTGGACCTCCAAATGATATTTCACGAATTATTTCATTTTATTTAGCATAGTATCAAAGCTTAAGTTCTTTTGTTTGTCCTTCTTATGTTGTCTCTCTATATGTGTAGCCCGGTATATCAAAACTATAGTAAGGAATTATTCACATATTTTAAATTATAAAAATATAATCACACATCATTTATTTGGGACTGAATGTAGATATATATCAGTGTGCTATCTCCACCTAATGACTTTATTTTTGAGTTTGAATCTAAATGATACTTATTAGGCCACGCCACTTTCTTTATCATTATCAACTATCAACACGTGCAACGATCAGCTGCATGTCTACCTTTGCCCTCTCTCTCTCTCTCACGCACACACATATATTAGGAGGGTTCCTTTATTCATGGATGTTTGACACTTGTGAGTGTAATATAGTTTGACTAATTCTAATACAAAGGAAGATATGTAAGTTATCATTGTTATATTTGTATATTTATCTGTTTTTGGTCAACAAGAAAATCATATTCGATAGAAGATGGAAACTTACAAATAGTTCTTTTTTTTTTTTTTTGGTAAAGAAACTTATAAAATAGTTGACAAGGCTAGAATACTGAATGGGGTAATTAAAACACATCTCCTTTCCTTACATACATATTTAATTATGATAAAAAGAAAGAGAGATTTTTCTATTGAATTCGAAAGAAAAATCACAAGCCTTATAAGAGGAAACGGAAAGGGAGGGATTCAAACCCTCAATATGAATAACTTGTGCAATGGATTAGCAATCCACTGCTCTTGTCGTCTACTTGGCCATCTCTTTTAATTGAAAACTTTGAATTCAATTATCATATATTATCATCAAAATAAATTTCATTTAGTAGTTATTAATTAAGTAATTAATTTATTGTATTGTAGAGAATTGTATAGCTACCATCTATAGAATATTTATTAGCAATTCTAATTCCATTTCAATAACGTAGTGGGGAAAGATTGAAACTAAATATTTTCTCCTTTAAATCAATGTCCATGTAGTTTAAGGTTTACGAATATTAACCACAAAGGGTTTAAGGGTTACCTCTTTGTATTGCAAGCATTGTACCTTCTAAAGGATTACACAGCACTTGACAGAAGTCCTTATAGAGACGAAATGCATACTCTGATTAACTCCTTGACGGAGATGAACACAATGGAATCATTCATCTTGTTCCAAAATCGAAACCCTAATACTCACTCACAATGATGTGTGTGTGTGTGTGAGAGAGAGAGAGAGAGAGAGAGAGAGAGAGAGAGCCTAACTGTAACAATTGATGGAATGTCCTCCCTTTCCTCTTAAGTTGCATATATGTAACTAACTCATTTTCTCTTTAAGGATGCTAATGTCAAGTGGCGGGATTCTAAAGGGTTATCCTACTAAGGTATCCTTATGTGAGGCAGATTTATCAAGGTTAACAACAATATTACTTAAGGATACAATCCAATCTAATAAATATAAATTATTTACTTATAAGTACACCGTAGGATGGATATAACAATTAAACCCATAAATGAGTACAATTAATTATGACTTAGACCCTCCATTTAACAGTACCCCACAATGGACCTCAAGCTATGAAACAACTCCACCCTAGTTTGTCGAAATAGTTTATTCAAAAAATTTAAACTGTTCGTTGGAGATCAATTTTTTTCTAAAACTCCTTTAAATCTCTTGCAAACCATTTACAAAATTGGCATTGGATCCGAAATTTCATCACATCACAATCAGATATCTCAATCAAGATATTCACACTATTCGGGAAATGGATTATATATAAAGTATCTCTTCCATTAATAGATAAGCATTATGAATCCACTGCACTGATATTTAGTTAGTGGAGACGCCGACCATTAGTATATCTAAACACACAATGTTTGGTTGCAAAGATAAGAACCTCTTAAGTTTGGATACCAAATAACTATAAAAAAAAACGTTGTTATAAATGTCCGACAATAGTCCACACAAGGTTCTTAAATGACCATGTTCGATATATACATATATGAATACATGTGTTGTGTCTAGAATCATCATGCTTATAAACATAATGCAACAACCATGTAAATAGAACACTCTATTCTATCCTTAGATGGGAATAATTTAAGGAAAAACCTAAAAACACACTATTACTCGAATATACAAAAACAAATTAGCATTCACTAAACTATTTAATTGAATTTGATGGATACATATATCCAACATTAATTTATGAGAAAATTGACATCATGAGGAACATTCAACTATTTCACATCATCTGACTACCGTTTATGGCATATTTCTTTTTGATTGGTCCCCATTAAACGTTGGCCCAACCACATGCCCCTGGATGTTTATTCACATAATTGTCATTTTTTAATCCTTCTCAAACAAAATATTCCAAGAATAGAAAATTGTAATTTTGTTCCTTTAAATGTCTTACTCATTATTCGTCTAATTGTTCATAATTTATTATGGTTCATAGGGTCACTTTAACAAATTAAATGCATCAAAGGAACATGCCAGCAAAAGAACATAAGTTCCCAACTCAAAGTCTCAATCTTTAAGATAAGCACACTCAGTAATGTGAACTGCTCCATTCTTGTCCTTCTCAATATGAAAACAATCAATAGAGAAGAAAATAAGGAAATAAAAATCTAATATCCACAAGAAAAGAAAAAAAAAGGCCAATCTGTGAAAGCATTTTTCCTATCCTTGAAATTGGACACCACTTGACAATTGACAACTCTGAGAAAGCCAAAAGATTCATAGTCCATTTGGAAGCAAAGATGCCAAATTCTTCTTACTATGCATATTCCTCTACATGGTCTTGCCCTTGCAAGAACAATGTCAATAAGACCCCATTTATTTCTAGGTGAAAAACATTTTGAAGGAAAATTATCAAGAAAATACAATCTTTTGATTTGACTCTCATTTTACTTGGGTGATTGAAAACCATACATAGGGTGTGTTTGGAGATTAATAATTTAGTTAACTACTTGTCAATTATTGGTATGCATTCTTAGAATAGATTCCGGGTCTATATTGTATTCTAAAACTTAACTTCTTTATTTTCTACCTTGAGAATTTGTCTAGACTCGGAATCTATTTCGAGAATGTATAATAAAGACAACCTAAGCATGAAGCTTAGGACACCATGTGATTGTTTAAAAGAAAATTGCTATATGACAAGTATCCCCACCATCTTCATTTTTCTTTTTTGTTTAAAATATTTCTAGACAGCCAAAAGTAGCATAAGAACTCTTCTGGCTCTAGTAGGATGGATAAAGGAATGTTTGGACAAGGGATGGTTGACTTGTAGGTGATCACCTAAATCCCATTAACTAATTCACTGATAATCGAATCTTAGTGACTGCTACTAAAAAAAACTAAACAAGACTTATGTGGTCCATCTTGACATTATTTGCATTATGGTTTGTCTTTTACACTTTCTTTTTGGGAAGTAATAAAAAAAGAAACTAATCCTTCTCACAAGAAATCCAAAACTAAACTAAGCAAAACTGTTAAAACTCCATTAATGGACTGATTAATGATGTTCTCATGTTTTGTTCGCCAATTTGTAGAGTTATAATACGTCTTTTTCACAGGCATACGTATACGCAATTGCATTGAATGATACTAATTAAGCAAACATTTAGGTACAGACATAATTCAAATTTCAAGTTTACTCCATCTTTTTAGTCATTAAAGAAATATTGTTAGGATTCATATAGGGGAGAAAGAAACAAAATATAAAGTGGGTTCTTAGGTTAAAGCTTCAAATTACTCCACACCATATTTGATATTTGGAATTAGAAGACTAAAAGAGAGTATATTAATTATTCTTTCCATTTGATAAGTAAAGTAGGTGGGTCGTCATGTTTCCCACTGTGATAAAGAAAATTGCTTCTTCTCCCCAGTTAGTAAAAAAAATAGACTATGGAATAAAAATGTCCATATATGTGGATTGGGATAGAGATATAATTAGATATCTCTTTGAATTTAAGTATTCAATGGAGGAGAAATTAGAAGTACTGATCAAAAGTTTTTTGATGTCTTTATATATATTGGGGCTGAAGAAAACTTGATTGTGACCTCAAAGATAATTTTCAATAAAGTTATCTCCATTACTCCAAAAAGAAAAAGTGCTTAACGTAGAATTCATCCATGCATGCAATCAAGATATATTTGAAATGATTTAATTTGGAATGTTGATTTTGAATATTAAACCTTTCAAATCATTGGAAGGATACTTGTGAAACTTTTTAATCTTTAAGGAAAAAAATGGAGAATTTAGAAAAATGGGGGATTTAGGTAGAATTTAGTGTTTAGACAAGTCATCCATGAGCCACAATTCAAGAGCTTGCATTTTTTTTTTCAAGGGTTAACAAACAACAAAATAAGAATTATTTCTATATGGTGGAAAGTCCCCTAAATTATTTTGATACTTTTCCTTATAGCTTGAAAAAATAAATAAATAAAACGAAAACTTTTGGCAAAAGGGTCTATCCATATATAACTGTGGCAGTTCTTTGCCACTCAAATTTGACATATTATTGATTTTTTTTTTAATGGAAAAGAAAATTAAACATTACTGAAACAAGGAAGTTACTTCTATGTCTTTGTCAGTGATAGTGAGAGGAAATTTCTTGGTCATAATTACAAAATGTAAATATTTAACAAAAAAGATAAGTTGTTGGTAGACCTGAACTTGAAAGAGATAAGAAAAGTAAACACTTAAATAAATATATATATATATATAAATAAAAAAATAAAAAAATAAAAGGATCATACTCAAAAGCCATGATGTGGTACTAAGTTCTAAAAAGAATTGTTCTAACTCCACTGCATCGCCCAAGACTTCATGGATATGATTAAAAAGTTATTATATACTTTAATAAAATAAATCTTATGATAAACATATTCATCAACTAAGGTGAGAAATCATGTTATAATAACAATAATAAAAGAAAAAAAAATAAGAAAAACAAATTTTTAATATTTCTTAGGGTGAGAGAATGCTACCAGGTTGTAAGGCCCTTTGTACTAGATACAAAGAGCACGAATTGGTCAAATCACCATCTTTTTTGGATATTTTGGCACATACTCCAGTTGGCCCGGCCCACTACACTAACGCAAGGGCCACATAACCAAGTATGGATATTTTATTCAATTTGTATATCACTCACAAAATTTCTCTAACACCCAATCTGTTACATATTTTTTTTTGGGGGGGGAGGGGGGGGGGGGGGGGGGGGGAAGGGGGGAGAGATTGGAGGGTTATACACCCTATCTTTTAGATCCCTAACCTAGAATTTTATTTTTATTTACTCCCCCTCCCATAAAAAAAGAGCCTTACACTATGTAGTTTTTCTTTAATCTAATGGAATTCTTTAACCCAATTAAACACAATATAAATCGAAACTGTAGATCACATATGCATTTTACAAGTAATCGAATACATCTTAAAAACTTGTCATGATCCTCCTCTCATAATATCGATCTCCTCAATTTTACTTGGGTTCTAAGACAAACAATACCTAAATTAAATCATTTGGTATGTATAATAGCAAATGATGTTAATAAGATAGTTATACTCATGTCGCCCCACTACACATGATGATATTAGGTAGTAGTTGTGCTTTCCATTGCTGTTTGGTTTAGAAGATGAGGGGGCAAAACAGAATAATTTCAGCTTTGGATCAGCCTTGGATGTCTTCATTTACCCTTTGGTCATCATTTTATACGAGACAGAGTATTGTTATGTTACTGAGTTATAAAGTTATAGTCTTAAATTGGTTGGTTTAGGTCCTTGTCGCTTTTCATATAATTGAGTAATTCTCATCACCTAATGTTTTAAGGTTTTTATTTGTCTCTTATATTCTATTTCTTAATGGTTACCCGTTTTGAGTTCATTAGGAAGGGACTCAGTCATGGTTTTAAGAATTGGAGTTGGATTGATTGAATAGGCTATGATTGATTTGGTCGATTTCCTATCGATTTCTATTTTGTTTCAGGCTGATTCTGACTGTTTCTATGTCACGTTAAGACACTCCATAATTGTGCTCAATTGGACATGAACAACACAATAATAGGAAAAGACAAGTTTGTTGACTATTCAAATATATCTTTCAATAAATAGGCCTATTGGTCTATTAGGAAATGACTCAATTTTCTAAATACATCTTTTTCCGACCCCATTTAGTTGGGATAAAATTGAGTTGTGTTGTTGTTTCAAATTCATCTTTTATAAAATAAAATAATATTTTGAATGTTTAATTTTAAAACTATTTAAAAAATCCAACAATCCCTAAAGAGCTTCTTCATTGGCTTGCGGAAGGGAGGGCTTACCTAGATGGTGATGGGCTTAATAGAGAGCTTCTTTGTTAGCTTGAGGAAGGAAGTTGAGCTTGGTGGGTCAAGAGTCAAGGGTTGATAAATAGAGACGAGAAAGTTTGGGAGAGGGCAAGGTCAGATTTGATATTTTTTTTTTGTGGGAATTTGAATATTAGATTGCACGTTTTGTTCTTGCAACTTGTTAAAAGAATAGACAGACCACCCAAAGGATATTTTGTCAGAGGTGTTTTTTCTTTATTCTTTCAACTAGCTAGTTTGTTTCGCCGGAACATGAAAACGATTGGATTATCAAATGCATTATTCCCACAGAATCGAAGAACATCAGAAACATTCTCGAGGAATGCAATCATTTTAATTTTTCAATGTTAAAATACTCTATAATGAAGCCAACCAATGTAACTCTTTGGACAATCACAAAATATGGCAACATTCAACCTTATCAAACACATTTATGTTATAATGAAGGATGTGAATTTGTAACCGAAACCATTTACCCAAATTAAACCGGTCCGTTTACACTGAAACCGCAAAACCATTTAATAAATGGTAAGGTTATGGTTTCAAGTTTCAGGCCAATTAGCTAAATGGGTTGGGTTGGTTTTAATCGCGAAACCCGTTGCTTTCAAACCGAATTAAAACCGTTTAAACCGATCCTATTAATCCATATAACAATTAAATAAAGTAGAGGCAGAATCGGTATATCACTTCCAAAAATATAACCCTAAGTAAAAACGATTGGAATGAAATGGATTTGAGACGTCTTGTGTTCCCTACTTCCCTTTTCATGGTTTGAACCCTTAGTTTTTTCAATCAGGTACGTACGATTAATCTATTAATTACAAAATAACCAAACAGTCTTCATTCAATTCTTCTCATCTTCTTTCTTCTTCTTCCTAGATTCTAATCTAAGGATATGATGATTCATTCATCTCTTTCATTTGCACAGTCTTGAGAATTAGGAACTTGGGTTTATGGGTTTATAAGGGAATGCTTGGGGAAATGAAAATGATCATGGGTTATAAATCGAGTGACATTGGAGAATGGCATACAAAGAAATAGCACTAGATTATCAAATTACGACATACCATCATCAATATAGAATCTCTTATTTGCGGTTGCTAATTATTTTTGGATAAACTTATGATCTTCAGTTTAGAGATGGTTGCAAGTTATAACAAACCAATTGTGAACTGTTTTATAAACTGTATAGAATAAATCGAAATCGAAACTGTTTAAAACTGTGAAATCGACACCGTTTAGAAACCGTGGAAACCGAAATCATTTACTAAACGGTCACGATTTTAGAAAGTGAAACCATTTAGTAAATTGTGCGATTATTGTTTTAGTCAAATAAATGTGAACCAAAGTAATCCACACCGTTTAAACTGAAACCGAATCAATTAACACCCTTAGTTCTAATATGATGATATTTTCCGATTCCTAACAAGTCAACCTAGAGTCATATTATGATTATCTCAACCAAATCAAAACAATGAATCATGGAGTCCTCAAGTATTGATTTTTTATTTATATTTTTATCTCTCTCTCTCTCTCTATCTTTTTCCATTTTAGAGTTGGGCATTGACCTACTTTTTTAACATCAACACACATTATATATAAATACACAATTTTTTTTTTGGGGGTAAAATATAAAACATTGATGATGCAAACTTGTACAACACCATATCGAATTGTCAAACTTTGAATATCACATTACAAAACAACTTGTAAAATTCAAATATGAAATTATTTGAAATCACATTGAAATGGTAAATTCCATGGACAAAACCATCATCACATACAAAGATAATCAAAGCAAGCATTACAAGTAAATGAAAACAAAATAATCATTAGGAAGGAATGAAAATCAAAGCAAATAACCACTAACGGTTACAAAATTTTGAAAATTCCCCATTTTCACATCACAAAGGCAACCTTCAGAATAGTTATAAGGGAGTGTTTCAATACTTTTCAAAGAAAATATTCTTGATCGAGCCAGCCTTGGCAGTCATTCTCTTTTAAAAGAAATAATTTCACCAACCCACCATGCTATGAATGCATGTGTCCCAGCACTAGCCTTTGAAATTATTCTTTGGTTCTTGCGACAATAGCCAAACCAATTGCTATGTGAATCATATATTCCGATTTTTATAAACAACTTAATTTTAGTAACTTTTTTTGGGTAAGATCTTAATTCTAGTATCCATTAGTCTTTTATGGGTTTGTGGATTTGACAATCCAGATTTTTAATATTTAAGTAATTCTATAGTCTTAATATTGTTGGAAATATTTCAAAATAAAATAGGAGAAAGAGTATTTATCTTGTATCGTAGACGAATTCGGTTAATCAAAGTGATGATAATATATGTAAAAACTTAAGAGTTGGTGGGGTTTAGTCGTGCCGTTTGACAATTTTCTTAAGACTGTAGATACATTCTTGATTCTTATAGTGTAATCCGGGTACTTATGAATCAACCTCCAAGATAAAATAGCACTATAGACCCCTCATGTAAACCCCTCTAGTAATCATTGCTTTACTGGGCCAAATCGGAGTAATTCAGAGTTGTGCTCAATTGGACATAAACAACACAATAATAGAAAAACCATTAAAAAAGAAAGTTGAGATTGTTTTCGCAATACTCATAGAACAATGAATTTAAGCCTCCTCTATTTATATAGGAGAAAAAGAGACACCACCAATATCTTATCAAAAAATAAATAAGACACCACCAATATTTGTTTGTCTTTAAAAGACATACCCAATAAATGCACCTATTGTTCCTTTAGGTGTTTAATACGAAATGACTAACCCGAATAAATAATAGCAAATCTTTCATAAAATAAAATAATATTTTAAATTTTAATTTTAAAACATTCTTTTCCCAATATTGAAAGAATCTTCAAACTAGAGGGGAGAGAATTGGTATTTATAAAAGTACATGGGAGGAACTAGTATTAGGCGATAGTCCAGGTGAGGGGAATATAATTTCCTCAATTAAAAATTTCAACACATGCAAAGAAAAATTCAATGCAAATTTAATGATACTCTCACAAACTATTTATTTTTGATTGGTACATACTCTATACAAGTTATGAGGCTTGAATTCGAGACCTAATGGTGAGTATGGACTTGACACACCACAACTTCACCTATGAAGTTAGGATAAGAGTAGGTACCGATAAAAAAAAAAAAAAAAGCTTTGTGTAATATGCGGAGGTAAATTTTTTCAGTAAAAAATGGAAGAGGGTTGCCTAAAAGGCAGTATGACCCTCGTGCCAACACAGGGCCAATGGTAGCTTGCATCGAACCATTAAGAGGGCTGGGATTTCCATCTTAAATGAGGTGTGGAAGTCAGGGTTATTTTGCCCTCTTCTATGTCTGGCCACTTTGTCAGGCTTCTTTGTCTCCCCAAAAATATGTATAGAGAAAATTCCTTCACCAACCTCCTTAGTCGCCACAAAAAAGGTGTGCCTCAAAACTTGGATCACATCTCCCAAATCAAAATGACACCATAAAATTCTCTAAAGTCTAATTAGAGGTGTCAAAAATCAACCCATATGGGTTTTTTTTAGGTAAACATAACTTTATTGATGAAAACATAAATTACAAATCGATTCCTATTTACAAGCTTCAAAAGCCAAAGAATTGAAAGAGGATGAACAGTCATACACGTTAAAGACGGAGCCTTATTGACAAAGAAGTTTGCGAGACTATTTCTCTCCAATAAAACA
Organism: Macadamia integrifolia; assembly: GCF_013358625.1. Classification (NCBI taxonomy): domain Eukaryota; kingdom Viridiplantae; phylum Streptophyta; class Magnoliopsida; order Proteales; family Proteaceae; genus Macadamia; species Macadamia integrifolia. The sequence continues at coordinate 4,321,288 of NC_056569.1, forward strand.
AACACAAAAAAGGCATATAACTCAAAATATGCAAACGAGTGATATTTTTATCAATCATGTTCAATTTGAGATTTTTTTTTTCAAGAATTGACACAGAAAACAAATCCAACTGAAAAAACCGAAATCAGAAAACCAAAGAAACCCTGAAAAAAATAAAATAAAAATAAAAATTGAAAAAAATCATTGTGGCCCTTGAATTTGCTTGAACCTTATCAAAATGTCAGATGCTTCGGTTTTTGACCGTGTAATGTGTATACCAAACCACATGCATTTTCTAATCATCCAACCAGGTCGTTCATGGCTGTGGGGATCATCAGGGTTTTAAGTATTGATATCAGATTGGTTGAATTATATCGGATAGAATGTTTTCTAAAAGGCAGTATAGTCTTTACACCAGTAATAGTGCCAATAAAAGTCATAACGCTTCAGCTCCATTAATTTATAGAATAATATGCTTTAAAACGTGTTATGTCATGTTAAGAATGTTAGAGGATGTTAATTAGCACAATAACCTCTCCTTAATTAGACAATATGGACTAAGATTTACATATCCTTATCGATCTTCCAAACCTTGTGGTTCTTATCACCGATCTTCAAGGCGGATCTGGTACTTACTATATTCTTGGGTGTTACAAAAGTACTAACAAAAACATTAACAGGGATGAGATCTCCATACTTCATGAGGGGTGAGACGGTCATTTTCTCCTGCTATGTTTAAGCATAGAACCACACTAAACCGATAAATCCAGACCGATACAGATCGCTCCGATTCCCAAAATTTATATCCCTGTTGGGGACAGGGGACTGGGGGACTTGAGACATATGAATGCACCGAAATTTTATTTTGGCCAAACACTTCCCACCTGGGGTGGGACCAAACAAGCAAACAAACATGCCAACTCGTTAAAAAAGATAATATTCTGACGAATCATAGAAAAGATACAGATAAGGAAGTTCAAGGACATGTGTCTCTCATCAAACGATATTCTATAACCTACCATTCAACTTTCAATGGCCCCCTTCTCGCTTGAGAGAAATCTCCAGTAATCGGACGGCTGTGATTAACCAATCCTCATTAATTATTGGTACGCGTTTGGCTTAACGGACTCCAGCTGCCTAAGTTCTGATAAAGTTTCAGATTCTGAACCTTATGGTCACATTATCCGGACAACGTGACGCCAGTTACGTTCCCGCCAATTCTCCAGCTGGAACCATTCTCCTCTTTTTTTCATAATTACTCAACTACCCTAACCTTTTATCTTTTTCCATAAAATTCCTAAAAATATGAGGAGACACTGGATTGGAATCTAGTGTATTGACCATCGATCAGTCCTTTCATTGACTGTGAAGATAATGACTCCCGCTAATCTCGTCTCTTACAATAAAATTACGGTCTTAGACTGGCCGTTGAAAATTTTAAATGACGAAAAGACCTACAGAGAGAAGCCGAGGGGCATAGAATTTCTGGTAATTAATTAATAAAAACGAGGGTATAAACGTCATGAAAAATTCTACATGTTGGGGGTTTTAAATTCCCAATGATGCTGGCTGGATTTCGACAATTTTCATGCTCTATTTGCTTGGTATTTTCTAAGCGCTCTGGCAGAAGTTTATCTCTGACCTCTCTCTCTGTATTTCTCTGTCTCTGTGTCTCTGCTAAAAGGTTCACAGAATGCATATGGGGTTCAATCTCAATCAGTCTCTTCTGCAAATGAGAGGGTTTTGAGCTTAATGAACATGGGTAGGAGGAGAAAGGAGTGATTCTTCTGGTCATTATCCCTTTGGCGAGGAACAAAGTTGGAACTTGCAAGCCTGTTTCTTTTTTGACGACCCTTAAATGGAAACCTCTGTATCCATGAAGATTCCGAAATCGTTGAAGTTTCTATTTTAATTTCCAGAATCGCTCACCAAGAAGGTTCTTCAAAAGGTATTTCTATTTCATATTTGTGGCTTAGTAGAGAGAGAAAAAAAAGAAGTGAGAACCTTTGGGAAAGATATGAAAATAAGAACGAAACAGGAAACCCCTCTGTTATTTCTCTTTATTCCTTATTTTAAGAGGCCTTGTTTCATTTTAAATTGCAGAGATTTGTTTAATATTTCTTTGGGATACTCTCATAAACCCAGGGTAGATATTTTGTAGTTGTCTAGTCCTAGCTATTTAAAAATTTCTTTACTTTAAATAGAAAATTCTTGTTCTTACTTGTGTGAAATCTGTTTTAGGGTTTTTGGTTTGGTAGGCGTTTCAGAAAGCCTTAAATGTGATATTTGTGTTTCTTATCTTCCTTTGTTTAAGCTTACCGACGAGGAAAAAGTTTCAAGCTTTTTGCTTTATATTTCCTCTCTGGCTTTCTCAGTTTTGTTCAACTTGCAGAGTTGCAGGCCTCACCTTTGAAGGGCTCCATGGTTTTATTGTTTCGTTTCCTTCCGTTTCACGGTAGATGAAGTGAACAACAGTTACAAAGGACGCTTGCTTGACTCTTTAAAAGGTCTAATAATTTTGTGTTGAAATTCCTCCATTATTTTTCTTCAATTTCTTCTTTCCTCTTGGTTTCCTGTATGGGTTTTGTTCTTGATGTCCTTGTTCCTACCACCATCACCGTCAATGTTGTCCTTTGACAGCCCATGTACTTCAATTCATAGCCGTTTGATGGTATGTTAATGGGACACATCTTTGGGTGTTTGATTAATGTTTTAATGGTGGGGTACCTAGAATTATTCCTCCCTTTTATGTTTATTTACTGAATGTTTGAATGAGGATTTAATTAATTTTAATGAATTAAAAATTGATGGGTTTGGAGACATCAATGGAGGAATTATATTATTAAATTTATTAGATTAGTAATTTTATAAGTGTGAGTTGTGTTCTGGTTTCAGACAGTCTGATTACATAATTTTGTTTTATGGGATGTGAACGCGTCTTTTGAGTTTCTGAGTGAGAGAACCTAGATTCCAGAATTCAGTAATGGCGTATATAACTACTCATTCGTTCTCTCTCTCTCTCTTTCTCTTTCTCTCTGTGTTCGCTTCGCCATGAGGTTCTCCTGTTGAGGGTTTTAGTTTTTTTTTCTTCTTTCTTCCCGCCTTTAAAATCCACTTTTAAGCTTGAAAAAAGAATTAAGAAAGGGGGAAAGACTTAGAATTAGAAACTGATCCAAAGCCAAAGGTGGAAAATCCAAACACACCACCGGCCTCGATCGGAGAGTTAAAGAGAAGGGCTTTTTCTTTCTCAATCTATCTTTACTTCCGACATGCTCGATCGCTCGTTTCTCTTTTCTTAAAGTTCTTTGCGATTATAGCCTTCTAACGGCTTAATCCACCCCCATTCTTCTTCTCCATCACGATCGGGTTCTGATTGATTGTTCTATTTTAGATGGATTCGGTGAAACCGGCGACGACATCGAATGTTGGTGGATTAGTTCGCACTTTTGCTAAAGTTCTTCGGATTCGTGCAGCTGGGATCGCTCCTGATAATGGGAAAATCCGTCGATTGAAGTCTCAAAACAAGCTCAAGGATGATGAGATTAATGGTAATGGGCATCAGCATCAGGGTAAGATCGATTCTATTACTGACAATGGAGACCTGTCCAAGTCTTTTGCTGATGAAGATGAGAAGCTCCGGAACAGGGCAGCCATGGAAGCTTTCTTAGCGAAGCTCTTTGCGAGCATTTCGTCTGTGAAAGCTGATTATGCCCAGCTCCAGATGGCTCAGGCCCCTTACGACCCAGATGGCATTCAGGCTGCCGATGAGTTAGTGGTCTCAGAGCTGAAACGTCTTTCGGAGTTGAAACAGTGTTACTTGAAGAAACAGATGGATCCTTCTCCTCAGGTGACGCAGTTGTTGGCAGAAATCCAAGAACAACAGAGCCTCTTGAAGACTTATGGAATAATGGGGAAGAAGTTGGAGTCCCAGTTGAAGCTCAAGGATTCGGAGATTACCTTCCTCAAAGAGAAACTGAAGGAATCCGAGGCGCAGAGCAGAATCCTAGAGAAAAAACTAAACCCAAGTTGTGTCAGTGGGCCTCTCTCTGTTCTCCTCGATGATCTCCACTTGTCGGGTTTAAACCCCAATCACTTCATAACTGTTCTACGATACGCAGGCAAATCTATTCGGAGCTTCGTGAAGGTGATGATCGAACAGATGAAATCTGCAGGTTGGGATATCCACGCAGCGGCCGATTCAATCGAACCAAATGTGGTCTACACGAAACCGAACGACAAGTGCTTCGCATTCGAGTGCTTCGTTTGCAGAGAGATGTTTGATGGCTTCCAAATTCCCAATTTCTCTCTCCCGAACGTGTTCGAGCCCGAGAGGGATCAGCGCCAGAGCTACTTCTTTTCGAGATTCACAGAGCTCAAATCTGCAAAACCCATGGAGTTCCTATGCCAGAAGCCCCGTTCACCGTTCGGGAAGTTCTGCCGTGCCAAGTACCTGAAGCTGGTTCATCCAAAGATGGAATCTTCCTTCTTCGGAGATCTGAATCAGAGGAAGTTAGTGAACGCAGGGGGGTACCCAGAGACACCGTTCTTCGCCACATTTGCAGAAATGGCGAAGAGGGTATGGCTTCTCCACTGCTTGGCCTTTTCATTCGAGCCGGAAGCTTCGATATTCCAGGTGAAGAGAGGGTGTAGGTTCTCAGAGGTGTACATGGAGAGCGTGGCGAACGACGCGCCGCTGACGTTGCCAGTGGACATGTCGGGGGTGGGATTCACGGTTGTGCCGGGATTCAGAATAGGGAAGACAGTGATACAGTGTCAGGTGTATCTATCTCCGGCGTGATCACGGGCTTGTGGGGACGGTTGATGTCGTCGCCTCGTGGGTATGATGCGAATCTTTTTTCTGTCTTTCGGCGGACCATGTCTCTGTCTTCTGATGTATGGACCTGATGGATGACGATGATCATGAAGATGATGCGGCGGCATCGAGAAAGTTATTGGGATTGGGGCCTACACGTGACTGGGATGCAGAGCGGATATGACTAGGATTTTGGAGTGGTCTAGACTCTAGAGAGAGAAGAGAGAGAGAGAGAGACGCGCTTTCACTTGGCACTATGCACCGGGACCAGTAAGCTCGGCTTTTCTTTGTGGGGTCTCTCTTTTTTCTCTCTCTCTCTACCCATTTTTAGGGACTTGTTTATTCCACCTTTTGGAGATTTTGTTTATGTAGCCAAGAAGGGATATATGTGTTAATAGAAACTCAACATGCCTTTATATGTAAATATTATTAATATAAATAGATAGTTGTAATTTTTCCATGCAATGAACGGGAGAAAAATTATTTATAGTTATTTTTTTTAAAATTTTTTTATAACTTGTAAATAATTGGGGTATCTGTTTGCTATGTTTCACTGTTGTGGTGGAGTGTCATAATAATAACCAAAGGGTTGCTTCTCTGCCTCTATGGGACCTGACAATCATTTCTTGAAATTGATTTTGATTTCCTTTTGGGGGGAATGTGGGTTTTGGTTTTGCTTTTCTATTTTTAAGGTGCTCTAGTGTTGATGGTGTGACCCTGGACATAAAATTGTTGTTACGTACAGCTTCTAAGTCAAAACAATGAATACTGTTTTAAAGATCAAACTTGATGTGGGTTTAAAATAGGGAAAAAGGTCCGATATGCTTAGTGGTATGCCTAAATCTGTCTCTTTTTGCTTCTTCCTTTGGAACAGTTGCTTATTCCCTTCTAGGTCGCAGTCCTCCCATTGATTGCGTCGATGGTATACATAACCCTTTCCTGTTAAAATATTAGAATTCTTATTGGCCGGGTCAGATTGGAATCAGCCAAAATATACTAACCCTAAAAGTACAATACGGATGGATTGGAATTAGGATTGGCATCAATGGGTCTGATCATGGTTCTTAGAACTCTGCTTGATGTTGTTATATATTCGTGGGTATTAGGATCCTTTCCTGAGCGGTGATTGTCCAGGTCATATATAGTTATCTGGGTGATTGATACGTGTTTAAGCAATGATTCAACAGCTTTCAATATGACGCCTCTATTCTATTCAATAGAAACATAGTTGATCATCGCTTGAATACATTTCGATCATCTAGTTTACTATAGGTTGACTTGAACGGTCACCGATCAGGAGAGGAGTTGGATCCTATCAGCGGTGGTGTTAAGAAAAAAAAAAAATTCAGAGAGAAATCTATGAAAGATATTGAGTGAGGAAGGTGATGGGTTTGACAGGAAAGCTGTGGCCAAAGTTTTGACAGAAAAGTTTTGTAGCCCATCATGGTAAGCCATTTGTCTTTGTAGGCAGCGCGTGATCTTGACTCTAGCTCAGTCTAATCTCTCAGGTTTCCTTCGTTGAGTTTTGTCCGAAACTGGACATGTGTCTAAGCCAGTCCAAAATCAACAAGTACCCAATTAGTTGAATATAAACCCACCTATTAATTGGGCTGAAATTGCCAACTCTAATTTCAATCACCGACCTTGTTTAAGATTTGGGCCCTGATTCCACACCTAAAAGACACGAAATAGAAAGAAAATTTTCCTCGATGTTCCCTATCCAAGGATCCAAAACCCCACCTCCAACCAAAAAAAAAAAAAAATTTTAAAAGAAGGATTTGTCAATGTCTAAAATGAACTTATTAGATTTCTCAATGTCTAAATTAAACTTATTAGATGGCAAAAATATTGTTAAGGTCTGTACCACTGATCAATTGATTTTTTAATTTTTTTTCTTTCTCTCTTCATTAAAAAAAAAAAATCCCTGACAGATCAGATACCAAATTGAGTTAATAAAAAGGACATTTTAATGTTAAAAAAGGGTGAAAGAAGCTCAAAAAGGTAGTGTGGCCCCTGTGCTCAGATATAGAGGGGATGGAATGACCACCCTGCCACTCATTAAAGGTAAAAATCTCGTTCTTGTTAATGTTTTTATTACGTGCACGGAAGGGAGTAAATATTGGAGAAAATTAAAAAATAAAATAGAAGAAATTGGAGAGAAATAGGGTGGAAGAGAGATTAGAGATAAAATAAGAAAAAGAGTTAGCTTTACCAACTAAGCTTGAGATGTGGCTTGTAGAGAAAGCCTACTTTTCAACTCAAAAGAGTTTTAATTGGATTTTAACACACTTTCTTTATATTATCTTATGGTATTTAAAGAAATACATTTAGTTAAAATAACTTACCCATGTAACACGTCTAACATAACTAGACCGTTCCCACTACCTTAATTTTCATACAAAGATAACTAACTACTAGGAAACCGTTAAGCCCACCCACCTAATGTTGCTAAGTGGTACATAACAATTTTCATGTGGGATCCCATTGGCCCCATATTGGCATAAGAGCGAAGTTGTGTATCTAAATCATATATAAATCAAGTGGAAAGAATTCCCATGATGCCGGTGGGTAGACTCTCTTGTGTATGCCTTCTCACATCTCACCTTATGGACCTTAGATTCTCTCTCCTCATTAAAACACCTTACTAGACGATTCAATTTCTCACCTACTCATTGGTGGGAAACTATACTTTGACATCGTAATGATCTTTCTCCTATAAATTAATGTAGTAAAACTTTGGGAATGGTTTTATACTTTGTCTTCTTTGCAAGATTAGGGTTTCTGAACCTTAGTGTGTGAGGATTAAATCTATTACAAGAATTCTTGCTCAATCATTATTCAAAGGTACCTACTGGTCTACAAATGGACGCATGTTTAAGTGTCATATTTCTTTGAAGGCATTGCACTTGTGGTACTAAGAGGTAACCCTAAAACAATTTTTGTTTTGTTGCACTTACTTTAATGCGAATGAAGAATGATTCATGATTTGGAGTTTTAGATCTGGCATCACACCGCAAACAAAAGCATAATAATAAAATAGAGATTATCAAGATGAGAAGGTTGTTCAATTTTTTTTTTTTTTTTGGGCAAGAGATCGTTACCTAGTTGCGTTGTACTGGAGCATTAACATAAATGGGAATCTTGATTTCATGACGGTGGGGAATGGGATAGTAATTTCGAATGTTTATGTGTATGAATGTTCGTAAGAACCACATAACCAGGTAGCATTATTTCTCCTCTAAAGGCTATACTAATTTAAGAAGGTCCAATTAACTTTAAAAAATGACTAATACGCTTTGAAACTAATTAGTTTTAAAGGCCGTCAAGATGCGTCCAATCAAGACCATATTGGTCCAAAAAGATCCGTTAAAAGGGAAATTTTATTCAGAATTTTTTTTTTAGTAGAAATTTAGAAATCAATTTAGGGAACTTTAAGAAGGGAAGTAGGTGGGGGGGGGGGAGAAAAGCCATATTTGCACTCAAATTGAGGCTTCTTTTGATTATGATTGAGTGAAAATAAAATGAAATAAAAAATTGATTGTGATTTTGTGAGTGATAATAAAATGAAAATGAAAAACAGGATCAACTTTTTACGTTAAGAGATTGTTATCTGGTCGGGTAGCCTTGCACTGGGGCAGGTATCAATAAGAGTGTGTGCAGGAGCATTGATATGATACTGATATGAATGATGATATCAACATCAGTATAATCGAAGGGTTAAAAAAATCAATAACATGGATATTTTGGTGGTAAAATTATTCAATACGAATGATCCATATCAATACTAGTATTGAGTGCGATCATACGCCAAAACCTTGAGTGCCCATGCATTTTGAAATCCTATCCCAAACATAGAGAAGTCTTAATTTCGATTGAGTTTTGCCATCTTTCGCCTGAGAGCTCCAAATTAGTTAGTAAAATACAATTTTTTTTTTCCCTCGTAACATCATTCAATTTGGAATCAAATTAAGACTTGGTGGTTAATTGTGAAGCATCTACTTCAATACTTGGATGGATTTGAATTATCATTTTGTCACATTATTCAAATTTTAAAATTTCCACCTATAGCATTGCTATAATGTACTTCGAGATAAAATCAGCTGGTTTGCCCGAGAGGTTAAGGGGGAAGACTTAAGATCTTCTGCACATAAGTGCGCGTGGGTTCGAACCCCACAGCCAGCACATTTTTTTCTCCCTTTCTTAAAAATCCACAAAGCCATTTTTTAAAAAATCAGAAATAATTTTCTTCCCATTCATTTAAAGAGCCTAAGACAGGCAAACTCATTAATCCCCCATCCTCAGTCTTTCTTTATCATGCTTTTATTGAAGCATATTGACTTTTGAGTGTTTTCATATGATAGAGTGAAAGCCCTTCCCTTAAATCCAGTGGGTAGACAATAGTATTCAACCCACCGGCATTTGATCCCAAGCTTGACCCATGCAATTGAACCACCAACAACTCCATCCAACCTTGGATTTTGGTGTCACCATTATTTAGGTATTTTCCCCTCTCTTGGTTTTTGTATGTGTCGTCCTTTTAATTGTTTTGGTGTGTAGATGGGATCCCTCCTTTTGGTCTTGCCTTCACGCTCCATCACTTTATTCTATAATAATTTTTCATTCACTAAAAAAAAATGAGCGAGTAGTAGCAGTACGTACGTATTGCAATCTTATTTTCACTTTCTTTTAATATTAACCTTCCATTTAACATTAGATTAATCTAAACCATCTATTGGTTTTTTATATTGTAACTGATTCCTAATTTTTAGGGTGGAGAGATGACAGTGCTTACTTAACTTGTCTAATATATTTTTTATATAAATAAATAAATAAATAAAAAATAAAAATCCAATATAAACGGGCTCCTCCTTCAATTCTGCTGGGAAATCTCAATTCTCTCTCTCTCTATCTCTCTCTCTCTCTCTCTCTCTCTCTATCTCTTGCTTTGCTCTCAAAATAAGATAAGGTAAGAAAAAAATCAACATAACTATTTTCAAGCGCTGAGCATATTAGACTTGGGCACACATATCCAAATGCCATGTTTACATATTAATCATCCGGGAAGAGATTTGGACAGTAAAGTTTGCATGTATGGCAGAGGACAAATTTGAATTTATAAAGTAAACAAAGCTCTTGAATATCTAGGATTTTATTATTACTTTCTAGGTAGATATTATTAACCTATGAGAATTTACTATGGATGCAAATCTTTAGTGAGATTGGTAAGCAAAACTTCAACTAGAATGGATAGTGCTGGAAAAGGAAGAAGAAGGAAGGAATGGCCTTGAAAAAGAAGCAAAAAGAGAGAGAGAGAGTGAGGATCGAGATTTCTAAGCGGAATCAAAGGAGGAGTCTGCTTATATTGGGATTTTTATTATTTATTTATTTAAATATTAATAATATTAAACAGAGTTGTAACTTACGTGAATATTCACTGGGCTTTAGACGTTTCGCATTCATATTTTTCTACACGTACTGTGACCATTTTGCCAAAAAAAATATAATAGAATTTTGAAAGATTTCTCTTTGCTCAAAAGTATGTAGTCGATCCCATTTAGTTAAAAAAAAAAATTGAATTATTTTTGTCATTGGACTTTGAGAGATATTACAAGCAAAGAATAATATGATCATAGGGTATAAAGCCAAACTATCATTGGACTTTTTTTTTTTTACCCGATGATTCAAACATGTGTAAGTAGGCACTCTCTAAGTTTTGACTGTCGAATGAAATAATTTACTATGATTTTCTTTCTATTATATTAAATTTGTATGATCATTGTTTTCTCTCTTTTCAATTTGATACTAAAATTACTTAAAATAATATTTCGATTTTAATAATATCAAAATTCTATCAAACTTTTTAAAGACAATTGTATAATAAAGCCTAAGCTCCTAAGAGCTCTCAAGTTCAAACTTTCTATCATCACCTAAATACAGACAAATACGAAAGGACCATATTATATCTCATCTATGCACTTGACATATTTCTATGACCTCTCGAAAGTCAATATAGACAACACCTAAGATTCTCTCTCTAAAATAAAATTTAAAACTGATTAGACAATGTAATGCTACAACCCAACCAAGCTGCTGGGGAAGGGTAAAAGCCTAAAAGGACTAAGACCCCCACTAGAGCTTTGAGTTGGATCGTATACCCTAAGGCCTAGACGTACGTGTTGCGTGACTTGTGTTGCGTGACTTGCGTTTCCCTCTCTTGCCACGTTACACACGTGGTTGTTTCTCTGTTGTTTGTTGAGGTCGGTAGATCAGTAGATGTATCTAACCCACCCCTTACACGTGGCTATCGACCATATCATGGTACTGAATCCAAATTACACACGTGACTACTGTAACTATAGTGGTCGAATCCGAATTACACACGTGGCAACTAAATATCCATGTAGAGTTTGGTTTAAGAAAAAGAAGGAAAAATTATTTATTTATTTATTATAATTATTATTATTTGGCCTTGTCTTGTCCTGTGGCTGTGGCTCCTGTTTTCAAGGTAGTCATGCAAATGGATCTTTCATCGTTCCCTCTGCTTCAAATAAGACAAGGAATAAAGCATCCCAATATTTACTAACGGACGATATGGGCCCGTTTGGCCGTTTGGATTTTGAATTTTTATGGTCGTACGATTCAACTCAGTCCAAAAAGAGTAGCGGGCTTGAAGGAGGGTTTTAAGGCCCAGATAATCAATGATGTGGGGCCCACCGTCACGAGTGGGAGGGGGATGAGAAGACTTGTTATGGGCCCTGATGATGGCGGGGCCAACATTAAACCAGCCCAAATGTATAATACACTGGGCCAAGATGGGTTAGTGATTAGGCCTAGGACATTAATTAAATATGTGAGCTGTCCGGGACTCGGGAGAGTTCCAATCAATTTGATGAAGCAGATGATCCACTTACCAAATCAGGACAGAAGTTAGTAGGTGCCTTGCTGGAAACTCTTTCCCAAGATCATATTAAATATTATGATGTCATGATTTATAGCTAGTTGGGCTTGGTCAAGGTAAGTGACGGAGCGGCATCCTTGTAGAAATGAAACCTTAAAACGATGAAGAAAAGAATGGAAATCACAAACAAGTAATCATATAAAGAATCTTAATAGGGTTACAATCATTCGCTCTCACATGTCTCTCAGATTGCTTACAGAGAAAGAATCCTTGATACAAATATATAGCGAACCCAATACAGATTATTTATTTATTATTTTCTCCTGTATAGGAAACCTATACAGTTTATGATAAAAATACCCCCATCAGCCCTTAAGGCCCTTTGGATTCAACGCACTATATTTAAAAGACATCCTACCCCTTAAAATCCCAACATTACAGACATGGTTTGACTCAGACCACTATGCAAACCTACAGTATTATCTCAAGTGTATAAAAAAAATAATATCACATCAAATTATCTAACGGTCAGGGAGGTTTGCAAGTAATTGAGTTTTTCATCTTTCTGGTGGAGGAGGATAATGGGGTTGTTTTCTGCTTGAATAGAGGCCACAATAACTGAGATTTGTCTATGGTATGGTTGGGCTTGTGAAAACTCAATCAAATCATGGGACTGAGGCCCAGCCCAATAGGGAATTCCCAAACTTCTCCCTAATCTAGGCTTTGGTACACTTTACACCTAAAATTAGCAGATGGCCCATATGATTCTTTTGTTGTGGGTAAATTTTGATTCATGTACTTCGCCAGGGCTAAGTGTAAAAGAACACTTCTTGGTTGCACGCCCTATGTCCAGACATAAAGATGGCGAAATAACATCTCCATCACCCCTGTGAAATATAAAAAATCCATCTTCTATTGATGCCTATGTGTGCTTCATTGGCCCGCCGCATTAGCACAGGAGCCACTCGACCAGGGAACATTCTTTCCCCCATAACTTAAACATAAGAAAAGAGAACTATCCATTCCTAAGAAATGTTAGAAAACCATTCAGTTATGAATCACGAATAATCATGCACATTAAGAGATGTATGTCAAAAATCTAGAGATGTTCTATCAATTTTCATGCATTAAACTACTTAGATAGGTCTTCCACCAAAAAAAATTTCGTAGATGGGTCTACTTCTTTAATGGTTGTTGAACAGAAAGAGAAAGAGAACCTACCAAGTTAGGAGAAAGAGAATGTTCAATTCATTTAAATTCCCAAGGACAAAAGGGGTTTTCTGTAGTTAATACCCAGAAGGAAGAAAAAAGCTCTTTCAGCATCTTTCAAAGAAATTGAAAATGTCCAAGTAGTTACAATTTAAGAATACGGAAGAAGACGGAGATACAACTGCAGTGTAATGTGCTCTCTCTATCTCTTTCCTTATTAATGACGTGGGCTTCTTATATATGAATCGACACTTATCAAAACCTCTCTCATCTGGCGTGTATAATGCCAAAAATAGAAGGTAGGGTGTCCATCACTCTTCCTCAAGAACATCTCACCAATATATTTTAAATAAGATATTGGGTCTCCAAATTATGAAGCCAATGATAATGAGTTGGGTCCTCCCAAACACCTCTTAATTGTGGGATGTTGGTCCTTACCAACAGAGCTACCCCCTAGGGGTTCAGTTACAAAGATCTTGCTTTGCCCTTCATTCCTAATTAAAGCAATGAGAGCTGGTGTGAGTTAGTTCAAGCATCAAACCTTTTTAAATAACCTCACCTACTTATTTGAAGACTAAAATTATGCCTGGTTGATCATACTCAAATCCCTAAAAAGTGAGTCCTACTGCACTGAGAAATTTATGGAAATTTTTCTAGTTGTGCAACATGGAAGGGTGATGTGATAGTTTCCGTTTTGTTGATCATTTGCGAAAATTAACTAGTTCGGATTAAAATCACTCATATACGCAAATGTATTGATATTGGCAGTCTTAAAAGTAGTGGAATTCATCATCTTAACAGTCCTAGATTTTTTTGATGCTTAGTTTTTCCACTTGTATGGCTCCATTTATTTGGATCGAAACTAAATATGTGAGTAAAGGATCTTGGGACTCACTTATTAACAAAATTTCAATCTCATCCAACTGTTGCACGGCAACTTGTAATTTATGCAAGATGAAAATACTCACTAGATTAGAGGAGTCAATGTAGAACCATGAAAAGAAGAAGAAACCGACTAGACCGGAAAAACTGATCGACTGGACCAAAATCAAAAGACGAAGAAACACACACAAAAATAGGGGGAAACTAAGCAACCTGATTAGAGCCTATTAAGAAACCGAAACCGTCCAGATAGAAAGGTATAAGTTGTTTGAAATGAACATCTAGCCTAGTCCTAGTGGTTGAAACTTAGTAAATAAGAGGTTTAAGGTTCAAGTCTTACTATAAGTTTTACTTGTTGGAAACAAAAAAAATGTTTTGGTTTTGGATTTTAGAAACCAAACTTTTATCGGTCCAGTTTAGGTCTGACTTGATAAATGCAAAAATTGAAAAAATAATCGAAATTGAACCAAACCAACCTCTTGACACCCTTACTCTGAATTGTGGATGCTAGAAAAAATATTCACCTCCTATAATTTCATAAAATTCTAATCACATAGAAAAATGGATAAATGTTTAATTAGCATATTTGAGTGCATAACAACAAGTCTTTTCTTCTAATTGAGGACTCAAATATAGATATTGATGCTAAAGGCCAAAAAGTCGTCATTAAATTATTTATCGGTAGTCTTTTTCCTGATTGGAATTCACTGCAAATTGTGTTGCAACTAGGTTTTTAAGTATTGGTATGGGATCAGATGTATCGTATATGTATCGATTGAGACCTATACCAATACCTGATCGATTATCAATATCGATTTGAAGTTAAAATCCTAACAAAACTTCACTTTTTTGAAAAATAAGGACAAAAGTGACAAATCCATATCAATATCAGATCAGCTATTGGTAACGGTTTACAACCAGCCAATATTTAATTCGGTGTCCATGTTTGTAACGTGATTGTATTTTAGCACAACTATATTTTTATTGGGTAGCTAATATGGTATTTGAAATTTATTAAAAATTAAATAATATAAACCAACATTTTAATTTTTAAATTGTTTATTATAAACTGATAAACGTTTTTTCACCTAGATTTTTTTTTTTCCCTCTTAAATAGTATGGTATTCTAAGGAAGAAATTCTCTTTATCGCCATCAAGGTAGCTTCTTTTATTGGTGAAGGCTTCCATCACTAAAGGTTGATTTTGGCTTAGATAGAGATTTCTCTTTACATGCACCATGTAGAAGTCACTACATGGTGGAAGATGTGCGTGACATAAGTCACTTTTTTACATAATTTTTGATAACCCTTGTATACCCCTAAGTTAAGAATTTTTGAGAATAAAATAAGAGGTAATTAAAAGGTGTCAAGTTCTAAATACATCTATAGAGGTGTCATTTAGACAATCCCTTGGATAAATCGCCAAAGTTTAACATATGTTTTTTTTTTTTTTTGTTAACCAAGGTGTCCGGGCTAGCTTACGCGCACCTCGACTAATCTTTGGGAAGACTAGCACAGCAAACCACCACCATGATCTCTACTTAAATTGTAGATGCACAAATGACGAATCGAACCAGCTGAGACCATGCACCTTATCCAAGGGATAAACCCATCGAACAATCAGAATACCCAATGATTAGTTTAGGTTGCAAAAATAGGTAAGGCAGCAGGTAGCCCTTCTAGCAACATAATAGTTAGATACTAATTAGCAAAACACATTTCAAATGGTGTTTCCATTTTTTATTCTTTCAAAACGTATTTTGCCATTTGTTTCCAAGGATAGAGGGAAAAAGTAAATGGCCAGCATTTTCATTTTAAATGTGTTTAAAACTTGTTTTCATTTTTCTTTATGAGTTTTTTAAGATATTTGATTTGTTAAATATAATGGATACTTAATTGACCATATCTTTCTTTCTTGAACTTCAAACGAAGTTCCCATTTTTTTATTGTTCCAATGTGAACCTGACTTGAAGGGCTACATTTCTCATTATCACCTTCAACTTAAGCTCAATGTATAGACTTCGAAATTTAGCTAAAATTGATGCATTTGTTAAAAAGTGTTTCTATAGTGATAACTCCCAACTTCAATTGGGCATGCATCACTTCGGGAGTATGTTGACTATGTTAACAATAATGAACGATAACATAGCCAAGCCACATTGCTCAACAAGATTTTTGGCATGTTTTTTTGTTATGATGCATGCATTTAAAATTGAAATTGGATGATAAGTCTTGGAACTTATGATAGGTTGTGGAATATATATGCATTAATGTATGTAGTCATAATAATTCCTCAAGTTATATGAGTATGACATCGTTTTTGTTTCCCCCCCCCCCCTTTGGGTGAAAATTCTACACATTTGATTAAAACGCATATAGTCTGTTTCTATTTTTTTATTGGTTCGGATTTTTCACTGTTTGTTGCCCTTTTTTTTGATGTTCTCGTTTTTGCTAACTATGGTCGGATGTGAAATCTCTTTTCATAAATCCAATTAAAAAACTAAACACTAATTTTGTTGAGGGAAAAATATTGCTACATTGCCCTTGTATAGATTCTTTTATATCCTTCTCACATAATAAACAGTGAGACCCACACTGACAGTTTCTACCATATTCTGGTCATGTGGGTCTCATGTGAATCCCATATGGATGATATTCAGTCCCTTGTTGTTGTAGCATGTAGATTCCTTCTCATACTCCCCCCTTTAAGGAAACCCTCCATTTGTTAAAATCATTATTTATTTATGCTTCAACTAAAAATTGTCAAATCTACCATTTGATAGGCTTCACTGTTTCAGAGAAGTGTTAACTATGACTGAAGTCCCTTTCCAAAAACAAAAACTATGATTGAACTCAAGGAGGAGGCTCTACTAGTAATAGCTTTGAAAGGAACCAATAGGATTTAATTAATGATGGATGGGTACAAGTCCCAGCCTGAAATCCAAATCAAGACAGATCATCTACCTTTGTAGAAAAGCTCCATAAATTAACTTATCCCCACAAGAAGCTTTTGTTGCAACTTGCATGTACAATGCAAAATCTAGCATCTGCTGACTCTGCTCTCCTTGCTGGAAAGCTTTATAAAACTTTGGTAAGGACACCTAAAAGCCCAGCTCCATGCCTCCTACTTGCATTTATTAATCATTTGAAGCCCAAAGGCCCCAAACCATGCAAAGCAACCTTGAAATTAAAACAAGAGATGGTGAAGTTAGATGGAAAGGGAACTAAACCAAGAACAATGAAACCAAACTATGGAAGAGAAAAAACTGAGAAATCAAAGAGTGGTCCATGAAATATCTTATCTCACATGGGTTTCTTCAGAAACTTTTTTCATACTAGTGACTTCTGATGATAAGTAAGTATAAAGACATTTGGTGGTAGAGTTTCTTTCAAGCAACAGTGACTTGTAGGTGTCAAATTTTATCCAAACACTACCCTATCCTATTCTTCCCTTTACTTTGCTTTCTTTCACTCTTAATACTCAAAACTCCCTCTCCCCAAAAATCATGGAGTCTATCCAACTTGTGAGGAAAAGATGTTGATGTTTACACATTGAAGGCCCCACCTGCCTCACACAAGACAAACTTATAAATGATTGTCATTTTCAGTCCTGCAGTTCCTTTAACAAATGAGCCAAATGGGACCCTTTCATTATCTCTGCAAACAAACAAACAAACAGACAGACAGGCATGCAAGGTGATTGAAGAAAGAACTAACTAATCAAAAACCTTTCTTAATCAAAATGATTATCACAGGGAAGTCAACTAGTTTTGAAAGACCTTCATGCCTCAGTCCTTCATGAAGGCCTGCTTTGATAAAGAAATCAGTAACCACATCAGTAATTAAGAATTAATATGTGAAACTAATTTTAGAAACAACTCATAATCATTGGCTCAATGACCTGTTTGGACAAATAAACAACTGATGTTGCTCCTCAATTAGTAGGATTAGACAACTACATAGGATTGGATATGACCAACTTACTGAAATGATAATATAAAATTCATATCCAAGCCTTCTCCAACTATTTGGGATCATTATAAGAAATGATATAATTGTTAAATGATCTCACAAATCACAGTTCCACTAAGCCTTAAAAAATAAGGGTATTCTTAGGCTTCACCATGCTAGTGAAGCACTATCTGTCATATGGCAATATATGGGTGGATATCCATGTGATAGAGCATCTCAAGATAAAATAAGTAAGAAAATGGCTTCAAATCTGATTCAATAAAATTACAAAATGCCCTTAGATAGATGCAAAAGAATATAAAAACTACCGAATGGCACTTCCATAATTTCAACCACTTTTTTTTTTTTAGTTGGAATTATAGTAATAAGATGGTCATTTGATCCTCTATCACCTGAACCCATTCATGTACTATCATGTGGTACATAGTGAAGCATAATATCATTAAACATGGGCAGCAGGCTTGGCTTAGAAGTGATTCGTCAAAAACTTTTGATAGCTTAGCTTGCTTCCAATCCGGCATGATAAAAGTGTAGTTTTCCCCCAAAATAATTGGTTAACCGACTCAATTATAATTCACATTTTTTTTTGTGTGGGGGTGGGTGGGGGGGTGGGGTGGTGGGTGGGGTGGGAGTTTCCTTTCACCTACAATAAAGAGAACCTCTTAAATTACAACATTTGACTTTTGACCTTTAGATTAGATGGGAAAGGTGTTTCCGACCTGGTACAATAGGGGGAAAGAGTCGATGATAAAACTCACTAACCCGAGATTCTCTCTCTCTCTCTCTCTCTCTCTCTCTCTCCATCTTGAGAGATGAAATCAGTAACTTTTCACTCTTCAAAGTCATTCCTCACTAGTCCAACCAACCTGGGTATGAGTTGTTATGAGTTGTGAGGCAACAGGCTGGCAAGCCGCATTCTTAAGAATCCTGTTTAGGCTTTAAAAAAGCCTTCTCTCAGGGATCCTGAAAATTAAAACGCCTTTGTTTGAGGTGAAGAACACAACCCGGTAAGACACTTCTGTTAATTAATGATACTTTTGTAGTGCCAGTTTCAAGCCAGAGAAAAGATTTGGATGCATCAGATCTGAGACCACTCAAGAAAAAATTATAAATCTTAAAATTTTTTTCATGGAGTCTGAAACTTCACTAAAATGAATTAGTTTAGGACTGGTTTTTCCTTTCTCTCTTCATGCAAATGTCTTATTTCAAGTGCAGAACACAAAAAGACCCAAGAATGTTTCTCTGGGATTCACAGATTCAAATAACCCACTTTACCAATGGAGCAATAGAAAACTAACATAACTTAGACTCGAGAGAATGGAAAAGAAATAATTAGCAACTACATTATCAGTAATATATGCATATGTTTCTGCTACCCTTCACCTTCCACAAGTTTCTTGGCAGCCACAAGATGTTCTAGATCTGTTATCTGATTCTTGCTAAGAAGCTGAAAGTTGATCAAGCCTACACAAAAAAAAAGTGGTGTTTCTTTCTGTCGAGTTAGTCTTTCCCAATTAATAAACCTTTAACAATGGTTAAATTCCTTCAAATGTTTGAGCTGATGCAGTAAAAATACTCCGGGCTTCCTTCGGACATTGAATACCCTTTAAACTCACTAATATCCCAAGCTGCAGTCGTCTCTTTTTAGCTATCCACCCAAATCAAAAGAGGCCAGAAAAAATCTTCCAACAAATTCTTTCTCAACAGAGCTGTGCAAATGAAATCAACTCCAGTTTTAGGCTTCTATAATCTTTCCTACTTTTCCCTTCTAGAGGACTCAAAGGAGGCACTGCAAGGAGGACAAGGATCAACTTAAGTTCCTGCTTAGGCAGATGTGGTATCGGAGTTGTCAGAGGATGGAGAATCAGAGGCTTCCGCTAGAGCTTCCAGCATGATGATGACCTCAGTTGTGTCGTCCAAATAATACTTAGCTTTGCTTGGCTTCTGCCCAACCGTGCAGGCAAACAAAGCTGTGTGAGACGACAGGATATTCTTGTTCATAGCATTACCGATGATCTCAAACATGTCCTCATCTGATCTATCATCCCCAATACACAGCACAAAATCTGCTTGCCTCCCTTTCTCAGCCATGGTAGTAAAGACCTTTTCTGCAACAAGACCTTTGCTTACTCCCTGAAATCCAAAGCCAAGAGACACAGGTTCAGCCATCCTAATAGTTATACAAAGGTTGACATTCAAAGGCAACAAGGCATTAGGATGACCCCGGTATTCTCTGATCAATCAGTGACCATTTACAGAGCCAACAAAATTAGACATATGTCAAGTTTCATCATCATCTAATCCAACTACTATTATATCAGTGGAAAGGCACTAACATAGAATATATAACATATTTTTGAGTGGTTCAGGCCTAACATAAACCAAGAAACAGCAACATTTAGTAATCAGGGGACTAGGGGGTTATTATAACTAAACAAACCCACCCACGCTAGATAGTATAGATTGACGGAGGAAGTTGAGAATAGACAATGTACCTGAGGCTTCACTTCAACAATGAATTGACCACTCTTGGCAGCAACAGGTTCATTTGCTAGCACACTCTCTAGGTGATCTAACAGTTCCTTTGCTTGACAGGACCCGAAGCCCGGGTCTGCATCCCTATGGTGCCAAACCAAGGCACTCTCCTTGGTTTCAATGGAAGAACCATCAGTGGCTTCTGTATACAATTTGATTACTGGCTCAGCTATCTCCATCCACCCAAAATCGGCACTCTGGCCACAGATTTCCCATTCATCATCAGATGACCACCTGATAAATTACATCATAAGAACAGTAGGATTTCAACTTCCCGACAAGCAATGGAGCTTGGATAAAAGAAACAAAAAGGAATTAATAACAAGACATACCTCAAGAAGTAGCCGTGTTCGGCAGCAATCCCAAGCTTCTCACATGGAGAAAACCATGTTCCCAAACTCTCTCTACCTCTTCCGCTAACAATGAAGACTGTATTCTTATCATCCCCACAAAGTGTGTTTAGAATGGAGATAACCTGTTGACTTGGAGTCTTGTTTATGGAAGTTTGAGGCATGACAGTGCCATCATAGTCCAGCAGTATGGCTCTGCTCTTAGCCCTTGAGTATGCTGAAACAATGGCATCTATGGAAAGCTTTCTGAAATTAGGATCAAGGGCCACAACCCTGAAACCAAAACTCAACCCAATTCCCCAACATCTTCTCCTGAAATGATCTTTACAACTTCTCTCCATATCTTGCAAGAAGCTTCGTGCCCAATAAGCCACATCATGGGTACTTACATACCTGTAATGCTTCTCATGCCTTAGCTGTTGCTCAGCATCGGGCATTGAAATAGCTTCATTCATTGCCTCTGCTGTCGCGTCAACATTCCATGGGTTGACGCGTATCGCCCCACTCAGTGACGGAGAGCACCCAATGAACTCTGACACCACTAGCATGCTCCTGTTTGGCCCGGTAGACTCTGAACTCGATCCACCTGCAGAGGCTCTCTGCCTGCAAACAATATACTCATAGGGAGTAAGGTTCAAACCATCCCTAACAGCCGTGACGACAACACACTCTGCAATGGTATAGAAGGCCATTCTTTCACTAACCGAAACAGGCCTATCAATGAACACCACCGGTTCATACCCAGGTCGACCGAATTCTTCATTGATCCTCTTGCAGCTCGACTGTATTTCTTCTTGTATCTCTTCAAGATTTCTTCCTCTGCCCCTTGCAGGATTCGCAATCTGAACCAGTACAGCCCTTCCCTGCCATTTGGGGTGCAACTTGAGCATCTGTTCCATTGCAAAGAGCTTCAGATTAATCCCCTTGAAGATGTCCATATCATCAACGCCAAGTAAAACAGTCTTCCCTTCAAACTGCTTCTTAAGCTCTGCAACCCTCCACTCCTCATCAGCTTGTCTCAGCACGGACTCAATCTGACCCATGTGGATTCCGATGGGCATGATCTTGATGCCAACAGTTCTCCCATAGTATTCTAACCCAATGTAACCTCTTTTTGATTGATACTCCAAGCCCAGCATCCGACTGCAACAGGAGAGGAAATGCCGAGCATAATCGAAAGTGTGGAAACCAATCAGGTCTGAATTTAGCAGCGCCTTGAGGATCTCTTCCCTGACGGGGAGAGTCCTGTAGATCTCAGACGAAGGAAAGGGGCTGTGGAGAAAGAAACCTATTCTCAAACGGTTGAATCGCCTCCTCAAGAAGGTCGGAAGAACCATGAGATGGTAGTCATGAATCCAGACATAGTCATCTTCTGGATTTATGACCTCTATCACTTTCTGCGAGAAAATTTTATTCGCAGAAACGTAGGCTTCCCAAAGAGAGCGATCGAAACGTCCACCCTTATCAGCAGAAAAAGGGAGCATATAATGAAACAGAGGCCAGAGATGCTGCTTACAGAAACCACGATAGAATTTGTTGAATATATCTAGTGGGAGAAAAGCAGGTACAGATTTGAATTTCTCAAGCAGAGTCTGAGAAACATCGTCTTGCTCATTGGGCTCCACTTCAACCTTCAAGAGCCCAACATAGATAACCTCCATGTCTTCCGGCAAGCCATCCTTGAGCTGCAACAGTAACGAATCTTCGTCCCAACTGAAACTCCAGCCTTTGTTATCAGGTCTTCGCTTGGATTTCACGGGCAGCTGGTTTGCTACAATGATTATGCGATCTTGAGCGATAGATGATGGAACGTCCGACGAAACGCTATTGGCTTGATCGTCATCGAGCTCGCAGACAATACCAGGAACTGTCATTACCCTCGGAAGACGCTTTCTTTCGCGAACCATTACCGGAAAATTCCCGGACGCAAGATCCAACAGATTGGTATACGATCTGGAAATCATTTTTCTCTATGGAAGGAAATCGCAAGCTTTCCTGTTATAACTTCAAGGAAGCAGCTTCGGCGCGATTCAACACAGAAACTGAAGCCCGTGAACAGAGGTTATACACAATCAATCAAACCAACAACAAGGAAGAATTCATAAATCTAGGGTTACACATGGAAGAGCAGTGACCTTCCATGAAAGATGAACAGAAGTAAGACTCCATATATATAACAAATAAACAAATAAATTTGTACAGGAGAGGAGGATTAGATGATTGCAGAAGATCTAACTACAACGGTTTCTATCTATTTGATTGATAAAACAAGTAAACCAATTCCAATCAAAGGAAAAAAACCCTCAGAAAATCCCGGAATTATAAAATTCATGGAAACAAGATAGTGCAAATTTAACAAAAAAGGTAAGAAAAAAAAATGGGAATTAGGAACTAACCTCCTTGTTCTTCAAAGAATAGATATGTTTCATAGTTTCCTCTTCCTTTTCCCTTTTTGATCTGTAAATCAACAAAATTATAGGATTTTTCGCTTTCTATTTTCGTGAATAATACCACAAATATATCGAAAACTCTCTTTCTCTCTTTCTTTCGGGTTTAGTTTTCGCCGGTTCGGCACTCACGTTATAAACTCCGTTTTCTCTCTCTAGAATGGAAGAACCAGCCAGAGGATTTGAATATTCAATTATTTCAACGGTACAAAAATAAATAATAATAATAAAAAATAAAAAAAAGAAGAAGAAATTAGGGGAGGGGGTGGTGGGAAGAAAAGAATAAAGAAAGAAGATAAGGTCGAGCACCAGGTGACTAGCCAGTAATGCCAGCTGGCAGCCCTACACGGTCACCACTTCACGCGTTTTCCTATTGCTTTTTGTTCCTTTAAAGTGGGGGCCCGTTTGACCCATGGCTGGAATCATTGTTTGACACGTTATCTCAAGTTGGGTAACCCTACGAACCGTGCGACCGTCCAGGCGGGGTGTCAATGGATCCGGTTCCTCTCTAACCGGTTGGTTGGAGAGGATCTCTTTCAAATGTCAATTGGTCGGTTGGGTTGAATCAACAAAATTATGCAAAATTAATTGTTTTTTTTTTTTTTTTTGATTCGGATTTCAGCTTAGATTTGCTCTGCAAGAACCAGTTGAGATGGTATAACGATGTGCAATGAGACCTATGGATGCCCCAGTATGAAAGGTTGATAAGTGGTGCTCGATTTTAGTATCACCATGGATAGAGTTTTGCGAAGAATAAGTACCAAGATACCCGACCTGTGTAGGGGATGTTTTTGTGATACATCTTTGAATATTGACTTGTCTTCTTTTCTTTCCACCTTCTACTTCTTTTGTTAATTCTTTATTTTCCTTTTTTCATATCGGATCCATCTAGCAGACCAATTTAGTGGGGATAAGATTATATTTTGTTGTTATTGTTTCAGATTTCAATTTCTTATCTATTTGGTTTTGTTTTTTGTTCAAGTTTTGAGCCAATTTCGGTTTGATTTCAAGGTTGTAATACCCCAAACTGAAATCAGTCGAAATACAATTTTGGTTTGGCTTGGTTGATTTACCTGGTTTAAACTAAGTTGACACCCATACCATCAGTCAATAGTTTCAACTTTGAGAAAAAAATATCTGAGAATCGTTTGTTATTCAGTGACCACTAAGAAAGAAAAAATAGTGGTTATAGATGAGGTAGGGTTGGTCTAAAAATGAAAAATGTAGAATCCAGGAGATGAACCCAACAAAGCAACTTGGTTTTTGTACTTTGTACAAGTCTTAAGGGGGAGGCATTCTGTCCTTTAGGATTTAAGACTACAGGTACAGGTCAGAGAGGTGGGGTACACTACAAGTCCATTAGTCTACTACTTACTACTATATATTAATCTATATCTAAATCTATCCTCCATTGTACAAGCACACCCACCGAAAGTATTGAAGTCATTGAAGATAAGGTGTTTGATACTTTGTCAAGCTGGGCATCTGCTGCCTCTCTATCCATATTCCAAAACATTCACATGCACCGTCTATCCATATATATATGGATAAAAATCCTCTGTTGTGCTAATCGTCTGTTGTTCCATGTTTTGCTAGGTGCAGAGTGCGACACGTGGATGGTGCATCACCAACGGTCAAGATTAAGAGGGTTGGTTGAGGTTACCAAAACCGGGTTTTTTTGTTGTGAACCAGACCGAGATTCCAACCCAACCCGTTTCCTCCTCTCTTCTTCTTCACTCTTCTTCTTCTTCTTCTTCACCCTCTGTCTTCTTCTTCTTCTTCTTCTTCTTCACCCTCTGTTACCCAGAGCCTTTCCTTCCTCTATCTCACTCACTCTCCCTCCTCAATCCTCCCTTTCCACCTGGGCTGCACTTAAAAAAAAAAAAGAAAAAAGCATGGGATTTCTGGGCAGCGGATCTACCGCTCCTAGCCGTCGGCACCACGACCAGACCGAGATTCCAACCCAACCCGTTTCCTCTCTTCTTCTTCACTCTTCTTCTTCTTCTTCTTCACCCTCTCTTCTTCTTCTCCCTCTGTCTTCTTCTTCTTCACCCTCTGTTACCCAGAGCCTTTCCTTCCTCTATCTCACTCACTCTCCCTCCTCAATCCTCCCTTTCCACCTGGGCTGCATTTAAAAAAAAAAAGAAAAAAGCATGGGATTTCTGGGCAGCGGATCTACCGCTCCTAGCCGTCGGCACCACGACCAGACCGAGATTCCAACCCAACCCGTTTCCTCCTCTCTTCTTCTTCACTCTT
>NC_056569.1:4346647-4348510 GCF_013358625.1 Macadamia integrifolia
ATTCGGATTTCAGCTTAGATTTGCTCTGCAAGAACCAGTTGAGATGGTATAACGATGTGCAATGAGACTTATGGATGCCCCAGTATGAAAGGGTGATAAGTGGTGCTCGATTTTAGTATCACCATGGATAGAGTTTTGCGAAGAATAAATACCAAGGTACCCGACCTGTGTAGGGGATGTTTTTGTGATACATCTTTGAATATTGACTTGTCTTCTTTTCTTTCCACCTTCTACTTCTTTTGTTAATTCTTTATTTTTCTTTTTTCATATCGGATCCATCTAGCCGACCCATTTACTTGGGATAAGATTATATTTGTTGTTATTGTTTCGGATTTCAATTTCTTATCTATTTGGTTTTGTTTTTTTGTTGGAGTTTTGAGCCAATTTCGGTTTGATTTCAAGATTGTAATACCCCAAACTGAAATCAGTCGGAATACAATTTTGGCTTGGCTTGGTTGATTTACCTGGTTTAAACCAAGTTGACACCCATACCATCAGTCAATAGTTTCAACTTTGAGAAAAAAATATCTGAGAATCGTATGTTATTCAGTGACCACTAAGAATGGAAAAATAGTGGTTATAAGATGAGGTAGGGTTGGTCTAAAAATGAAAAATGTAGAATCCAGGAGATGAACCCAACAAAGCAACTTGGTTTTTGTACTTTGTACAAGTCTTAAGGGGGAGGCATTCTGTCCTTTAGGATTTAAGACTACAGGTACAGGTCAGAGAGGTGGGGTACCCTACCACCATTACAAGTCCATTAGTCTACAACTACTACTACTATATATTAATCTATATCTAAATCTATCCTCCATTGTACAAGCACACCCACCGAAAGTATTGAAGTCATTGAAGATAAGGTGTTTGATACTTTGTCAAGCTGGGCATCTGCTGCCTCTCTATCCATATTCCAAAACATTCACATGCACCGTCTATCCATATATATATAGTCCATAAATATTAATTCACTTTTGTCTCTCTATGTGTGCTGATGTGGTTGGTTTTTGAGTGGGTGTCATGTTGAGGGGGCTGATTATATATCCTTGGCTTTCTCAATGGATTGGGTTCCATGGACCCATATCCAAATTCAAACTTTAATCCATGGAACCCAATCCAAATCCAAACCCTAATCCATTCATTAACTGGCCAAAACCATTGTGTGGGTCATGGTTTAAAGAAAATGATGGAACCGTTCTAACTGGAGGTAAACATGTCCAAAACATGTTTTATCAAATGGAATTGAGGGCAAAAATGTCTATTTGGCTTGATACGGTCAATCTGTATTGATACCAACCGAGATCGATATTGATATATTTTTTTTAAACCATGGTCTGGGTGAGCATTATTGGTTCAGATTAGATTAGTGAATATTAATGACAGGTAAACCAAGCATGTTTGTTAATTGAGTTGGATTAGATAATTATTGTTTATCCAATAATAATAATAATAATAATAATAATAATAAAGTTATTTTGTTGATTGAGAGATTCCCCCGTATTGGTGTAATGGTTCTTAATAACGGTAAATCATAGTTTTATTTTATTTTTTAATATATTAAAAAAATTATCCTCTTAATGTAGGTTTTTTCATGATTTTTATATTTATTTATGTTTTTTATTTATTGACAATATCATCCCACACGTTGTCACTGGTGTGGCATGGGATATTGCTTCTGCATCAATAGCATGGGATACCCTCACTCTGCTTATAAGATTTTTTTTTCAATCTATGAGAGATCCCTGTATCATACAAAGGCATGCAATGATCACCATGCCCTTACTTAGGGTCATTTGCTCCCATGTGTAGGCGCAATGGCCTCTTGCGAACAGAAAACAATTGCAACACCCCCAATCCCCACCCCCA
>NC_056569.1:4348530-4350481 GCF_013358625.1 Macadamia integrifolia
ACCAGACCGAGATTCCAACCCAACCCGTTTCCTCCTCTCTTCTTCTTCACTCTTCTTCTTCTTCTTCACCCTCTGTCTTCTTCTTCTTCTTCTTCTTCTTCTTCTTCTTCTTCTTCACCCTCTGTTACCCAGAGCCTTTCCTTCCTCTATCTCACTCACTCTCCCTCCTCAATCCTCCCTTTCCACCTGGGCTGCATTTAAAAAAAAGAAAGAAAAAAGCATGGGATTTCTGGGCAGCGGATCTACCGCTCCTAGCCGTCGGCACCACGACCGGCATCCCTAACATTGCAACATCTTCATGAAAAAAGAAAGAAAGAGAGAAGGGGAAAAATGGAGCTAGAGAACCTAAATCAGAATCCCAACCCTGCTATCACGTCTGGTTTCAGTATCTCCGGTGACTCCGGGTTTGGCCCTCTGGCCGAGAACGATGCCACCACTAGGCCGGCTGGACAACAGTCTCTTTCCGTTCAACACAACCACCACCACCATCACCACCACTGACCCCATCTCCACCTCCTCCTCCGCCTCGCCCTGCCTTTTCTCCTTCTCCAACTCCTTCTCCCACCTCGCCGCCTCTCATTCCGACTACCTCCGCTCCCTTCGCTTCACTGGCTCCGCTCTTTCCGACTTCGCCGCCGGAGAACCCCTCTCTGTTTCCGCCCAAACCCCAGCTGTTCTCCTCCGAAATCCTTCCTCAGTCTCTTTCCGTTCAACACAACCACCACCACCATCACCACCACTGACCCCATCTCCACCTCCTCCTCCGCCTCCCCCTGCCTTTTCTCCTGCTCCAACTCCTTCTCCCACTATCGCAAGCTCAAAGCTTCCACACATCCTTTCTGAATCAAGATCCAACCCGGTTCGAGTCATCCACACTTGTAAACCGGATGAATAACCCTCAACCAACTTTTTTAATCTTGACCGTTGGTGATGGATTGTCCACGTGTCGCGCTCTGCACCTAGCAAAACATGGAAAAACAGAGATGGGGAACAACAGAGGATTTTTATCCTATATATATAGTCCATAAATATTAATTCACATTTGTCTCTCTATGTGTGCTGATGTGGTTGGTTTTTGAGTGGGTGTCATGTTGAGGGGCCTGATTATATATCCTTGGCTTTCTCAATGGATTGGGTTCCATGGACCCATATCCAAATCCAAACTCTAATCCATGGAACCCAATCCAAATCCAAACCCTAATCCATTCATTAACTGGCCAAAACCATTGTCTGGGTCATGGTTTAAAGAAAATGATGGAACCGTTCTAACTGGAGGTAAACATGTCCAAAACATGTTTTATCAAATGGAATTGAGGGCAAAACTGTCTATTTGGCTTGATACGGCCGATCTATATTGATACCAGCCGAGATCGATATTGATATATTTTTTTTAAACCATGGTCTGGGTGAGCATTATTGGTTCAGATTAGATTAGTGAATATTAATGACAGGTAAACCAAGCATGTTTGTTAATTGAGTTGGATTAGACAATTATTGTTTATCCAATAATAATAATAATAATAATAATAATAATAAAGTTATTTTGTTGATTGAGAGATTCCCCCGTATTGGTGTAATGGTTCTTAATAACGGTAAATCATAGTTTTATTTTATTTTTTAATATATTAAAAAAATTATCCTCTTAATGTAGGTTTTTTCATGATTTTTATATTTATTTATGTTTTTCATTTATTGACAATATCATCCCACACGTTGTCACTGGTGTGGCATGGGATATTGCTTCTGCATCAATAGCATGGGATACCCTCACTCTGCTTATAAGATTTTTTTTTTCAATCTATGAGAGATCCCTGCATCATACAAAGGCATGCAATGATCACCATGCCCTTACTTAGGGTCATTTGCTCCCATGTGTAGGCGCAATGGCCTCTTGCGAACAGAAAACAATTGCAACACCCCCAATCCCCACCCCCAAACCCCAAATAAAAAA
>NC_056569.1:4350501-4356376 GCF_013358625.1 Macadamia integrifolia
AAAAAAAAAAAAACAAAAAAGAAAAACCCTGATCTACCCCCGGAAGATTCAAATTGGATATTCTAAAAGGAAAGTGGACTTTTGGTATCTTTCGGCCCATACTCTAAACCCCCAATCCAAATGCAGCCCTTTCAACATCATCTCAACGTAATGTCATGATCCTCATGATTCATATACATGGTCACAAATAGGGTTTGAGCCTAATTTTCTTGGGCCAAGATTCTTGTGATCAGCTGCCTTGGCTGCTTGGTGTAACACCTTCTAAAGCCATAGTTTAAAATAAGTGTCTTAATCGTTTTGGTTCGAGTTAATTGGTTTGGTTTTGATTTAATTTAAGCTATGAAAGATGAAAATCAAAATCAACCTGTTTATTAAATGATTCCAATATCTCAAATCAAACCCAATTACTAAAATGGTCCAATTAAACAGTTTTTAAACGGTGTTAATTATAAAAAAAAAAATTTCCATGTCATTCCTTAACTTGAAAGAATACCCATTTGACTCCATTAAAAGACACCTTCCTTCACATGTAAAGTGTGATTATCGACATCAAATATAGTAATACATAAAAAAGTCAACTTTTTTAAAAAACATTTGGGTTTAGTTTAAATCCCGAGAGTTGTACTTTATTAGTGAGAAAGAGCAATTTTATATAAGGTCCACTAAGTTAGATTCAAGGCTTAATTACTCCAAACCATCGTACTATAGCTTGCAACAAGAAAAATCCATATAAAGTTTTGCCTTTTTGTAAAGGAGAAAGTTTTCTTTGACCATGTGAGAAGGTTCATACCATCTTAGGATTCACAAACCCTATAGGATTTTGGTATTTTTTATTTTTTTAAAATGCTTTTACGATACCCTCCTATGCACATCTAAAGCCCCGCAGTGACCGTGGGTGTAAGAAAACTCGATCCTTGATGATTATGTTATAGTGTGTGAAATCTAATGGAGTAAAGATTAGAGCCGAAACACAAAAAGGTGTTGAACTAGAATTCTTTAGGTAGATTTCTCTAGATCTACTCTCCATAAGTCTTGGATCCTCTAGCCACTCCGGAAAAGCTTAGGCTTTGGTTTGTGAAATGATCTCAGAATCTGAACATTACACCTAAGAGTTAAGAAGCTGATTGTTAGGAGTAAAGAGTCTAAAGACACCCTCTTTGATAGAAAAAGGGGAAGAGATTGAGATTGTGCAATCATCTAATCCGGTACCTTCTATCTTTTGTCATTGTCCCATGCATATCTTTCTTTGTCTTTAAACACTTTTTGTAGTAATGTCTTATCAACTACTTGGATTGAATCTTGGTCCCTGTCTGGCTAGATTAGATGTGCTTATGCTTTATTTTTGTATGACTTTAGTCGCTTTCTTGTATTTTTGGTCTGTTTCATTTTTCTGTGTGTATTCTTGTTTTAGACTATATTTGGATGTTAAGAAAAGAAAAGAAAATATTATAGAAGATATTTAATAAGATAAAAATCATGATTACATAATAATTTTTTTTTTGTCAATTTCTCTTCTCAAATTCAAAATTTTTTAAAACTTTTTTCTTTTCTTGGCTTCCAAACATAGCCTAATTCTGATATCATCTTCTCTAATTTTTTTCCATATGAAAATTTTAACAACAACACAGCTCAGCCTTATCCCAACAAAATGAGGTCGGCTACATGGGTCTATGAAAAAAAAAAAAAAGACTATAGGACATCCCACTTGCGAACTATCGGCAACTTGAATCTTTGCCTTCCAAGGAGCTTTGTTATAAATCACACTAGGGTGAAGGCCTATATTTTGCATGTCTCTTTTAACCAACTCTTCAATGGTTATTTTTGGCCTGCTTCTAGCCCTTTTAGCTCCATTAATCTAATTTGGTCACTCCTTTGTACTAATGCATCCAAGGGCCTCCTTTGGACATGTCCAAACCATCGTAATTGACATTCTCCAAGGTTATCCTGAATTGAGACAATTCCCAAATCAACTCTAACCTAGTTCCAAAGTATATCTCCATAGCTCAAATTTATCATTAATCTCTACCACTGTTTCAGAAACCAGAAAAATAACATCTGCAAAAAACATATACAATACATATCTCTCTTTGAATATTCCTGGTTACATCATCCATGATAAGTGTAAATAGGTAAGGGCTCAATGCAAACCCTTGATGTAACCTGATTGTAATTGGGAACACATCACCTTGGCCTCCCATGATCTCACACTAGTCATTTTCTATTGGAAAATTCATATTTTCTCTATTGAATTTTCATATTTTCCATATGAAAAATCTCTATTGGAATATTAGAGAGTAGGTTATTTATTTATTTTTCTAATCTCTCAAGCATAAACCCGGTATCATTCTTGTTGAAAAATTGTGTGTTAGTACTTATATGAAGGTTTTGCCTCAGTCTATATGAAGCAGAAACTCAAATATTGGATACCAATCTCGTATTTCAAGTTCAACAACTCCAAAACTCTTAAAAAAACTTATATTCTTTACCCAAAACATTTCCAATCGATGGTATTACTTATATAATGACTTTACAAAATTCTTAAAGTAACTCATAAAATGAATCTTAATATCTCTCTTATATGGGCCTAAAGTATATAAACTCAAAATATAACCCTTCAAAGTTATTAAGAATCCTGATATAACTCAAGCATTTAACTTAATTACTAATTTTGTGCACTTACTTTACCCCCGCCTTATGGATTTATACAAGAGGCACGTCACATTAATAAACCAAAAAATAAAGCCCAAGCCCATACAACATAACTATGGGCCATAATAAAGTCTTCCAATGCCCAATCGTACACCTTTAACTGCGTCTGTTGGTTATTACCAAAAAAAAAAGTGCATCTGTTGGTTTGTCTCGCACTTGTTTTGAGTTCCACACTGAAATTTCTTAACATTTTAGTTGTCAATGAACCACACATATGCTGGTCTAGTGCTAAGAAAAAGGTCTGCTTAGCCCAGCCCATATAGTAGTTTTTTGCCTTGGCCAGTTTTGGGCTGGCTTAGGTTTCAACATTATTTTTATCAAAACAACAAATCATAAGTCATATGAGAAATGAAATCATGAAACCTTAGAATAATACAATAACTTCTTAGTGTATTCATCTTTCAAAAATCATTTCACAAGTAAAATATAGTCAGTAAAAATATAAATATTATAATATTAAGGGAGAATGTTCCAAAAAAGATTAGAATGACCCAAATATTTGTCATTTCGTAGATTGGAAGAGCCCCAATTTATAGACGGGTAGACCTCCAAGTCCCCTTTTCACATCTCAAATTTCAGCCTAAACAAAATTTTCTACGTGGAAATATAAACCTATAGATTACAACGTGGTATGTCCATTTGTGTCAGATTGAGAAAATACATACGTGCATGGAGATAAATGGGAGTGTATTTTTATTGAATAAGGTCCTGAAATTTGACATGTGAAACAATCCAAACCTTGGCTTTGTATATCCAACGGTCAGAATTGCCCACATCATCGTGTCATGTGGGTCAAAATAGTGGACTGTTCTGATAGGCTTATTAGAAATAGTTGCAAAATGAAATTATCCATAATATAAGAAATATATGTATAGTTTTTTTTTTTAGTAGAAAAATATATGTATAGTGTATATAACTAGAAAGATATCCTGATTAATCATGCAATAATTCAACATGATATGAAATAAGGGGAATAAAAATGATTGAAAGACAAAAAATTGCAAATTACTAACCATTTGTACCTCGGGCCTAGCCCTATATTTAGTTGGGGCTCATTGGGCTGGGTTGATGTTGGCCCAGCTCATCCCTAACTTATATTGGACTAAGGCCGGGCTTGGCCCTCAATTTTTTGGGCCTATGTTGGGCCTGTCTGTTCATCCACCCAGCCCAAGTTTCATCCATATGCAAGACTGCATTTGCAGCAAATTGGTGGATCCCCTTGTGAAGTAGGGTGGTCTCACTGATTACAAAATTATCGGCTATTTATGACAAAAACAGTAGCAACAATAATCACCTTATTCTAATTAAATGGGGTCTGTTACAAGGATTCTTACCCTCCAATCAGTTCTATTTTATGTCATACTTGATACAAGACCTAAGCAATGCGTCTTTCTTCGCCACTTCTCTTAAGGTCATTTTAGCTCTGCCCCTTTAGATCTTTTAAAATCTTCAATCTGAATCAAATTATTCTTTTATATTAGAGTATTCAAAGACTTCCATTGAACATAGTCATGCTATCTCAAACTTCTTTCTTGAGATAATAAAAAATTATTAACTATTTAATCCTATAAAAATAAGCAGGAAATCTTTGCAAAGAAGCTTGAGATTTCTCAAATTAATGGACAATAGTCGTCATCACCAATTTAATCAGTATTACATCATTGATAGGGTGTCAAAACATGACACTGGTGGTGATGACAAAGGGTGCTTCTGTTAATATTCACACATTATTGGATAATTCATATTTGGGGTTTTTCAGTAGTAACACGCACTTACACATGCTACATTCTGATTTTTTCTTCCATCAGGGATGTGGGGGGGAAATTTGTATTTCTGAGCCCATAATATGTAATAAAAAAAAAAAAAAAAAAAAAAAAAAAAAAAAAAAAAGAGGGCATTCCCAATGCACAGCATGGAGTGAGTTGGAGTGTCAATCGGTCGGGCTTAACCGGGCTTGGCGGGCCTATGTCCTCGGACCATGACCTATCTATTTAAAGAATGAGTCGGTCTCGGTCAGTGTCGTGTCGGGGTGGATTGGGTTATGAGCTCTAATCAGGCTAATCGGGCCTTAAACGGGGTAATGTACTAATAAAACCTTAAACGAGTCTCAAACGGTCTTTACTTTTCTTAGATTTAATATACTTTAATTTATTTTGTTAAATCATCAACAATTTTAAAAGATATTACACTTAATTACAGTCAATAATTGATAAAATTATCAATATATACCTTATTCTATAAAAAAAAAAAAAAAAATCAAAATACCTGTATAAACGGTCAGGCTAAACATGTCGATCCTAATTGAACTTATAAACGGGCTGGGCTAGGCTGGTTAGAGGCCTATCGGGCTTATCTTTTGCATGGTGTACTACTTATTTATAAATGGGCAGGGCTTAGGTCCGACAAGTTTATTAATCAGGCCGATCCAAGTTAGGCCATAAGCGCGTCAGGCTCAATTGGGCCTACTGATGCGGGTTTAGAATTGACACCCTAGGGTGATCTATGCTTTTTTTATCTCACTTATACGCATCAGAATATGTGATATTACATATAAGTACATACTTCTTTTTGGGTAGGTGGGGAACGCATTTAAATCATTTCAGTTGATTTCAGACAGAAAAATATGGTGATGAGATGTAAGATTAGATTGTGGATGTTAATTAGTTGATTCCAATCATTTAATTAAAGGGTGTCAAATTCGAGGCCCAACCAAAAAGATCAATCGGACAAAAAACATGAGACCAAGTGGACCGAAAAAGGCTCACTATTGATTTTGATTTTTCTAAAAACAGTGAAAGGACCAAAATTGATTGGATTGACAGCTAAAGACTGATGGAATTTGACTGAATGGGCCCAAATCTAAGAACAATAAAATCCTGAAAAGACTTAATAATAATAAAAAAAAATTGAGAATTAAGATAAATCATAAGGCAATATTTGGATGGCAAGGGAAAAAATTATAATGAGATACAAATCATGTTATCAAAATGATTGATGGAGCAAGTTTTCCTAAGGCCGCATTATAATGGATGTCCGTGGCTCAACGTGATTACGTACAATGAGGGAGAGAGAGGTGAGGAGAGATGTGGTCACATTTGAAATGTCTCATCCAATCATTGGTGAAAGAAAATTTTGTCTATAATTAATTTCAATTTTTTGAATGAGT
>NC_056569.1:4356396-4461700 GCF_013358625.1 Macadamia integrifolia
GCATATAATCATGTTTCAAAAAAAAAAAAAATTTTGTAAGTTTTTCATGCACATGCTTGTCTATTTTTTTTTTTTTTTTCATTCAAACACATTCCAAAGTGATCAAAGTTAACTTTTGGGGTTTTGATTTTATTGATCTGAACCCAATCCACGGTGATATATGTTAAAAAGTACTTAAAGAACCGACCAAATTTATTACTTAATTGATGGTAATATACAAAAATAATAAAAAATAAACATAAACTTATATCCTCTTACAT
Organism: Macadamia integrifolia; assembly: GCF_013358625.1. NCBI lineage: Eukaryota > Viridiplantae > Streptophyta > Magnoliopsida > Proteales > Proteaceae > Macadamia > Macadamia integrifolia. The sequence continues at coordinate 4,356,657 of NC_056569.1, forward strand.
TAATGTGTAGATGTCTTACCTAAAAAAACAAATTGTATAGATGTTTAATGTATCACATAAAAGATGCATATGTGGCTTCAGGCTTGTAGACTAGTTCTTAACTAAGAAACATACCCTTCTTACCTACAAAAAGTGGAATCGCCCATCATTTAGAGGTGTTTTCTCAATCTCCACCCAAATTCTTTGTCCATAAAGAAACTTAATCATATGCACCTACGTTAACTGATGTGACCCAATTGTTACATCAACATAGAGAAGTTATTCGATAGATGATAATTTCTTACCATGATAATAATTATATTTACGTGAGAAAGTTGCTTAAGATAAGATCAAAAGGTTCTTGCTTTTGGGGGCATTATGGTAATTATTGTTAGGATTTTTATATGGACTTAACTGATACCGATTGATCCATTGGGCCCAAGCAATTATAGACCCACTCTGATTAGGAAACTCCTAACTATTTCCATTGTGAGAGTGGAATAGGGTTTTAGGGATTCTATTATAAATAGAATACTGACGGTCCCTGCAGCCATTACTTTACTTAATGCCTTATTGGTTTTGAGAGCACGGCTTTTTCACAAGAGCAAGTGCACAAAAAGAAAGGAAACCCTAGAGTAAGATGCTGCAGAAGATCTCAGTAGAATGACTCCACTTGCGTAGTCATCTTCATGGGAGTAATGTTTAACCACATGGGACAGAGGTTCATGATCTATGTTCATGGGATACATGTACTTCTTTATTCCCATTTATGGTTCATGTCATGGTTGTCCCATTGATTATTATAGACATGGTAAATCTATATGGTTATGTATTCTAAGATGAGATACTTTATTGTTCTTGGTTTATGGACTACACCTATGATTTATCTTTTACGATTGGTTGATGATTCTTGTATTCTAAACACTATAGGGTTATTCATATGTTTAATATGGTAAAGAATCCCCAACAATTATCATTTCCATCTATGTTGTGATTTTAGGAGAGACCAAGAACCAATAAAATCTCTTTGAGTTTCTGCACTATTTGTGACTCTCGAAGAAAGATTCATCGAAAAAAACTTGAAACATAGAAATCGTTTTAGAAATACGCCAGAAGCAAGAATGATGAGACTTAATGAAGATAAATTCACCTACATTAAAGTTTTATATTATATTGAATCCAAGCTACCCACCCAAAGAGAGAGAGAGAGAGAGAGAGAGAGAGAGAGAGAGAGAGAGAGAGAGAGCGAAGGCCTGACAAAAATAAAGAGCATAGGTAGAGGCTTCATTCAATGTTTACTGCCTTCCAAACAACTCCAATTCACCTACACAGCCATGCACGTCGTCCTCGGTTCCTTTTCCTTTGCATCATTTTCTGAGTCTTGTCACACACACATCTATTCCACACAAAAGCCCAAAAATCATATGTCAATAGATCATTCATTTCTTAATATTTCTCTTATGAAAACTCACATTTTGGATTTAAGGACTTGAACAAGATTGTCTTTATGGGTGAACCGGTTCAATCTCAATCCGGGTTTGAGTTTATAGAGGCTAGGAAGCAATCGATCATGGCCGATCAAGGAAAGTGTTCTTCATAACTGTGCTAACAAGATTGATCCTCTCCCCATGTGTGTGATCTCCACACATGAGGTGAGAGCGGCCAATTGGGTATCCTCTCCTCCGCTCTCACCCATTTGGGGATCTTAGATCCCCAATGGACAGTCCTCACCCATGTGGGGAGGGTAACTCCTCTCCCCACATGGGGTGTTGATCCAAATTCAAACAAGACCCTTGGGTCAATTATTTGCTTCCTGCCCGATACATTTGTGCAGTGAACCGTGTCATATGCATGCACTACATTGCCATCTTAAAAAGATACAGTTTGGGTCATTTGGAGGACTAATTTCGTTTCCTTTAGCTTCAGAGGGACCATGTTGTCGTCCACCCACAAAAAACACTCATATGAAGAAGTGACCTGTCTCATTACTGCTTGTATATAAACTACCCTTAGTTGCTACTATACGATTCACGTACTTTTGTTTCTCACCTTACAAAGCCCATGGCATCTTCAATTTCTCCATCTTCTTCTTCTTCTCTCTGCAACTTAAAAATTCTCTTCATCTTCATGGCTTTTACCATCTCTTATGCTCGAGTAAGCCCTGATGGAGAAGCTTCAAGGATGGTCACTAGCGTGAGAAAACCAGAAGGGTTCCAAGCCGTGGTGACCTTTCAGGTCCTCACCAAGGGAGGATTTCCACCTTCTGGTCCAAGTCATAAGAGCCACGACACGAAGGGTTCCAAGGGCCAAGACATGCCGGTGATTTCCACAAGACACCTCTTAGAAGAAGTAAGCTCTGATCAACATAATAAGAGTTTTAGAGGCGTTTCCATGCGATCCTTTCGAGGATCTATACCAAATCCTGGTATAGGGCATTGATCTTCGAGTTTGGATTCTCTATTCATGTGGTGATCTTCTCACATGGGATCTCACCCTCCCTGGAGTATTAGATCACAAATCAATGGTGCATTAATTGTTGACTAAAATCCAATCACGCAGTGGGATCCTATGTGAAAAAGGTAACTCGTCTCCACTGTAGGGAGTTGATCCAGACGCTTGATCTTCCTCCCCTACCATTCACAATTGGGTCCTCCTCCCAAGAATATATTACTTCGGACCCAGCTATTCTTCTTCTTCTTCATTTTTTGTGTTCTTTGCTTTGGTGTAATTTGAGGAGGTTTACATGTAATAGGTAAAGAATGGTGGAGTTAATTCTTCCATTAATTACATTGCTATTGATTTTATGGGTCTCATTTGGGACCCATGACAAAGAAAATAATAAAGTTTGAAGAAAAGAAATGGATCATTGTTCTCTTTCTGTATCAATACTAATCAAGTAATTAATTGAATATCCATTGTAGTATGGTTCTTATTAATTCGGAATCTACTTCCTAGGGTTGTATGTTCATGTCCCCAACATTTTTTTTAGTTCTACTGTTCCAGACCTGCTTTTTCTGTCTAACTAGTTTCCCCATGGATCAAGATTTGAGGAATCAGATTGGTTACCGAATTGTTGGAGGTCAATTGAAGCCATTACCAACCCTAGAAATATAGGTGTTCAGTTCCTCTGCACGTACATGTCAAGTGCCAACACTTGTCCCACTTGCTGCAGGTGACAGAATATTTATGAAAGCAAAATGAACATGTGTTGATACATGCCCTCTATTTACAAGTGAATGTACGTAAAAATGAACTCAACTCAATATATAATATTGATCCGCCAATAATCAATCACGATTCTAATTCCTCAAATAGGACCATGGATTTTATCGGAGAAGTCTGTGGCCTATGCTTCCCCAAATATAATATCGGATTCAGTTGTGCCTTCACCTTTTAGAAAAGTGTTTTTTTATACATAATATATATGTTTCATATATGTCTACCAATATGTGAAGAAGGTAAGGAGTTTGGATCCTCTCCCCATGTGATGGGATCTCACACATTATGGGGTATTAGACTACAAACCTATTTAGTACATTAAATGTTATGACTCATGGTCTAGATATTTCTTGAATGGTGGGATCCTATGTGTGAAGAGGGTAACTCTTCTTCCCATCTAGGGGCTAGAAGGTAAGGTGGAGGAAAAAAAAAACTGAAGCAAGAGAATGATAAACTTAAAAATTCCAAAATGTGTGGTTGGCAATATTTCAAAAGCAATTTTTTTTTTCTACTTTTGTGTCATAATTATTATTGTATACCAGCATCTGTGAAGGTTGGGGAAGGGAGGGAGGGAAATGAAGTAAGAGGGTATCCAAATCTGAACTCCTCATTTGTTTTCCTAGTTTCTTATATCCTTAGCTTGCGATAATATTGGGGGAGAGTTAATTGTTGGGGGAGTGTGAATCCTGCACCAGCATAGAGGTCAATGAGAGCGCAAAGGAAGCATCAACAAGGGAGAGATTTGTGCCTTTATTGGGGAGGGGGGTGGGGTGGTCATTTCACCCCATTATGAGTTTGGGCATCGGGATCCTCTCCAACAGCTGGGCTGCCCCAGAGAGGCATTCGAAGATTGTAAGGACTTGGTCATTTGTTGGTATGTGTTCTAGAGCCCTCCATACTATTGGATGCCTCTCTGGACACCCTACCCACTAGAGAAGATCTAGATGCCCACACTTCCAAATATAATCTTTTTTTTCATAATAATTTTTTAAACTTAATAACCCAAACCCTAAGTTTGACAAAACAAAAAAAGTGTTTTATAGAAAGAGATGTTGCCAAACATGGCCTAGTGTTCATAAATTTTGGACGTGTGATGGTATAAACTTTATTGCTTTAAAGATTGAAAGATATAAAGGAGAGCGTAGGAAAGAGCATTTGCTGTGCAGTGCGCCGACAATTTAAATTTGGAGGGTGAAACGTTATTTCCAACTTGGGAACATAAAAGGACATCTTCCTTTTGCTTTTACCAAACATAATCTCTTACTCAGCTGTCCAAATGCCTTTTTTCTTGTTTTCTGTACCAAGTGGACAAGTTGAATGGCAAATCTAATGCATTTGATTAATATATAACCTTGAATTTTACTAACGAGAAACCTCTTGAACTTATTCAGTTTATGGTTAAGTTCAAGGATAAACCTCAATTACACGTAATCACATCTAATCCACGTAATAAATCAGTCACGAGACTCGAATTAAAGATGTTTGTTAACCTCCACCACTAGCTTTAATTTATAAGCGTTGAATGTTGATTACCCTTGGATGCACCAAAAACTTTTACAAAGGTAACTAATTCCCTTGCAGTGGCTACTTACCATCAATCATCTTCTAGTCTTTTCTTGTTTTTTCTCTTTTGACTTTTCAAGAAATACTAGGATTTTTTTTCTTTCTTTTAAATATGAATTTAGCTATTGTACTTGTACCTTTTTGCATGGCCAACAGAAACCAAAATCAATCCGAGAATACAGAAGAGCACTGGCATCCATCACTCTTTCTGTTTGTCATCTTCCCTTCGGTTAGCTAACCCATTAGGTAACAAATATCCAAGATTTTTCATCTTTAATCATAATTATAAATCCCCAAAAAAAATAAAAATGTATCATAAGGTTAGTAATATCATACAATAAGGAAAAATATTCCCATGGCCATCCAAATTTAGTACCCACATGAACCAAGTTTCCAATTCACCACATGTCCAACCTCTACTCTTTCCCATCATTGTTCCTTGGCCTCTTGAAACCCTTGCAGAAGTTAAAGGTTGAGAATCAGAAACTGTAGACCATTGTAAATGAAATGAATAATCTTAGTAGGGTTGGGTTTCACCTGCAGAAACACACATTGATGGTGCATCCACCAAATGGAATAGAAAGTTATTGCAATAATAGACGGAAGGACAACTTTATTAGCTCTAGAAATACTAGACTTTATTATAAAATCTTCCAACAAGTTTAAGAGAGAGGAGAAGCTGAGATTTCTCCTGTTGTAGGTTGTGTGTTTTTGTTTTAATCCTTTTGTTCTCTCTTTATACATTGATTTTTTTTAATTTTTTTTCATTTTAATAAATATGATCTTCTAATAAAAAAAGAGAAACAAGAATGAAGGTATTCAGTTCAAATCCATAAAGGTCCGGCAGTTCAAATTCTTTTAGATAGGTCACAAGAAAATATCAAGCTTTAATCAGTTTCTAATTCCTTAAAATGAGCGGGCGAGGCCATTCAAATTAAGAACCTAATGGTTTTCATAGACAAATTTTAAATTTGGGATGTATCTTTTTTTATTTCAAACACTCTTCCAAAGTTTCCTATAAGAAGTGTTGGTAACAAAATACCCTTGGAAAGTTAATAAAAAACTGTGCAATCACATTTGTAGTAAGAGATCCATTTCTAGTTAAAGAAATTTTTTGGTTAGAAATATTTTTCTTTCTAGCATCATATAATTTCCAAAACCTAGAGTTTTTGCGATTCAAAATACTATAACTATATTTTAGAGAAAAATATAAAACATGACATCCAACAAATTGGAATCAAATTGAGTACCGATTTAATTAAATTTGTTTACTAGCTTGGGATAAGAGTGAATTTTTCAATTACCTAGCTTTTCCCTTACTCTGTTAATAACATGAATCCAATATATGAGATCTATAATGTGGAAACCTAATTAGGGCTCCAAGATATACGTCATCTTTGTGATTAATTTAACCCCAAGACTACCCACATATATATTGAATGTCAACTGGGTACATCTACAAGTGGAAACCTAATTGGAGCTCCAATATAAACATCATCCTCCTCAATTAATTTAACCCTAAGACTACCAAATGTTAAGAGGGTAGATTAGTCAACATAAGTATATAACCCCCAAATTTTTTTATTTTTAATTTTAATTTTAATTTTAATTTTATTTTTAATTTTTTTTTTTTCAATCTTGACTAGATAGATCTTGAAATAGATGAAAATAGCAAACAAAGTATTCACATCATTCTTGTTATCCTTTCAAAGCGTCATCAACAAACAGAAGGTGGTCACCTCCAAAGCAGTTCTCTCCAACCTTAATGCATTTTATAGATTTTAACTCCTTATATACATTTAATAATCATGCTAAATCTCTCATAGCTATAATAAATAGATATGGACTATCGCGATAATCATGTCACAATATTATTTTATTAAACCCTATAAATTCAAAATTAAACAGTAGATAGCTCCACTCTGACCTCTCATAAGCTATAAACATGTCAAACTTCAATGCTAGCCACTAGGAGAAAGAAGAAGGATGGTGTTTTTTTTTAATATGAAATTACTATTTTACCTATCAAATTAGCCATGTGCTTAGTAAAGAGAAAACATGAAATTAATTTCAATTTTAAAATTGAAACCTCTCTTAAGCTATTTTAGAATTTCTATTCCATTTATTTATTTATTTTCCCCTGAAATTAGGTGCAAAAACCAAACCAATTAATTTCAGAAATTAGAAATCACCCTAAATTTGGCCGTAGTTTGTTTCAATTTCTTATTATAATTCTTTTTCCTTTCTTTTCTGTTTCTTATTTCTAAAAGGGAAAAGGTTGAGGACACTACTATGATGTGCAGCTTGTGTCAATCTTCCCTCACCTTCGGAAATGAACCCAGTTCCCCTCACATCCTAGGCCCCCCATTGGTTGAGCTGTAAACTCCATGAAAACTAACAGCATGTCCCCATTGGTTGAGCTGCAAGCTCCAAGAAAACTAGTTGTTGTTGTAACCCGGCAGTCATTGAGAGGGGGGGTGAATCAGTGAGTTCAATTCTGATACCTAAAAACCTGTCCGATGTCTGGCCAAGAAGAACCTGATATACCTGTCCCTGTTTGCACACAGTCGTATGCACACTCAGCCTCTCATAGGCACTTCCAAGTATGCACACCCATTCCACATTCCACGCACTTCAATATCAAATGCAAACAACAAGCACCCACAACACAGGTTTTTACGAGGTTCGGCAATTTGCCTACATCCCCGGAGTAGTGCCTGTAAAGGCTTCGTACCTACTCAATACACTACTTTTGACTGCACCCACAGTCGGGAGCACCCACACCCAATTTTCTCAAGCCGAAGCTGAGATGGCACTCGTAGTGCCGATACAATGTGTAGCACCCACTCCCGGTGCTTAGCACCCACTAAGCACACAATAAATAATACAATTAAATTGGGCTTATATCAATGCCCTACAGTCAAGCTCTGCCTAGCATATGCATCCACAACTAGCTAGCATGCTTACAGTTCATCCACAACTAACCTAGCATGTATACATTCATCCACAACTAACCCTAACATACATACATACATGTAATGTAAAATCCAGGGTTAGAGAATCTCACAACCGATTGCCTGGGATGACTGGAAACTTGTACTGACAAGTTTGGTGCTCACACCTTCTCTCTCCTTGGCTTCTTGCTCTTCAAAGCAAACACATCCTTGCTTTCTTCTCTTCTTCCTTGGCTTTGAGTTAATGTACCATTAACACACTTCAACCACCTCTTTTACCTCTTTAATGGCCTAAGAACATTTATCATCAAGAATGTATGTTCATTCAAGGACCAACAAAGAGGGGGAAGCTTCTCCTACCAAAACCGTAGCTTCTTTCACTCAAAACCCATTTTTCTTGCTTCCATGGTGTAGGGCTTGAAAAAACGAAGAAGCTGCAACTTGGTTCACCCAAATCCGACTTAAAATGAGGGAGATATGACCTTTTGAAGTTGGAGCAATGAGATAGCCCGAAATGGAATCTTCGTACGGGTGGCGTAGGCTACACCGGCGGCGCGCGCAACAGGGGCGAGATCTGACCGTAGATCTCATATAAGAGATCTTATAATCCAAGCCGTCCGATTAAACCAACGGACAACAGATCCAAACCGTTAGATTTGAATCTCGATGACGTCATCATGACGTAGGCGCTGACATCGTCAGAAGTGTTGTCGATCTATGATTGGTTGCTTTTCCGGATTTTAAGGGAGCTTGTCTCCCACTCACAAAAGTGAAAATGCATATTGACCGTTGGATCCGAATCTTCCATGATGGCTTTAATCAGATTTCATGAGATCATTAAGATCGGAATCCTTTTTATACTTTCTATACACGCGCGAAACACAATAACATACCTTGATATAGTGTAGCGCCAGTGCATCAAAAATTATGCATCTAACCAATCAAATCCCACGCGCAAGCATCTATCTCGTCCATATCACACCAAAATCTCAGCAGCCTTTGGATGGGCATCAAGCCTACGTGGTCGAATCTTGGCCGTCCATTTCACTTCCTTTACTCCTCTTTATTACAATCAAGCCCCTACCTCCATATGTTTCAATACTTAAATACCCCTTGCAACTCAGACCTTCAAAATCTTTAAATTACACAAAAGCCCTTCGAATTTCAAAAATAAAATCCGAAAAATCCACCCAACACCGAGAGCAACTGATGGATTTTCGGTTTGGATTTTCGAACCGACTTTACGGAAACGCTTATAACTTTTTCATACGATATCCGATCGAGATGAAACGAAGTGCGTTGGAATCGTAACTGGATGCTCTACGACTTTTCAGAAGACTCAATCATCTGAATCATCCATGTAAAAAGACCAAAATGCCCCTACACCTTTCCAATGACGTATCTTTCTCATACAGAATCGGAATGCGATGAAATCAGAACCGTTGGAAAGATTGTATTTTTTTCGTATTGTTACATGTAGAACGCTTCCTTTAAAAAATTCATCTTCAATGCCGAAACTGCCCTTGACTGCCATAAATGCCGTAACTTCTTCATACGGTATCGGAATGTGACGAAATAAAATGCACTGGACTAGGAAAATTACAATCTATATTTTTCATGAAGAACCGATCTTCCAAAAATGTCATTTTCATTACCGAAAATGCCATCGATCGTAAATAGGCCAATTTTGTCAGTTTTGACCCAGAAACCCGCACCACCTATTAATGATGTATTAAACCACTCCATGCATACCAAACTGCTCTGTTATCTCATCGATGACACTGGATACTGCCATGTCATCATTTTCATCCACGTCACCCAAACTGGCCACGTCATCACCGCCACGTGGCCGAGTTGCCAACAAGGACAACCATAAAACAACAATCTCCCCCTTTGGAGTTGTTGGCAACCACCTCATCACTAATACACTCTAAAGCTCCGATGAGTAACTCTCTCCCCCTTTGACAACAAGTACAAAGGGTGGAACCAATGGACTCCCCCTGAGTCCAATATGGGGGTAGCAACATCAAGCAACTTGCTCCCCCTCTCCCAATGCTACTAGTGTTTTGGAAGAATCACCACTCCCAATTTCTGTCTGAGGAACTCAAACTGATCTTTAGGAAGCGGTTTAGTGAAGATATCGGCCACCTGCTCTGCTGTGGGAACAAACTCCATCCTTACTTCACCTTCCATCACCTTGTCTCTTAAGAAATAATACCGGATAGCAATGTGCTTCGTTCTAGAATGCATCACCGGGTTCTTGGAGATATTGATAGCACTAGTATTGTCACAATATAGTGGCACTGCCTGCTCAACCTCCACACTCAAATCCTTCAACATCTGCTTCATCCACAACACTTGTGTACAACAAGATGTAGCTGCAATGTATTCTGCCTCTGCAGTTGAAAGAGAGACTGACTCTTGCTTCTTACTATGCCATGCCACCAAGCTGCTCCCCAAATAGAATGCACCACCACTGGTGCTCTTCCTGTCATCTACACATCCGGCCCAATCTGCATCTGAAAAAGCTGACAAACTAAAGCTCTTGACTTTCGGATACCATAACCCAAACTCACTAGTCCCTTTCAGATATCTGAAAATTCTCTTCACTGTTGCCACATGTGTCTCTTTTGGTCATGCTTGGAATCTGGCTACCATACACACAGCTTGTAAGATGTCAGGCCTACTAGCTGTCAGATATAATAGGCTACCAATCATTGACCTATACGAGGTGTGGTCAACTGATGGAGAGTCATCTTCCTTGCTCAACTTACACCCAGTCATCATAGGTGTACTAACTGGCTTGCAATCCTCCATGGTGAATCTCTTTAACATCTCCCTCACATATTTGGACTGAGATATGAAGATACCTTCTTTCTTTTGATTGATCTGCAAACCCAAGAAGAATGATAGTTCACCCAACATGGACATTTCAAACTCATCTTGCATCCTCATTGCAAAATCTTTGCACAACTCATCTTTGTGACCCCCAAAGATGATATCATCTACATACACAACCACCACAAGCTGACTGCTTTCTTCAGTTCTGATGTAGAGATTACTGTCCACTAAGCCTTTCTTAAAACCCAACTTGCACAAGTAAGAGTCCAATCTGGAGTACCATGCCCTTGGAGCTTGTTTCAAACCATACAATGCCTTCTTCAATCTGCATACAAGAGTGGAGTCCTCACTCAGCTGAAACCCATCAGGTTGCTCTATGTAAACCTCCTCTTCCAAGTTTCCATTTAGAAAAGCTGATTTGACATCCATTTGATAGACCTTGAACCCCTTGTACACTGACAAAGCCAAGAACATTCTGATAGCCTCAAGTCTTGCCACTGGAGCAAAAGTTTCCTCAAAATCAATGCCTTCCACTTGAGCATACCCTTTGCATACAAGTCTTGCTTTGTTCCTCACCACTTGACCATCTTCATTGAGTTTATTTCTGAAAACCCATTTAGTACCAATCATATTCTTGTCAACTGGCCTAGGGACTAGATCCCAAGTGTGATTCCTCTCTATCTGATCAAGTTCTTCATTCATGGCCTTCATCCAACTCTCATGATTGCTTGCCTCATCAACAGTTTTTGGTTCAATCTTCGAAAGAAGAGAGTATGTATTGGTCTTCATTCTTCTAGTTTGAACACCTATAGTGGGGTCACCAATGATTAACTCATCTGTTTTCTGTTGATCAACTCTGTTGTGTCTCCTCTGCTCATCTGAATCTACCTCATCCTGTTCAACATCAATCTCATTTTTGCTTTTGGGTCTACTATCAACCAGGTCATTCTCATCATCAAGATCTTCAAATTCTGGAAGTTCATTTCTTGAGCCTGAAGGAATATCCTTTTTTTCATCAACTGTGACATCAGCACTCTCTATAATTTTTCCAAGTCTGATGTTATAGCATCTATAGGCCTTACTTGAAGTAGAATAACCTAAAAATATACCTTCATCAGCTCTATCATCAAACTTATTCAAATCTTGGGTTGTGTTCTTGATATAACACTTGCTACCAAAGACCTTGAAGTGTCTTGCTGTAGCCCTTCTTCCAAACCAAATTTCATATGGAGTCTTGCTTTCATGAGGTCTCAACATACATCTGTTATGGATGTACACTGCAGTTAGAACTGCCTCCTTCCAGAACTTTTTACCCATGTCATTCTCTGCCAACATTGTTCTAGCCATGTCTNTGTTGTTGTAGCATCTATAGGCCTTACTTGAAGTAGAATAACCTAAAAATATACCTTCATCAGCTCTATTATCAAACTTACCCAAATCTTGGGTTGTGTTCTTGATATAACACTTGCTACCAAAGACCTTGAAGTGTCTTGCTGTAGCCCTTCTTCCAAACCAGATTTCATATGGAGTCTTGCTTTCATGAGGTCTCAACATACATCTGTTATAGATGTACACTGCAGTTAGAACTGCCTCCTTCCAGAACTTTTTACCCATATCATTCTCTACCAACATTGTTCTAGCCATGTCTTGCAATGTTCTATTCTTTCTCTCTGCAACACCATTCTGTTGGGGTGTTCTTGGAGCTGAAGTTTGTTTCCTGATACCATGCTCATAGCAGTATTCTTCAAAATCATCCCAACTGTACTCACCTCCTCTATCAGATCTCAGACACTTTATCTTCTTCCCTGTCTGATTCTCAACTTGCTTCTTAAAGATCTTAAATCTTTCTAAAGCCTCTGACTTATGTTTCAAGAACATCACCCACACCATTCTTGAATGATCATCAACAAACAACATGATGTATCTCTCTCCTGAGGTGCTAGGTGTCCTCATAGGACCACATAGGTCTGTGTGAATCAACTGCAATGGAGAACTGGAATAATACTCCTTAGACTTGTAGGAGATTCTGGTTTGCTTTCCCTTTTGACAAGATGCACATATAGGATTGGAGAGCTTCTTCAACTCAGGAACATCTCTCACTGCCTTCTTTGAAGAAATCTTGGCAAGGTTCTTGAAGCCAATATGCCCAAGTCTTCTGTGCCACAACCATGTCTCCTCATCTATGCTGACCATACAAGAATCTTTCTCTAACTCTGTCAAGGTGTACAAATTCCCTGAAGTTCTCTGTCCAGTAGCTACAACCTTTCCACTACTTGATCTTCTTATCTCACACCCTTTACTAGTGAAAGTTACTTCATGCCCTTTGTCACAAATTTTACTGATGCTGAGAAGATTGTGTTTGAGTCCTTCAACATACAAGACATCAAGGGATTTCACCTTCCCATGGTTCAAACTTATGGACCCCTTTCCTGTAATTCTGGCACCATTGTTGTTGCCAAACTTCACGGATCCACCTTCAAAGTCATGTAATTGTTCAAACCTTTCCTTATCTCCTGTCATGTGGCTTGAGCAACCACTATCAAGAATCCATGGATTAGAGTCTCCTTGAGCCTTAAAAGCTCTATGAATAACAAATGCTGTTGCATCTTCTTCATCTTCTACTCTATCTCTCTTAACCCAAACTTTCTTGACAGATTTAGATTTCTTTGTTTTCTTCTGTCTTGAGAATTGTCTCTCCATCTCATCATCTTCTGTGTTTCTGAAAACTCTCTGCTTAACTCTGTTCTCCTGTCTTTGTGGGGGAAACACAGTTCTACAATTCCTTGCAATATGTCCAAGGTTGTTGCATCTGTAACATTCAACTGTTTCCTCCATAAGGGGTGTAAAAGGATTTCTGTCCACATAACTCCTTGGACCAATGTTGAACTTGCAATCTGAGATCTTGTGTCCAAAAGTGTTGCATTTGTAACAATAACCTTGAAATGTGTGCCTCTGCATCACAGGTTCCATCTGCCATCTGTAAGAAGCTCTGAAGTTGTCAAATGCTCTAGGCCTCTGTTGAGGACCTTGACTGTATCCATAGGTCTCTGCTCTCCTGCTTGGCCTTGCCAACTGTGGTTGTCTAGCATGGTTAGTCTTATGGAATATAGATGGATTTCCTCTTCTAGTTGGACCAATCTGCACTTTATCTTTTTGTCCTGCTCTCTTGACATTGCCAGCAGTAGTAACATGTGTCTTTCCTCTTTGAGCATTCCTATCATTGACTTTGATAGGATTATGTACTGTTCCCTTACCATTTGCCTTGGTATTTTTGGAAGACTCCCCAACAAATCCAAGTCCAAATTTGATGTGAGTCGATCTTTGAGCATTGATAATGTCATTGAGCTTCTTACTACTAGGATGCTCTTTTGGAGTAGAGTCATCTTCAACATCTTCATTTTTTATATCTTCTCTTTCAATCTCAGTTCTCCCATATTCTTCAACCTTAGCCTTTAATAAGGCTAGCTCATCTGCATAACCATCAAATTGTGCAAGAATCTCATATTGCTCCTCTAGTTGTGCTTTCAAAGCCACTTTCTCTAACTCAAGAGTGTTGCAGTCAATGGTCTTCTGTGAGAGTTGATACTCAAGATCATCTAAGGTCTTCCTTGACTTATTGGCTTGATCTCTCAACTCAAGAACTAATTGTTCTTGCCCCTTAAAGTCTTGAGTGACCTTTTTCACTTTCTTCCTTTCTCTTTTAAGCTCTCTAAGGGCAAATGTGAGTTCAGCCTCTAGATGTGATTTTTCATCTTCCTCTTCTTCTTCTGTAAAATCTTCCTTATTAGAAGAATCTTCTTTGTTTTCTTCCATATCTATTGAGGCCATGAACATAGCCTCATTATCTTCATCATTAGATGATTCTTCAGACTCTTCATCAGATGTGTCACTGCATTTCTTAGAAACCAAACTTTTCTTCTTGTCCTTGCCTTTCTTGTATCTGTTTGAGAAGAATTTCTTCTTTCCCTTGAAATGAATTTTCTTTTCACTTTCATCTTCATCACTTTCTATTTTTCCTTGGTTAGGACACTTGGCTGCAAAATGTCCAACCCTTCCACAGTTGAAGCATTTGAAAGGCAACTTGTCTTTATATTTTCCTGTTCCCCTTTTCAACTTTCTGGTGAAATGAGCTGTAACCTCATCTTCACTCTCATCAGTATTCTCCACAGACTGCTTCTTCTTCTTCTCATTAATTTTCAAGTTTTTCATTGCCTTGAAAGCAGCTTGTTTGTCAGTGGACTTGCCCTTTTTCCATCTCATTTCAAGAGCTGTGAAAGTGCCATGCACTTGATCAAGAGTGATAGTGTCTAGGTCCTTTGCCTCTTCAATAGCTGACACCTTGGAGTCATACTTGGGCAACAAAGATCTCAGGATTTTTTGACAAACAACTGAATCTTCTAGATTGGCTCCCAAACCCCTAATAGAGTTGACCACTTCATTTACCCTGGTCATATAGGTGTCAATATTTTCTCCTTCTTGCATTAGTAGACTTTCAAACTGGCCTCTGAAGGTCTGAAGCTTTGCTTTCCTTATCTTTTCATCTCCTTCATAAATGTTCTTCAGTCTTCCCCAGATATCCTTGGCTGAGTCACAATCCATTACCTTAGCCATCACACTTTTATCCAATGCTGAGAATATTGCATTCACAGCCTTCTGATTGTAACAATAAGCCTTTTTAGCTTCATTGTCAACCGGACCTCCTTCAGGCTCTGTGTATCCAATCAGAACTAATACCCAAACATCATAACCTAGTGAACCTAGGTACGACTGCATTCTCCTCTTCCACAAGATAAAATCAGATCCATCAAACTTTGGTGCATGTCCTGAATAACCTTCACCTGCCATACTGTCACTGCCGCTGCCTCTGGATCACTCAGTTGTTGATCAAACTATCACTGAGTATCGGCTCTGATACCAATTGTTGTAACCCGACAGTCACTGAGAGGGGGGGTGAATCAGTGAGTTCAATTCCGATACCTAAAAACCTGTCCGATGTCTGGCCAAGAAAAACCTGATATACCTGTCCCTGTTTGCACACAGTCGTATGCACACTCAGCCTCTCATAGGCACTTCCAAGTGTGCACACCCATTCCACATTCCACGCATTTCAATATAAAATGCAAACAACAAGCACCCACAACACAGGGTTTTTACGAGGTTCGGCAATTTGCCTACATCCCCGGAGTAGTGCCTGTAAAGGCTTCGTACCTACTCAATACACTACTTTTGACTGCACCCACAGTCGGGAGCACCCACACCCAATTTTCTCAAGCCGAAGCTGAGATGGCACTCGTAGTGCCGATACAATGTGTAGCACCCACTACACGGGAGCACCCACTCCCGGTGCTTAGCACCCACTAAGCACACAATAAATAATACAATTAAATTGGGCTTATAACAATGCCCTATAGTGAAGCACTCACACATGCAAAATTCCCCCAAATAGACTACAACTATCACTTAGGCATTTTATCAAACATCTTGCCTACAATGATTTATAATAATGGAAATTTGGCAAAATTGAGGTTACCTTGGCAAGGAGTAACCGTCGGAGATGCAATAATGTCAATCTCCACTTGATGCGGACCACAACCACGTTGTCTCGGTGCCGCCAATGCTTCAACCCCGGTTGGCACTTGGGTTTCTTGAAGCAACTCTCAAGAACCAAATTCTAGGTTCTTCTTCTTTCTTTTCTCCTTGTCTTTACTTTCATGGAGCAACAATGGCATTCACATTCACATTCACACACACACAAAGAGAAGAAAAAACTTCTTCTCTATTTCCCTCTTCTTCTCTTCTCTTCTCTTCTCTTTTCTTTTCTTTTCTCTTGGCAACAACCAATATGACTTGCTACCTTGGTTTCCAGCAGCTTCCTAAGCCTCTAATGGTGGCTATGAATGAAGTGCAAGAGGATGGAAGTCTTTCATTCAAACCTTTAGCCTTCCACGAGCTTCAACTCGTTTTTCCAACCACCTCAGCAAGCCCTCTGCCTGATTTCTTCCCTCTGATGTGTAGAGCTCGGAGAGATGAAGAATCCCCAACTTGAATCACTCAAATCCGACTTAAAATGAGGGAGATATGACCTTTTGAAGTTGGAGCAATGAGATACCCTGAAATGGAATCTTCGTACGGGTGGCGTAGGCTACACCGGCGGCGCGCGCAACAGGGGCGAAATCTGACCGTAGATCTCATATAAGAGATCTTATAATCCAAACCGTCCGATTAAACCAACGGATAACAGATCCAAACCGTTAGATTTGAATCTCGATGACGTCATCATGACGTAAGCGCTGACATCGTCAGAAGTGTTGTCGATCTATGATTGGTTGCTTTTCCGGATTTTAAGGGAGCTTGTCTTCCACTCACAAAAGTGAAAATGCATATTGACCGTTGGATCCGAATCTTCCATGATGGCTTTAATCAGATTTCATGAGATCATTAAGATCGGAATCCTTTTTATACCTTCTGTACACGCGCGAAACACAATAACATACCTTGATATAGTGTAGCGCCAGTGCATCAAGAATTATGCATCTAACCAATAAAATCCCACGCGCAAGCATCTATCTCGTCCATATCACACCAAAATCTCAGCTGCCTTTGGATGGGCATCAAGCATACGTGGTCGAATCTTGGCCGTCCATTTCACTTCCCTTGACTCCTCTTTATTACAATCAAGCCCCTGCCTCCATATGTTTCAGTGCTTAAAGACCCCTTGCAACTCAGACCTTCAAAATCTTTAAATTACACAAAAGCCCTTCGAATTTCAAAAATAAATTCCGAAAAACCCACCCAACACCGAGAGCAACTGATGGATTTTCGGTTTGGATTTTCGAACCGACTTTACGGAAATGCTTATAACTTTTTCATACGATATCCGATCGATATGAAACGAAGTGCGTTGGAATCATAACTGGATGCTCTACGACTTTTCAGAAGACTCAATCATCTGAATCATCCATGTAAAAAGACCAAAATGCCCCTACACATTTCCAATGACGTATCTTTCTCATACGCAATCGGAATGCGATGAAATCAGAACCGTTGGAAAGATTGTATTTTTTTCGTATTGTTACATGTAGAACACTTCCTTTAAAAAAATCATCTTCAATGCCGAAACTGCCCTCGACTGCCATAAATGCCGTAACTTCTTCATACGGTATCGGAATGTGACGAAATCAAATGCACTGGACTAGGAAAATTACAATCTATCTTTTTCATGAAGAACCGATCTTCAAAAAATGTCATTTTCATTACCGAAAATGCCCTCGATCGTAAATAGGCCAATTTTGCCAGTTTTGACCCAGAAACCCGCACCACCTATTAATGATGTATTAAACCACTCCATGCATACCAAGCTGCTCTGTTATCTCATCGGTGATACTGGATACTGCCACGTCACCCAAACTGGCCACGTCATCATTTTCATCCACGTCACCCAAACTGGCCACGTCATCACCGCCACGTGGCCGAGTTGCCAACAAGGACAACCATAAAACAACAGTAACAGTAAAAACTTCTAAGCTTTGAAACATTCCACTCAATACATATGAGAGAGCCTAAGAGAATGCATTGTGAAGCCATCATGCTAAAGAATCCAAGGGTCCTCCCATATACGAATAGAATATATATTTCAAGAAAGTTGGTGGGGGGGGGAGTCGGAGGGTCATACCACTGACATTCCTTGAACTTACACTAGAGCCTAACTAACTAGCTGCCACTAAACCTTTTTTTTTCTTGGATAAATAGCTTGCCACTAAAATAGAGGCTTATCTCCGAAAGACTTAATATGTCAATTCCAACTATTTGATGTCTAGATAATGATATGCATTGACCAAATACCAAATCTCAACCTCAAAAATTCAGTCATTTAACCTCTCATCTAAATTCTTACCAGACACTCTATTTGTTTAAAATAAAAAGAAAAACTCTATTCCCCATTTTTTTGTGGAATTGTTTTCCAATGATTTGCAATTTTGTTACGTGGCCAACTCCTATGTATCCTACCAAAAAAAAAAAAAAAAAAACCTTTTATGTAGAAATTTAACATGTCAGCAGTGGACATTGTAAAAAATAATTCCAGCACTATATGATGAGACACGTGGCAGGATTAGGTGGCTGTTCAAAACTCCAACTATGTTGTAGCAGTATGCTACAAGTAGGAAAGAAAAGGTTGTTGAGCTTTAATCTTTAGGAAATTTTGTGCACCAATAATTGGATATTCTTTAGAGTGGGCTATTCAGAACCCAGTGGTTGGCCAGACTTCCAGATTCGTATCATAAAATGGTTCGATGACCGAAAAGTCCCGATATATCGGCGAAAAGATTATATAGCCTTCCTATAATTCATACGTATTTGATGTATAAACCTCGCGGTGGGTGTTATTGTGTTAAGGTTTGGTAACACTGAGAGAGAGAGAGAGAGAGTCAAGACACGCAGAGCAGAGACGATGGACAAGGGGAAGGGAGTTTTGGTTCGACGATGGGCTATCGATTTCACCGACAATTCAACAACTACTTCATCCCGCGATATCCCAGATCCTCTTGGGTACTCTCGAGCTTCTCAAGATCAGGTTTTTTTCTTCTTTTTTTTTTTGGCTCGCCAAATTCTCCTCGCACCCCTTTTCTTTACGTTCCCTGAAAATTTAAAATTCTATTTCCTTGAATTTGGAAGGCTTGACATGTAGTCGGTTCTTGATTTTTCAATCTCAGATTTAGTCTCCTTATTATTATTATTATTATTATTATTATTATTATTTTTACTTTTTCTTGGGTTTGTAGTGATCTTTTGTTAATCTTGCTGTAGGACGATACCGCTGTAAGTAAACAAAAGAAGGATGCAGAAGCCAATTGGAAATCTCAGGTATTTGCGATTTTGATTTCGTCTCGTTGATTTCAACTAAGTTTCTGTGAGTTGTATCTATTTTCCTGTTTGGATTAGGGTTTCTGCTAGAACAAAAAATTGTTACTTAATAACCCCCCCCCCAAAAAAAAGGAGTAAAAAAATGAAGAAAAATAGTTTAATATTCCGCAAGGAGGTTTTAGTTGTCTTCTATTTATTTTATTTTATTTTTACAGAAATTTCCTCTGTTCTTGCTTTCTGGGAATTTTTTTAAAATGATCTGTACTATGGTGTTATATATGATATGAGACAGATTGCTTTGTTGAATTTGCAATATTCAAGGAAACATTACACATCGAGAAGCTGCTAAATGGATGAGTTGATTTCACCATAGCGTAGGTAAAATCTAATGTTACAGGTTCCACTGACAGGTGGATCCAAGCTGTGTTTGACACGTTTGCATTGTTGCATTGTGTTAGCATTTTCCAAATTTATTTGTGTTGAGGTACAATATTAGTTAGGCAAGCAGACCAGAAATTAGGGAAGGGAAGAAGAATGAGTGTGAGGGAGAGGTTACCTAAATCTTTTGTTCTGTTATAATTTTCTACTGTCTTATGCTCCTTCATGCTCAGAAGACTACCTACTCATTCATGTTCAGAAGACAACCTGCTCATTCATGTTCAGAAGACAACCTACTCCCCATGTTTTTAAGAAAAGCCTACATGGTTGTGGTATTACTCTTGTCTTGCGAATACTCATGCACTGATAAACTATCCCTAGAATTAAGGATGTTTATGGACAAAATGCTGAAACTGTTATATTTTTCATCGTATTTTTGGCTACCTTTATTTTTTTGTGCCACTTATGCAAGGTTTGTCTTTTGTTCTTAGTTGTTTTTTCCAATCTAGTCTACATTAAATGCTGAAATTGTTATACTGTCATCGTATTTTTGGCTACCTTTATTTTCTGTGCCATTTATGCAATCTTTGCATTTTTTTCTCAGTTGATTTTTCCAATCTAGTCTACATTATATTGGTTTCCACTTTATATGGCTACTTTTAATATATTGTATTACTACCAGATCAAAGTTAATACTTATTAACCTCTTTTTTTTACTTCTTGTATTTTTTCTTTTGTTCCTGAATAGAAAGCCTGGGAAGTGGCCCAAGCACCTTTCAAGAATTTATTAATGATGGGATTTATGATGTGGATGGCTGGAAATACGGTTCATTTGTTTAGCATTGGTATTACCTTTTCAGCTCTTTGGCAGCCCTTAAATGCTCTTCAAGGTGTTGGGAAAGGTATTCCTGGAAACTACTACTATTTTATTGTATTTAAACCACTGTAATGCACACCCAATAGTGGCTTGTTTCCATATCTGAAACTATCTACTAACATCCACTCTAACAAATGATGCATGCAATTTTTTTTTTTTTTTTTTTTTTTTAATATCTGGTAATTATGCTTGCAACATTTAAGCAGTGTTCAAATTTCATTTTGGTACTTATTTGAAGAAAATTTTTCCCTAGTATTATCTTATCACTGTCACATCTGTGATGTTCTGGCTTTCTGATTTATCCCGATGCCTCAAGATTGAATTAGTGTTCTCAATTCACTAATCATGTGTTTGGATATGCCAAATTCAGTCTGGCTCTCGTTAATATGATCTTGCAGTTTATCTGTATATATTTTGATGCTGGTGCCACCCACCCCATCCACCCCCACCTTTTTTTTGGTGTTTTGGGTAAATCCATTGCCACGTTTACAGGATG
Source organism: Macadamia integrifolia (assembly GCF_013358625.1). Classification (NCBI taxonomy): domain Eukaryota; kingdom Viridiplantae; phylum Streptophyta; class Magnoliopsida; order Proteales; family Proteaceae; genus Macadamia; species Macadamia integrifolia. The sequence continues at coordinate 4,377,826 of NC_056569.1, forward strand.
TATTTAGAAGCTTTCGTAAGGAAATGTGTGGGAGACCTCTTGAAGTTTTTCTCTCCATATTTATTGTTGTAGATGGGGAAATCTTTTCTCTTGTATTTTGTTTTTTTGTTAAATCGACAGCTATTCTCTTCCTTTTTTTTTTTTTAAGTAGTATCTTTGACCTCAAATCCTAAACCCAATCTGATCTTAAGCCTCCAAATCCTAGTCTAATGCCTCCTTTTCTTCCTACGTCCTCTTCACTAGAAATTATAAAGCAGCATTACTTGATTTTTATTTGTCCAATTTGCTTGTAGGATACATCTCTGTCCTACACGTCCTGCATCCACGTTCTATGGTGTTTGAAGAAATGTATAGACCCAGTTTTGCATAAGTCAATCCTTAATTCAAGATGAGAAATAAATGAGTGGAGGACGGAGTGTGTGTATACCATGTTTGCTTTTGTTGTAATTGAGTATCCAACAGCTAAATATTGTTTTATGAATAGTTTGAGACGAAAATTCTTGATTTTACAGCCTCTTAATCACCATTTAGATTGCTTCTGTATAAGCATGGGGTTAGCTTTAGTTTATGATAGTGCAACTACGTTCAAAGTGAAGAACCCTTCAGAACATCTTGGAAATTTTGATTGACTATGTAAATTCTGCTCATTGAATCTCACAGTGAGCAAAGATGAGTCAGAGAAAAGGATTTTATATGGTGTTGAATGTTGTTTACATCTGTTGACTTGAAGCCGTTCAAAAAGAGTGAAAACTTGGATTAGCAGCTGATTGGATGACGATGAAGTCTGGAAACTTTATTTTCTTGAGCTTCGAGGGTGACATAACTCCATGAAATGCAGGCTGTGCTTTGTTGGATGCAAAAGATAGGACTCCAAGTGTTGGTGATGCTTGTCCTTTTCTTTTCAGATCCTATGTTTTGAGCTTAATTCAACGTGAATATTTTTTTCTATTCTCCTTTGGAAGGCTCCTATAAAGATGTGAACTTTATAGATTTTAGGCATGTGATTCATGAAGGGTGCACTATAGATTGGTTGGATGCCAATCCCCTTCTTTTTTGGGTTTCCTTCTGGATTGGAATTGTTGAGCTTGTATCATTTCCTTGTTTGGAGAGGTAGAAAATCCACATCTTTTCTTTGTAAGATCTTGTGACATGTCAGCCTTTTATTCATACCAACCTGCTGTGGACTTGGGAGTTTCTGTAAATCCTCATTAGGCTTTACAAACTTATTCTTTCGTTGCAGCCTACATTAAGACCGAGGAGCCCATTCGGTGGCGCTGGTGACATCTATTTGGATGGGAAAATATCTTTCTTTCCTATTATAAAATCTCCTTCAAATTTTGATCGTTGACTTATGGATGTGATTATGATACTCATAATCACCCTCCTCGAAAGAGAGGCCACATTCTGCTTAATGCAATTTGAACGCATGGTAGTAGTTTGTTATTGCAGATAGAACAACAGGGTATTTGATGTTCCAGGTTCGTTCTGTATTGTTCTTTATGAAAGTTTCAGGCATGGTGTAAGGGTGCTAGGGGAGGAGAATATTCACAGTTGGTTGGGTCTCTTTCCGATTCTGCTTTTGGGCTTTGCAACAGTTTTCCAAAGGGATGTCTCTGTTTGGGTGTGGGGGCCTTAGTTTGTTGGCATGGTGTGAGGAGGATGGAGTATTCAATGATGTGGTTCTAGATCACCTAAGGAAAAGATTCCAGAAACCTACCAGAACCAAAATCAGAGACTCAGGAAATTTTCCAGAATTCAGGAGAAAACTAGTTACACAAGATCAAAAACTCGAATCTGAATATAACCTTGGTTGAAGGCTGATTTAATATGGGAGAACAAGATAGAAAAATGTTAGAATGATCAGATGGTCACATTCTGAGATCTGGTCAAGTCATATTCAGTTAAGGAAACTCAAAACAGAGTTGCAGGACCAGAATGGGAGAAATAACTCAGCAAGCACAACTCATAAACAATCCAAAAGTAGGTTGAAGGGTGTTACAGAGTAGGGGAATATCTTAGTCAAGTTTCAGCAGATTCTAATGGTAGACTAAGAGATACTTAAGAATCCTAGTTGAACAAAGAAGCTAACTAGAAGTCCAGAATAGAATCTAATTGCTGTACTGAGCTAATCCAGTCATTTGAATCAAAATATGGATTAACAGACTATTGACCGGCAAATAACCAACAGAAACAATTGTTTATAGATCCTAAACTGAGATTCAAAATAAGAAACCTCAGTAGTATACACAAGAAGAACTGACCTGTGAATTGAATGTAGAACCATAAAATAGAGAAGATAAGAAGATAAACTATAAGGCAAGCAAGCCAATTCATTCAACATAAACAGTAGGCCTTACAGATGTTTAAACTGACTCTGGGCAAACTGAGTCATATTGGCCTAAGGAATGTCTTTCAGCCAATAGGAAACTAGTATTAATCAAGTACGAAAAGAAAAGGCTGAACAAATTAGGAATTCTCCCATACGCAAGCTGGAAAAGGGAACTCCGAGCTAGACTACGACTCTTCAAACTGAAAGAAATAGGCAATAAAAGGACTGGAATTTGTAACATACATTCCAGCCAATACAAGCAATTGAATAAACAATAAATTAATTGCAAACTAGGCCTGAAAGGACCCCCAAGGGCTGGTTCTTTAGGTGAACCAGAAACATGAACAACAAGGCAGTTTTCTGAACCAGAAAAACTGGTTCAAACCAAAACTATAAGTGGTTCTTCTGGACTGGTTCTTCTCCTCCTGCGTTGGTACTTCTGTGAGTACCTTTGATTAGCGTCATTCAAGATCTAGTTTTTTGACCTTTAATATATCATTGGATCCCACACTAAGGCTGTAAACAGGCTGAATACATGGTGGATATAGATAATTTGTTTTCATTTCTATTCAAAATCAAAATAATGGTTTCAGATATCAGATATCAAATTAAGAGAGTAGTTAAGGGAAGAAAATTACAAATTATGGCATATGTATTCATGTTTAGATGCAGATGCAAGGTACAAGATGCACTATAGCCGCAAGAAGTCCAGGTCCAAAAATTGACCTGTGTTTCATTATCAAACCATTTTTTGGTTAAACCCAATTTTTAGGGAAAACAAAAAAAAAAAAAAACCATTTTTTGGGAGTTTTCTAGTTATATCAAAACCATGTCTTGGGGTTGTTTTTGGACTTCTATTTTTGTTCTTTATTTAGTTGTTTACTTAGGATGGAATACCAGTATTTAATTTCAGTCCTGCTGGTAGTCAGTTTCCTTTTATTTCCTGGAGTCCTAAACAATGAAGGATTACCCTCATGGCTCGTATGGTTTCCTTATTTGTTTCTGCTTTGTTTTACTTTCCTTTTTAGAGTATTTAATAGTTGAATTGGGGCATAGCCCTTCTTGGTGCAGCTCAAAAAGGGGGTTTCAAAATAATCTAGAAAATAGAGAAAAGTACAGGATAGCAAGGGTTAGGGAGCACCTCGTAAAGGGTCAGAAAGGATCCCTTAACTTAGGGGTTTCATGGGGAATCACACACTCAAGTGTGGGACTCTCTCACCATTAGAGGACCTCAACTTAAAATGGGGCTCACATAGTGCACCCACAAGTACAAGTACACAAAATCATCCCTTTAACCAGCTAAAATATATATATGTTTCTAAGGGAGGGGGGTGGGGGGTGGGAGAGCCATTGGGAGAGAAGGGTGTCTTGGTAGCCATGGTGAGGAACATGTGAAGCCTTTGCTTTGAGAAAGTGGAGTATGGCATGTAATGCCATGTGATGACATCACATGCCATGACTGCATCATTTTCCCCCACTTTGAAAGAACTTGTCCTTAAGTTTGAAACAACCATCTTCCTTCATTAAACAACATTCTTTTATGCTTCATCGAACACTGTAGGTGTACCTTAGTCCATTGGAGCGACAAAATGATCTTCAATAACCTTTTGTAACGTCAATTTTGCTTTTGTCTTTGGATATATTTTAGAGCTTGTTCAATATAAGAATTGGAACTAGCTCTACTACCAAGTTGATGGTATAATTGCAAAGAGAAAAATTTCCTTGTGGCACCTACAAACAATCTCAAATATGGTAAGATTGGTCTTTGCTGCATTATGAAGAAAATAGGTTGAAATGTTTATCATGTTGAGTTGCTTGAACTTTGAAGGCATGGCTATTAATCTCATCTTCAACATCATCGTCCTCTAACCCTATTATGGTGATCCCAACACTCCAATGACAGCGCTCAGAGACATAGGTATTTCACCAACAACCAATGAGTCAACAATGGTAGATGTGCTTAATTCAAGGTCCATCACTACTTGACGTGGCACATACACTTAAAACTTAATCAATGGGAAGGAAAATTCCGAAGACACTAGGATCGATGAAGCCGAATTGCAAGAGCTTGATCCTTGTGGGAGTGACTTATGGATAAACTCAAGGACAAATGTTTCTCAAGAGGGGGAGAATGGTGTAGCCCACCTTCTTAGGCCGAAGCCCATACCCCCCACAACATTCAAAAGAAGCCCATTGAAATGCATCAAAGTTCAAAAGCATTTAATGGCTTTTGAACATTGGAAGCAGTTAATGCTCCTCCATCAAATCCTTTCTCATCTTCCTATATATGTAATATTACCCTATTAAAAAGGGTAGACTTGAACTCCATTTATCTATATGAGCCTTTATTTCCCAAGTTGATGCAACCCAAAATCGAATATGAGTACAAACTAGAAAATGTGAGAAGTTCTATAGAAAATGGGGAAAACAAGTACAAGATAACAAGGGTCAGGGATGGCCAATTGGTGTGCTTCATTAAGATTGTTCAAGTGGTGAAAGTAATTTCATCTTGAATAGAAAGCTTTAAGCCATTAACATATCTTCCCGCCAATTGATCATTATCTTCATGTAAATCAAGTCGGTATAAATATTTGAAAATTATTTGGTAATAGTCGTTCAAACTTTGGTCACTTTTTGCTGAAGATGATGAAATTTTTCATGTAAAGTTTGGGAAAATCAAGAGGGAGAAATTTCTCATCGAATCTCTCTTTTATGCCCACCTAGTTATTAATTCGGTGGAGACCTCTCCTATCTCACCTTTGTTGAAATTTCCGCCATCAAACCAAGACATGACCCTTAAGTCTTGTGGCCACTAAATTGAATTTTTGTTCCTCTGATAATTCTTTTCAATTAAGAAAAGTTTCAATAGAAGTAAATCCAATCTCCGTAGAGTTTGGGATCGAATTTTCTGTCAAAGTCATCTACATCTATGATCTACTCAATTACTCTTGTTGACTTGTTCCTAGGCTTGTGCCAACCATTCAATCTCCCAAAGAGTTTGCGGATGTGCTTGTTGGGAACTTGGGATTGAAACGAAGTAAAAATCGAGAATTGTCATGATTGTCATTATGAGGATCTTTGGGATATGGAAAGTTGGGTCCGTATCCATTGTTGAAGCCATCGCGAAATCTCTTGCATCATCTATTGGAGGTTGTCCCTTTCTTGTCGCAATTTACTTCATCTCAAATGCAATTTCGTGTACCGCAGCAATATGTTGGTTCCCTCTTCCTCTTGGCATCATGAAGACAAACAAACTTTAAGATAGGAGCCCTACTCTGGTACCAAGTTGATGTAGGCCAAACTCCAAAGATAAAGAAAATAGACATAGAGGAAGGAAATTTGAGGAGTTTCATTAACAAGGAAGGAGTATAAAATGATTGGTGGATGGTTTGGGGGGCTAACTCAACTCTCAAGGTAAAAGTAAGGTTCATCGAGATAAATGGGCTTCAAGTCTACCTTTTTCAATGGAAACATCACATACATAGAAGGAGAAAGACAGAAAGAAAAAGAAAAAGAAAAAGAAAAGAAAAAGAAAACGAAAAGAAAAAGAATGCTGGAAGAGGTGAAGGGAGCCGTTGGAGGAGCATAGTTGCTTTCAATGATCAATAGGTACTAAATTCTCTTTTCCCTATTTTTTTTTTTCGCACGAATCCATGTAGCCAACCCCATTAAGTTGGGATAAGGTTGAGGTTGTTGTTATTGTTGCACCACTACCCAAGTATTTTACAGTTGAATGAAATTTGCGTTTGCCTTAGTTCTGTGAGATTCAGAATGCTTTCTGCTTTGGTGATTCAGTAGTGCCTGGTGGTGATTTTATGGTAGTAATTCAGATATTACATATCTTATCTGCTTCTTATTTTATTCATCCAATCAGTTCTCAGGTCAGTTCTGAAAGTTCTTGTGTGTGATGTTCTCTTCAGTTTTAAATTTTTGGTTCTTTTAATTAGTTTCTACTCTGCTGGTTGTTATTTTGCTTCATGCTTCTTCTATTCTCTGTCCTAATCAATAGTTCTTAGTTCGTATTTGATTTCAGTTTCAGAATCCTTACTTTTCTGGTCGATTTCAAGTCTCCTACTTGAAGTCATTTTCTTCTAAAGGTCTGTTTCTGTTTGGATCAATCTCAATTCTGGAATCTATATTACTGCTATTTGAGTTCTGAAAGTTATACATATCAAGTTCTGTTTTTCTGTTGAACTTCATTTTCCTAAATCTGATAGGAAACTTTCTTATGTCAGAATCATACCAAACGTGACAGTATTACTCATCCAGTCAAGATCAGCCTGTGACCAGAATATTGGCCAGACCAGACCAGTCTTTAGTTAGTTTTCTGATTTCTCTTGAATCTGGGTTTTATTTCCTTGCCTGCAATTCTGGTGTCCTTGGGGTTTCTAAACCCTAATCTTTAATTGGTTAGACCCCCAATTATGTTTGTTTGGCTCAAGCTCTACTTATATAGATTGATACATGCATTTTGTTTATAATTAAAGATACATACATAATCCTCATAAATTATATAGTTTGTATATTTTCAATGTGGATCAGTCTCATTGACACCTCAGGAGGTGCCGAATTGATCCTAAGTGGACTTGTTACCCTCATGTTCTACTCTACAATATCTCAAAAGTGAAGGGATAGAAAGGTAATTCTATCTTCTTCATCCATCTAAGAGAGTGCGACTGTGTGGCCCCTTTCCCTATGGTGTCTCTGCCCGTGAATGGGGGAAGAATCACAACCCACTTGAAGGAGTGCTAGAGGCGACCATAAAAGCATTATAGAAGCCAGTGGTTGCTGCTGTGTTGTTAGGGGTACTGTTGACGTATGACCCATATTCAGCTTTAGGGGTTTAGGGGGAGGATGGGAGGATGGGCCTTTTAGTTGCATTCATTGTCTTATTCATTCAGGAGCTATTTGATATGGACAGCAAGCCTTTATTTTTTGTACTTGGTTCTGTATTGTGTGTACGCCATTTGGAGTTCGGGGGTTTTTATGCAGGCCCGGCTGTTGGAGTGGTTGTGGGTACTGGGTAGGCTGTAGAAAGGGCTGACGATAGAGAAGACATTCTCTTTCCATAGACAAAAAGACAAGTTTCTATGTAATCTCTCAACAGCAGCAACAAGACTGTCAATGGTGACAAAAAATCCAGAGTGCCTGACAAATGAACAGTGATCTGGTAGGTTGACCTCTGCAACTTTCTTCTTGCATATAGCGCGCCTCTTCTGCTTGCTTTCTTCTATTTCTCTGACAACATTCCCTCTCACCCTAAATTTTTTTTTCTCCATACCCCAATAATCTTCCTCTTCCAACACCAACTTCACCACCAAGCTCTCAATTCATAGCAATGTTCATCCAATTAGGGGGAGATTTTAGGTTCAAGTTTCAGGGTTTAAGGTTACATGATATAAGGTTTCACATGGCTGGAAAATATGATTTAACAGGGAAGACGACTGATTTCATAGCTCCATCTCAATTCAATAGAGAAGAATCTGAAAAGCAGAAGATAATTGGTTCATTGTTAGTTTCAACAAGATGACTACTTTTGCCCCTTGACTTGAAGTTTAACAGGGAATTAATGGAGGGTAAACAAAGTTCGTTTACAGTAGCCAAACTTGACCTATAAGGGTGTTCATTCAGACAAAATATTTAATGTGGAATCTTTTTAATTATATAATTGAACTTATTTACCCCCTCCATTCCCCCTTCGAAAAAAAGAGGGGAAGAAATCCTATTTATCTGTGTTAAGGAACGTTGGGATTCCGTTCTGAACTCCATTTGGTATGCCTTGGATTCTTGACGGAAGTCCTGACAATTCCTTCTATTTTAGCATCTCAAGTGCCATTTTTTCGTTAGGGACTGCATCTAGAACAGTTGATATCTCAAATCATCACCCCTTCCATCTTATCCTGTTTCCAAATTTAAGAATGATGCTATGTATAACGCAAGGAAAATGTTTTTCACTCCTCTCAGTGGTCCGCCCTTTGTGAGCTAACGAGGGTTCCTCTGGTCAAAACAAACATGGGATGAGAAGGCTACCTTGGAATAGACACATTTCAAGTTCTGGGGCATATCTCGTTGTATGTTTGCAGTATACCCTTGTATTTTCAACAGCTGAACGGAAGTTTTCCCTAAAGTTGGCAATTTGAATTTTCAATCGATTTGCGAAACTTGTATCTCCATGTGGGAAAATTGAAATGGCTGAAACCTACCAGATCGGTAGATGATGATGACATTAACAAGATGTTGGCAAAATTTGAGCCCCAATGAAGACGCCACGCGGCAGAGACATGGGCCTTTAAGGAAACCTTTGTCTATGTTATAGGAATTCTCTTCTGTGTACTTGCCCTAATTTATAGATTAGGAAAAGGTATGTATGTCTGCATAATTAGGTTGTCTACTTATGGATCAAATGTAAGTGTATCTGTGGCCAAAATAATGTATGGATGGATCAGATCCAGATATAACCCGGTCCATTGACATCCCTAGCCTTACCTTGAAAATCAAGGATGGTGGGGGGGGGGGGGAGGTTCCAGCATGTCCATGTGATGGTATGCATCATTTTTCTTTATAAATGGCATTGCATCATATTTGACTGGTTCAACTTTTAGAACATTGTGTGTTTATATAATACTGCATATCAGAATTGATTGTTTTTTGTTTTATTCCTTAACCTAACCTAATAGACACTGTCAAATTTGAGAGTAGAATGCAATCAATTGAATATTATTGACAAATCTCACTGCATTAGCTGGTAGCTTTCCCAGCTCAAAAAATACACCACCCACAAACCCACAGTACGGACACACTTGGACTGTGTCATGCTTTCTAATAAATATCATCTGATCTCTCACACTTGGAGAGTGTCATGTTTTCTACTAAAATATTATCGGATGTCTCTCTCTGCTTTTTTGTTTTTGCCTATTATGCCCCCTGAGATTTGACTTTATCCTTCAATAATGCTCACTGTTGACTGATTTTCAGTTTTTGAACCTTACAAGGACTCAAAAGTAGATACTCTTACTCCTAAGTTACTTTTCATTGCCTTGAACTTGGCCAGTTTGGCATTGGGTGTCTGGAAGGTGAGAACCCGTTACTTTTTGTCCTCCTAATATGCGATCTTTTTTCTCTTGCATCTTAAGCCAGAAGTCCTCCTGAGCTTGATTATTTATTTCATTCTTCTTTTGTTTTGACAGCTGAACACATTGGGTCTTCTTCCAACACATGCTTCAGACTGGGTCTCATCCTTGCCCCCTGCTCAGGTGATTTTTAACATTTTCAAGAAAATAACTTATATTGCATCCGAACATGCTTATCTAGGGAGCCTCTGTTTTTCTGGAATCAGAGATGTGCACTGGAGAATAATTTTAAACAGTTAAAACAACTGCCACCTTATATTCTGATGTACCTCCAATCCGTGCCATTCCTTTGTCCATGTGCAGGTCTTCATGTAACATACACAATATGTTTTGTGCTATATATTCGTCGTGCATATAACTTTTGAATTTCTTACATTGTATATTAGATTCTTCAGCTCGAATGGTATTATGTGATTTTGTCAAAATATAAAATACTCATCCAGCATTCTACTGTACATTCATATGGAATGCAGGAATGGCATATGCATTTACCTAATCATTGCCAGGCTATTTCAGGATGTAATCTGTTTATGTAGAATGATGTATGCCAATAAGATAAATAAATGTTGTTTTTATCATGCCACAATGACCTGGGAATGACTATTGGTAAAGTGGGTAAAGGGGTGGCTAGATGGCCAACCCTATGCACAACATCCCGCTGCAAGGAGTCATTGTTTTTTTATTAACAATTCCCCATTGTTTGGTCAGTGTGCATGCAAGTCTGTTTAAACTAGTCAATAGGGTTTACGGAAAAAGAGGTAAAACTTGGGATCAGAAAGTACCAGTTGTTTCTTCTGCTTTGAATCTGGTGCAGTGCAGTTGAAGATTTGACCGTTCTCAATGATCACCCAGGCATGGTTTGCAGGGCTCTCACACAAACCAGTGTTACGACTCTGTAGCTTAATGTGATGTTGGTTTTATGTACTAAAGTTGTGCCTGGTGTGCTTTATGTTTTGAGGTGCCTCCTAATGTTCCACTGTTCCTTTAATTTTCAGGAGGTTGAATATTCTGGTGGGGGTCTTCCACTCCGTTAATGCTTGGTTTGGTGCGACTGGCCAACGCCATTTATTCAGTCGAGCAGTTCAAGTGGAAAGTTTACCTGCATGGGTGTGAAGTTTGCTGCTCTTGAAGCTGGTGGATGTACCATTCGTGTTTCACCATCTGAATATGGCATGTGGGTTGAGGTTATCTCAGTTACATGGACCACAATTTTGATTTCAATTTCAATGTCTGGTCTCGGGAAGAGACTCAATCATGGTTGTTATGATCATGGAAGTGCTGCTTATTGATTTGATCATTTAATGGTACTGCCATGGCTTTTTTTTTCTCTTATGAAATGTACTGTCATGACTTCATTTTTAAGAAAGTATATCAAACTATGTAATTTATTACTGTGCAGATTCATATATTTTCTCCCCTAACTTTGGAAGTTGAAACTATGTATGCTGTATAGGACCATTTTTTTGCAATTATCTGATCAGCTCAAAAATACAAATTTTCGTTTTTTGGGTTTTAGAATAGGTTACCAAAGCTGGCTTCTTTGGTTTCTGTGGGTAAAATTGAAACTGCATTAACCCACTTGGAATGAAACTAAATGAAATGTGAATTGGAAGAGGAGATAAAGCTCCATTGGAGGGGACAGGGCCTTATATAGAGATGCTGCTTCTCAACATCGTACCAAGCGAGTTCATCTGCAATTAAGATAGCTGATTTCAGAATCCAGAGGAATGAGCTGTTCATTTAAGACCAGAGATCGAGTTTTGTTGATAAGATGCTGAAACTTTCAATGACATGAAGCCTTTGACCTCATCCATCTTACAACCAAATTTGAGTTCTCTTCAACAATGAATTTGTCCAATCGCCTCTCATCCATAAATCTACTCTTTTTTTCTATGGCTGTGTTTGGAAAAAAAAAAAAAAAAGAAGAAGAAAATCCAGTGTATGTCATCTCACTAATGGGGCCTGAAAAGCAACCTAAAGTTTGGACTCTTATTTCATTAAAATTGGATTTATAATTCTTTAGAAAACCCTTTTTTGTATGAAAATAAAACAATTGGAAATAGGGTTCCGAACAATCAAAAAATTTTAAATTCATTTGCTATGAAGTTTAAAGTTGTGAACTGGAATTAGGTTCTTTTTTCATCTCCCATCACACCTCAAGTCTCAGTTTATTTTAGAAACAACCCCCTACCAACCACCTTTTGTTTTTTTGGTAGAACCTACCAACCACCTTTGAGTTGTGAGGTAAAAAGACATTTGGAAGGTTTTGAAATGATTTACTAGTCACTCAACATATTTATCCTTCTATCGCTGTCTCAACCATTTCACCCTGTTCTAAATTACCACTCTCTAGTCACTGCTCTCCATTAACTGACATGGTGCTAAAGATTGGTGTTGGAAGATGTCAGTTTCCCAACCACTCTTCATGATTATTTGTTGTGAAATCCAGCATCAACCCTTTTAATAATATCATGGCCTTGAACATAAAAAGCCTACAGTGTCTATGCCAGTAGACTGATTGTGTATCCAGTTGTAAAGAAATCCAATAAAAAGCTTTGGGTGTTTGATTTTGTTTTAAGAAAGTCAAAACTACACACTAGTGGTTAACTCTTTTACAGTGAGGAATGTGGGAGTGTAGTTTCCATTGGGACATTGACTTAGACATTTTTTATTCAAGTGTTTCCATTTCACTTAATCTTATAATATGTAAATAAGCAAAAAAATCTAAATGATTAACCAAATCCAGAAGAAGAATGATTGAGGTTGCTCTTTTGTGTCATTTTTGAATTGGTACAATAGAGTTCATATCATCTTTGGCATGCGCAACAGAAAGTTTAGGGTCCCTTTTGTTTTAATATTTGAATTAAATAGAAAAAATTTAAAACCGTACAATAAAGCCGTCTTTTTTTTTTTTTTTTTTTTTCTGGACATCTCTTATGTTAAGGCCTCCCATGCTTAAGAAAGAGTGGTGTAACAGTAGGAATAATTATTGTAGGCCTTGCAAGAGAGTCTTAATTGTCTGTCGTGAGTGATGAGGTACAGTAAACATCTAACGGCTTGAAGGGCCCGACCATGCATGTCAGCCAGTGGATGCTCATAGCACCTCACCACAGTTGATTTTGGTCCCTTGCAAGAGAGGGGTCTGGTCTGAGATAGAATATATAGGGAAAATGGTTTCTGTGGGGGGAATGTGGCCCCTGCATGAAGACACATGGGGACCAGGGGGGGAGGGGTTGAAATGACCGGCTCATCCTCATGAAATGGAAAATGATGTCTCAATGGATGCTTCCTCATGCGTTTTTGTTAGCCCTTGTACACACATAAGAATCACACTCTCCCATAGGATACACTTCCCCATATACATAATAAACCTATATGTGCCTCTCTCACATAAAGTGTAATTAGTTTTATTGAACAACATTTGATAAGGTCTTATTTTATGATGTGTTTGATTTATTGGAGACTTACCTTAGTTTGCTTCACTATGTCAAGCATATTATTGTTAGTTTGTCCGGATCCAGGCGGCTACTCTTTTATCTATCAAATTTACTGTTGTAGCAGTGTGAACATTTCTGATTGCTAAAGGTGATACCACTTGGCATATCTAAAAGCAAGGTTCAAGCAAACAGAATCAGACATGACATTGGCCTCCATTTTTTTTATTTTTTTTATTTTTGTTTATTTAAATCAAACGGAAAATGATCAGAAACAGCTTGGAATCGGCCAAAACCCTAGAACTTGGAATCGGGAAGAAGGAAGCAATTTTTTTTTTTTAATTGTTGTAAAATTTTTATTCAATAAACTTGTGGATCCTGTTGCTACAAGAGGTAAGTTTCATTGATTTTTTTTTTCTATTATTTTACTGATAAATAAGAAAACAATGGTGAAAAAATGAAGATCAAACATGAAATCGGCAATTCAAAAGAGGGTTCGTAGAATCAGCACAAATCAGATCAGTTGTTGCCAATTCTTAGTCGAATCTGAGCATTTCACTTCATCTGATTCCAATAACTTAGACCATTCATACAAGGACCAGAACTTGAACTCTAATTGTTAGTTTAGCAAAATGGAGGGTTGATGTGTTCAAGCCAAACACTCCATTTTTGCATTTAAATATAAAATCTGATTACTCAACCAATCCCTTTCTCTTCTTTAGGGAGTTTTTCTTTGGAAAAGATAAATCCACCTCTTATCCTTTAGACTTTTCAATCCACTGCCAAATATTCCAAATTGATCTCACCCAATATAAAAAATTTTAGACCAAAAGATCCCAAATCTAGGTGGAGCAATGCCACATCAACTATTTCTTATGCATGCGCTTTAATAAGTATATGAAGGAAGAATTAAAAGTGTGGCAAAGTCTTATACACTTGCAACAATTGCCATGTGGTTGCAAGGTTTGTGCCCAAATTTAGTAGATATGTTATTTACATTTAAATTGATTTTTTTTTTCCATAGGTAACTTATATGTGTTAAGGAAAAAAATAAAAAAATAAAAATACATAAAATGGCAACCCCTACAATTTTTTTTTTTGGACAGACTAAAAGAAATAAGGAAAGATCCCTAAATCAATCTTTAATTTGATTTTGCGTGCATCCTTACAACACTATGAAAATTGTATAAAATAAAAGGGATTGCTTGAATAATAAGAACTATAGAAAATTCTAGAAGAAGAATCCCATACACGCATAATACAACAATGATAGCAACTTAGCTTTATCCCAACTAAATGGGGGCCGGTTACATGAATCCAAACTAAGGAAAAAAAAGAAAAAACTAATTAAATTGAGTCGGCTACATGGATTCTAGCCTCTTGAGTCGGATCTATTCGATGTCTTACTTGGGACAAGACTTAAACTTTGCAAGTCTTTCCTCACTACTTTTCTTATAGTCATTTTTTGCATGCCCCAAGCTCTTTTAACTCATTCAATCTGATTCAGGTCACTCCTCCTTATTGAAGCATTCCTAAGCCTCTGTTAAACATGGACATGCCACCTCAAATGGTTTTTTCAGAGTTTATTATGAATCGGGGCGGCTCCCAAATCAGCCCTAATATGATCATTCATTACCTTATCCTTCTTGTTTATGCCACACATCCATCTCAACACTCTTACCTTTGCCACACATAGCTTATTGATACGACATTTTTTAATTGCCCAACATTTTGCCCCATGTATCATAACTAGTCTAATGACTATGCAATAGAACTTTCCTTTAAGCTTTAAAAGAATATGTCGGTCAAGCAACACCCTAGACACACCTCTCCACTTCATTTATCCCATTTTAATTTTCTGTGAAACATCATCCTCAATATCACCTTTTTATTTATAATTGACCATAAATACTTGAAATAATCACTTACCGTAACTCTAAATCCTCAATCATCACCATTTCTTTTACCCAAAAAAAAAAAAAAAAAAAGCATCACCATTTCATATCCATCATAGTATGACTAAAGTTATACATCATATAATCCGTGTTTTTTCTGTTTTGTTTGAAACCTCTTGATTCCAAGGTTGATCTCCATAACTCTAACTTAACATTAATCCTAATATTTGTCTCATCCACCAAAACATCATGATTTATTAAAGTGAATGGTCAGTAATGTGATAAATAATTCAAATAGGATTGAGAAATTTAGTACTGACACTTATAATAATAACGAAATAAAAAAAAAAAAAAAAAAAAAAAAAAAAACCTTAGTATTGAAACCTTTGGTATACATTTTTGAGAAACCGATCAGTCATTATTAAAGTATTTGGGTGTAGTTTGAAAATTTTTCTTTAAGTATATATATATATATATATATATATATAAAGAAAAAAAGAAAAAGAAAAAGGTAAAGAGTCTTTGGATGGACATTGGGTATAGTGGGAGAGCTAATGCAAAGAATTAGATGTCTTGGATATTGATATTCCAGTCTTCTTTCTTTTTTCTTTTTGGTGTAAATTAAACTTTTTTTCTTTTCTATTTTGTTAAAGTAAGCTAGAACTTTGTTAAAGTAAAAGAAGAATAAAATTAGGGGACAAAAAGTTTCATGTACCCACCATGGTGCATGAAACCTAGAGTCATAAATATCCCTTTATTAGACAAAGTCACCGTTGCCCCTAACAATCCCATCCAGTGACAATAATGCCAAGGAAACTTTATACCTACGTTAGAGAGAAACTCAGTCCAAACGATAAAGTCAAGACTATGTATCATTTAACCAAAGGGGATGAAACTTCAAGAAAAACCAATCCCCTCTAATGAAAGCAAAAGAAGCTAAAACAGGAGCCAACCTTGTGGGGCCATCCCAATCCCAAGGGGCGACCTCCTTAGAATCCCATCTTTTGAGTTCATGAAGTTTGTCTTTGTCAAAGTTTTGGAGGAAATTAATGGGAGTAGTCAGACCTACTTAGCCATCTACTTTTCTATTTATATATATATATATATATATATATATATTGGAAAGGGGATGATCAAGTTCCATTGTATCAAATATAAGAACAATCAAAACCCAAAACCCTTGCCGCATCATTGCTTGAGGCAATTAGTTTTGGGTTAGAAAAAAAAAAGATTAGTTTTGGGTTCGAGTCGGCATGCTCTATCATCGTTTGTTGGTCTTACAAAAGAGTTATTTATAGTATGAAAAATCCAACATGGGGGCTATGATCACTATCATGGAACATTTTTTTTTAGTTCTTAAAAAATATAAGAAAAAATGTTTTCTATCAGGGAGTGTGGCTCCTATGCCCATACACATAGGTGGTGAAATGATCGATTCGCCCCCGCAAAATGGAAAATTGCATATTTGTGGATGCTTACTTATGTACTTTTATTGGCCCTCATGCATAAGGATGTGAATTTGAAATCGAAACCGTTTAACGAAATCGAACTGAGCCATTTACATCAAAACCACAAAACCGTTTAGTAAATGGTTTGGTTCTGGTTTCAAGTTTAAGACTGATTAATTAAATGGGTCGGGTTAGTTTTAACCATTTAACCTGTTGGTTTCAAACCGAATTGATACCATGAAAACTGAACCACTTAAACCATCAAAACTGATTTGATCAACCCATATAACGATTAAATATTTTGTTATTTTAACAAAACATAATGGTTTAATTTAGGGAATAATTAAAGACCATAGATGCTCTCTAATAGTCTATTCAATAATTTAATTCTATTATGTAGTTAAATCCTTGTTTGTTCAATGCCTCATTTAATTGATACATGATTGACGTATTTATCAACAAAAGCTAATTTTAGTAAACATGTGAATAAATAAACAAACCGATTCCTAACCGTTTAGAAATCATAAGGAATAAACCGTGATCAAAACCATTTAAAACCATAAAACTGACACCATTTAAAATCCATAGAATTGAAATCATTTACTAAATGGTTGCGGTTTCAGAAAGTACAACCGTTTAGTAACTGGTGCGATTTTCATTTCAGTCAAATAAATTTGAACTGAACCAAATCACACCGTATACATCAAAACTGAACTGATTAACACCCATACTCATGCATGTGCAGGAATCACACTTCCTCATAAAAAATACTTTCAAAAAATAATAATAAATAAATAAATAAGTAAATAACCCTGGTGCACAAGGCCATAAGGGGTGTGGATGGGAACCTTTTGTCACGCTCCTCATCAATGCTTCTCTCCTATCACTCTGGTCAAAGAACCCTTACCCAATCCAATATTTACTTGAAACATTGTCTACACCAAAGGATTAAAGTATCGGTATCGGTCGTCGTATCGGTCGATCAAAATTAAGATACGTATCGGAGGGTATCGTATCGTATCGAAGATACGCTAAGATACGCTAAAGATACGCACATAAATGGATAGGGAACACATTTTTATGCACTTTTGCATAAAAAAAATAGTTAAAAAAAGCTATATATAACATGTAGAATGCATAAATACTTAAGTAGAGGGTATCGTATTGATAGATAAATATATTGAGTTGAAAATGTTCAAAATGATGAGATTTGAGTTTCTTACAATTTTTTATTTCCTCATTGCCATTGCCACTGTGATGAGTGCCGTGAAGAGTGTCGTGATAGTTCAAATCCTTGGCTAGGACCTTCTTCTTTAATAGGAGCAACTACGATGATATTCTGCACTTGTCGAATATAGGCACAATATTTACCCCAGTCGAAATATTTATGGTAGTGGGTCTCCCATTCATTGTAGAAAAATTAAATTTTTTTTATAGAAGTTGTAGATTAAATGTTTTTAAAGAACATATAAAAAATCAACAAAGTGTGGATCAATATATTTGAGTAGATCTGAGAAATAAAAAAAAATTGAAACCCTCACTTTTTTGGGGAAAAAATGTGGGTTTCATTTGAAATCATGTATTTAGTAATTATAAGTTATGACATTATTTTTAAGAGTTGAATGAACTAAATTTTCTGGAAAAAAAAATTGGGGGAATTTTTTTTTTAAATTAATTTCGGAATAAAAAAATTTAAAAAATATATTTTTTTGAGAAAAATAAAAAATTTCCATGGAAGTTGTAGAACACTTGTTTTTACATAACATATAAAAAATCTAGAAAACTGTTGGTGAGAGTGTGAAGTGTTTGTTTCAAACAACAAAAAATTCACACTTAAGTAGCCGTATCGTACCGATACAGTATGATACAGCTCGATACTGCATGATACCTTCAATACGTACTGATACTCTCGGGAATTTTCAGATTTTTAAAAGTTCTTATCGTAGAGTATCGTACGTATCGATACCGATACGGTACGGCACGATACGATACGTACGTCAATACACAAAAAGAGGTCCAAAATTTCTCATAATATATCGATATGTATCGTACCGATACCTATCGATACAGATACATATTGATTGATACGACACGATACGCACCGAAACTTAAAACCATGTCTACACCCCTAATTTAACATGATCAAAACGAGCACAAAGGTCCATTGGATTCCCTTTGTGTACTATGTGACCAAATCCTTACATTGAATAGGCCCACCACCGCAATGGTCTTTCCTCAGGGAAACAAAAGGTGGGTGGGGTCATCATGGGCCCCATCAGATGATAGCTTTCATCTCAACAAGACATGCTTCAATAAGCCAATATTATTTTAAAATCAAATTGAGGCCGTCTGATTGGTAGACTTAATGACTACCAGTCCACTCTTCTCCTTTCTCACATTAACATAATCAAAGAGCTTTTTTCTAAGCTGTCCTCCTCCAGCCATAAGCCATTAACACACTCACTTCAAAGCTCGGGCAGTGAGGCCTCAAAGTCAAGCTAGTATAGAACACTCTCCCAACTACACCCCCTTTTCCTTCCTCTTTCAGACCTTCTCTCTGATTCATTCATGGCGTCTCTACAGCTTTACCCTCTGTTCATTGTCCTTTTCTACTTCCTTTTCTCTACTTCTTTCTTACTTACTTCCTCTTCGGATGTTGCGCTTGTCTTGGGCAAGATCAAACCTTCACTTCAAGGTGTTGAGGAGAATATAATGCTTTCTTCTTGGAACTACTCTGTTCCTCTCTGTCAATGGAGAGGACTCCACTGGGTTTTCTCTAATGGTTCACTTCTTCGGTGTAACGATGTCTCCTTTCCTCAACGGACCAATGTTTCTCTCTTTAGAGAACCGGGTCTGCAACTCTACTCACTTCAGCTCCCATCTGCTGGTCTCTCTGGTGAAATCCCTAGAGAAATTGGTGAACTCTCGTCGTTGCAGAGTCTGTACCTTGGTGTTAACTCGCTCAAAGGTAATGTCCCTCTCGAGCTTGGGTACAGCATTTCGCTCTCTGATATCGATTTCAGTAGCAACTCCTTAGATGGGTCTCTCCCTCCTTCAATCTGGAACCTTTGTGATCGTCTTGTTTCTCTTCGGCTTCAGGGTAATAATTTCTCCGGTCTTCTTCCTCAACCGGCATTACCCAACTCTACTTGCGCCAATTTACAGGTTTTGGATTTGAGCGATAACAAATTTTCAGGAGAATTTCCGGAATTTGTAACTCAGTTTCATGCTTTGAAGGAGCTTGATCTCGCGAACAATATCTTATCGGGTTCACTTCCGTCGAGTATAGCTGGACTGGACCTTGAAAGATTGAATCTCTCATACAACAACTTTAGTGGGGTTTTGCCTGGGTTGGGGGAATCAAAGTATGGAGCACAGGTTTTTGAAGGAAACAATCCTGCGCTGTGTGGGGCTCCTCTGGGGGGTTGCAGGGGAAGCTCTGGTATGAGCTCCGGTGGCATTGCGGGTCTTGTGATTGGGCTAATGACTAGTGCTGTAGTCTTAGCTTCATTACTAATTGGGTATGTGCAGGGGAAGAAGAGGAACGGAGGAAATGAAGATGACATAGAGGAAGGAGAAGAAGAGGAGAGTGGTGACAATGGTGATGGGAAGCTTATACTATTTCAGGGTGGAGAGCATTTGACATTAGAGGATGTACTGAATGCTACTGGTCAGGTGATGGAGAAAACAACCTATGGAACTGTCTATAAGGCTAAACTTGCAGATGGGGGTACCATTGCTCTGAGGCTGCTCAGAGAAGGTAGTTGCAAGGAGAGAAATTCGTGCTTGCCTGTGATAAAGCAGCTTGGCCGAATCCGACATGAGAACTTGGTTCCACTTCGAGCTTTCTATCAAGGGCAAAGAGGAGAGAAGCTCCTCATTTATGATTACCTCCCAAACAAGTCCCTCTATGATCATTTACACGGTACAGACTCTTTCCAGCTTATTTTGATCAGCTTAATATCTATGCATTTTTGTTGTTGAATTAGTATATTTAATGGGTAAAAAGTTGGTTTTTTCTTATTGAATTTAGGCTAAAATTGAATTTCAACTGGGTTTGGGTTCTATTTATTGAGTTGATATTGTCTTCTTATATGATTGATAGATTAGATATCTAACAAAAGTTCTCTTTAACTCTGTAATCTCTTTATTGCTCCAATTCAGAAACTAGAGCAGGGAAGCCTCCAATGTTGAACTGGGCTCGTCTTCACAAAATTGCATTGGGTATAGCCAGAGGTCTTGCATACCTACACACAGGCATGGAAGTGCCAGTAATCCATGGGAATGTGAGATCAAAAAATGTCCTGGTTGATGAATTCTTTGTGGCGAGGCTGACTGAGTTTGGATTAGACAAAATGATGGTACCTGCTGTAGCCGATGAAATTGTGGCAGTTGCCAAGTCTGATGGCTACAAAGCCCCGGAGTTACAGAAGATGAAGAAGTGCAATCCATGGACAGATGTATATGCATATGGGATACTGTTATTAGAGATTTTGATGGGGAAGAAGCCTGGTAAGGATGTGAGTGGGCAGTTTGTGGACTTGCCATCCATGGTGAAGGTAGCAGTGTTGGAGGAGACAACAATGGAGGTTTTTGATGTGGAGATACTGAAGGGGTTCAGGAGTCCAATGGAGGAAGGTTTGGTTCAGGCATTGAAGCTTGCAATGGGTTGTTGTGCACCTGTAGCCTCTGTTAGACCTACCATGGATGAAGTTGTTAAGCAATTGGAGGAGAACAGACCCAGGAATAGATCTGCACTGTATAGCCCAACAGAGACACGTAGTGAAATAGGTACTCCCTTTTAAGCTTCTTTGTTCACTCTCTGCCCCCACCCTCAATTTCTAAGATGGAACATTGCTTGGTGGTTCATTTTGTTTGTGTATGGAATTTGTATTTTGAAGTGAGGTTAGTGCTCAAATATTATCTTTCTTAGATATTGAAGGGTGATGATGGGTGATGTGCTTATTGCATTTTTCTTTGATTGTTTAAGCTGAATGAATGTAGTCTTACTAAGAAGTGGGTCTTGTTCTAAAGCTACCCAAAGTAAAATTAAACACTGTAACGGTGACTGAAAGGAGCTTCACAGGGTCAGGGCATATCTTGTAAACTATAGTGTAGAATTTTCAAAATATATAGGGAGATCAATTAGTCTGTGACTTGCTTTGTGATCTGGTGAGGTAGTGTCAGAATGGCTATGAAGTTAGTGAAGTCCATAAGTATCATCAGAGTCCTGGGGTGTAAGCTTCCATCTTTGGTTCTGAATCAGCCTTATGAATTTGAAAAACTGATATCATGGACCTTAAGCTTTGAACTGGTGACTTGTTACATTATTTAAACCTACTCCCAGAATTAAGAGGTCAGGTTGTATCTTCTTGGACTATGAAGGAGTTTACAAACTTCACAGAGATGACTGTGAGCGTGGGCAAAGCTTATGTTAGAATAAACACTATAATGTATGTTGGGGAAATTATCATCACTCCTCAAGCCAGGAATGGTGGGGTGCTCACTGAGTCATGAATCATCTTTTTGTAATCAACTTTTTGTCCCCCTTTTGGCTTTCATTGTGTGGAAAATCCCTAGTTCTACCTGTGGGGGGTTTGATTTACTTACCTCCCTCAACCCAGAAGTATACAGTCTATGAGGAGACAGCAATAGAGGACATGAAGAGAGATGATGATGGCATTGTTTGGTACTGTATCTTTGTTACTTTCTTTTATTGTTTTTCGACTTATCTACTTTTCATCCGCATTCTAATCATACCCACGGGAGTTAGAGCACTTGTAAATAATTTTTCCTAGCGCAAGAATAGGATTGAGTCGGTACAAGGGCATTGGATCCCTTCGGACCTGTAGAAGTGTGATATTGGGTCGGGGTTTGATGAACCATATTTACTGATACTCCCCTGCTATTAAGTTCATTTTTGATTCCCCAAGAAAATACTACTTTACCATTACCATTCCGCTTCCTCCCATATTCTCCTTCCAAACAGACCACTGCCGACCTGCCACCACTCCGACCTTACCTCTGTTATCTATCCCCATCTCGTCCACCCCTCTCCTTGCCTCTGCCTCCTAACCCTCACCCCACCCCGACACCCACCCTTACCTCACACCCACCGTCCCTGCCCCAACATCTCTTGTCCCACCCCGCTTTGTACAAACCCCTATCCGGGCAGCCCTGCTTTTGCTGGCGATTTTCCTTATATCCCCCACTTCTCCAAGCCCCATTGTCGGAACTTCCCTTTAAATCCTTCCATTGCCATTTCCAGACACCACTCCAAATGTTAGACACAAAAACCGGAGTGTATTCACGCCAAAATCTCAGTTACTCTGAAGAACTTAAAAGAAAAAAGAAATCGGGAAAAAAAGTAAAGGAAAAACAGAAATCCTTCCCTTCTTAATTGGAGAAGAGAGACTTCATACTGATGAAGCCGGAAAATGATGCAAATTCACTCGTTGGAAAAACCAACAGATCTTTCTCTAGATAAAAGGTAAAAAGTCTTACAATTGTTTTGCAAAGTTGAAATGAGTTAGAATAAGAAGAATGGATTAAGTCAATAGGCAAAAAATTGAAGAGCTCTTTAATTTTTGGTAAATCTGCTCTGTTCCTACAGAAATTGAATGGATCCGGATCCTCTCTATAGAGCCCTTGGACCATAGAGTGATCCCACGGTTGGAAGGACCCGAGCACGTGTCTCGAGGTCACTCCAGCTGTGAGATCACTTTATGGTCCATGGACTCTATGGAGAGAAATCCTATCCAAAATGGAAGAGTGGCACATCACCAAGACACCAACTACCAAAGATCTCACAAAATATTTGGTAACAAAATAAGTATGTTTTAAAACCTTTCCCATAACCAAGAACCACTAATCTCGCATATTGATGTCTTAGTGTATATATATTGTTAGATCAAGCACCAAGAAACACGAATACAGAGAGAGACAATAGATCCGTACGGCACAGAGATTTAACGAGGTTCACACACCAGGGTGGTGTGCTACGTCCTCGGGCGAAGAAGAAGATGATTCACTATGCAGAAGAAAGATTACACCCTAGCAGCGGCGAGGAAGAACTCGCCCTGAAACCCTAGCTTCGTGAAAATCCTAGAATACAATGACTCTCAACAAGCAACAGTACATTATATATATATACTCCAAATAGCGGTTCGACCCATCGGGTCACGGTCGATCCGGTCGAACCATACCGCGGGGGCTACGCCCCCGCACCCCCATACGAGATCAGTGATGGGCTCCGGGCTTGGGCCGATAGGCCCAAGCCCTCTGCTTCCATCACAGATCTCAGAAAATTTCCCATTCGGGTCGCCACCAAAATATGTCGGATCGGGTCAATCTTCAAAGCGGGTCAAGAATTCGAGACAAACTTAACATATATAAGTGTGTTTCTGTCATAGTCTATTTTCTTCTTTAGTACATTTATCAGTTCTATTTCATTCTGGATTCAGATCTACTTCACGCCCAATTCCTAATATATCATTTTTTGAAGTCATATTATTTCTATGAATGAAATTGAATAGCGGATCATTTAGGTATCCAAGATTATGGGAAATCACGTTACCACCGGTGGGTGAACTAATGCCAGAGTTGCGGTCTGGTTTTTGACAGTAAACGGGAAGAGAGAGGGAGAGTTTAAAAAATGACAGAGTAGTTATAACCCAACTTCTTGTTATATTGATAGACTATAGTGTTCAGAATAATATGCAAAACTGTATGTACCCATTTTTCCATCAGCAGAAGCAGGGCTGTGCAGAGAGGTGATATTTTTTTTTTTTTGGGGGAGGGGGAGAGGGGGGGTGGGGGTGCGGGGTGGGGTGTTGTAATGAGTGTTGGACAGGAGAGTTCGGAGCAGGGAAAGTGGGGATGAGGTAGGGGTAGCTGTGGGGAAGGGGGTAAGGGTCAAGAGGCAGAGGCAGAGGCAGGAAGGGGTGAATGGGATGAGAAGAGATGGTAGAGGTAGGGAAGGGGTGGTGGGCAGTGGGTTGTTGGAATGAGAATATGGAAGGAAAGAGGATGATAGTAGGGGTAATTTGGGGTTTTAAAAATACCATGGGAGGATGAGAGGTAAAAGTGTAAAAGTTGTATTTTCTTGGGGAATCAAGAGAAAAAAAAAAAAAGAGTTGAAATAAGGCTGAGTTTATTGTTTATTCATAATCAGAATAGAACTTAGAAGTAGGAGAGTATCAATAGATATAGGTCAAGTATTGGGGAGTAATAGGAATTGCCCCATTTGTGTTCTCTCTGAAAATGATTATATCTGAAGATCTGAAGACCAAGGATACATCATCACCACCATCTTGGGGAGAAGTAATGAGGGAGGGATGGTCATGGTGGACATTTGATGATGGTGCTTGTGGGGTCAGAAGAAACAGGGCATGGAGTGACCTGGTAACTCATCTTGGTGTGCTTGATCTCATCAATGGAGCGCGAGAGAAAATGAGCACTAGCCAATAGGTCTCATAAAACCAACTTAATTGATGGGAAAGTGTTTAATGGCTAACATAAATGATTTTAGAGTAATTTATAGCGCCATCCCTTGAAGAATGCCACAATTATAAGAACACCTCATCTGTTTCACCAAATTAGACTCAGACCCCCTACCATTAGTTACTATTAAGTCAAGAGTTAAAATGACTGTTATATTCTTTTCACTAAAACTCATTTTAACTTCATTCCTCTTTCACCCTTACCTATTTTCACCTTCACCGAGACATCAACTGGAGAGAGAGAGAGAGAGAGAGAGAGAGAGAGAGAGAGAGAGAGAGAGAGAGAGAGAGAGAGAGAGAGAGAGAAGTTGATTTTGGTGGTAGAGTAGCAACCCACCATTGTTTTTGGTTCAAAACTTATAGCAGAGGAGGGTTCTGGGTGTGAGGGTCTATGGATAAAAAAGAGTTGTAGAAAGTAAGTTCCAACTAATTCTTCTCAACCAATACAAACAAGGGAGGATACCAATTTAGAATATTAGGAACAGAGTAAAAAAAGAAGAAACAATGGAAGAGTTGCAGACTTACCTGAGGAAATTGCTTACCAGAGAGAGGGATATCAGATAGAACTGCAAGATAGCCATCCAACAAGAGCAACCAGCAACAATGAAACTTCTCTTGAAACTCTAAATCTTTAATCGGTGGTTACATCCATTTATATAGAAGAGAAGAAAACAATTCCTATACAAACACTGACACTGTAAATAGAGTTCTAACTTGTCACTCCCGGTATCGGATCAGTGACGGCATGGTTCTTTTGGATTCTTAGATTCTTGTTTGTTTGATTGAAGAGGGTTTTAAGTTAAGAACTTAATTAAACCCAGAATTTCAGTTTGATTTTCATCTTCATAAGAGAGTTCTCTCCATCAACGTGACTTCATGTCTACTCCGGCACCACCTAACCGCTTTTGTTTCTTGCGAGAGGTTGAAGATGATATTTCTTAGAACCCGTGTGTGACACCCAGTGGCGGCACCCGTGCGCGACACCTAGTGGTGCTCCTCCTACAGCCTCTCCTACCCAGTCTTCACTACAGTGGTCCAAAAGCTCAAGCCCCATATACTCCAATCCAACCTCTCCCTCCTTGCCAATTACGCCGCCGCCATGGTCCTCTCTCGCCTTGCGCACGACTACTCCACCAAAACCCTAGCTTCCCGTTACTCACTGGAGACTTACCTCATCTCCAAGATCACCAACATCGTCACCCGTCTCCTCGCCACAAAACTCTACCCAGAGTTAATAAAGATCCCCATCAGCCGTCGCCATCTCCATGAAACCACCCAGGCCTTCGAGGAGCTCACCTCCCTCCCCAACATGTGTGGCGTCATTGATGGTAGCCCCATCAAGCTTCACCGCCTCGATTTGGGTGAAAGAAATAAGAACTTTTTATAAGGGTATTTTAGGTACTTCATATTTAATAAAGGTATTTTGGTATTTAAAATAAAATATAGTTGTTGATATCAGCATATAAGATATATTTCTTAAGAGTGACTGACGGTAGGAGGTCTGAGTCTAATTTGATGAAACATGAGAGGGTGTTCTTATAATTATGACATTCTCCAAGAGATGACGCTGTAAATTACCCATGATTTTACTAAGGTAATTATAAAAGACACTCCATTCTCATTCTCCGTACATAGTCCTATTGTGTGAGGTGGCATGGACAAAGAAGCCCGAGGGGTAATTGAATTCCTCTGGCACAGAGTGAGGGTTTTCATTAAAGAATCATATAGGTGAGCAACGCCTAACACGCCCCCGTCAACCCTATCCACTCGTCCCTACCTCACCAGCTATCAATGTGGCATAGCTGTTTTGTTCATCATCTCCCCGTGCTTCACCAACCATGAACCATTTCTTTCAATATTGTTTACCACCAAGTTTACAAATCTCTCTCTCTCTCTCTCTTGCATGCACATGCTCACGCACGCCCAAAGTGAAATAATTATCAAGAAAAAGCAGAGTTACAGAAGCAAAATAAGAACACACAAAGACTATTTCTATTGGTAAAAGGAGATGCTACTACATTCATCTGTGAGTTTCAATACTCAAATCTCCATCCATACCATGCAGGTATCACTTACAAAGAAAAGAATTACAAAATCCTTGGTCACTGTATACTAGGAATCGAGATATTGCGTAGATGCAGATACTGAAAACAGAGACTGGATAGAAGAAGCCAGGGTGAGTGTGGGCGATGGAGGAATTGAAGAGAGAGAAGAAAATAATGGGAAAAAGAAAAGGCAATGAACAACACTTCCGCACCTGCTCCAAAGGAAGCAGGCCGAGGTTGAGCAATGACACCGAGAAAAAGGTAATACCTCCCAGTGGAATAATGAGCAATTTGGAACAATGGTGCTGTAAAGACAACATTGACATGTGTATAGAATGTACACTTGTCAACGCTGGACAAGAGGTATTGAGAGGCAGGGGTCCGAATTGAAGAAGAACAGAATCAGGGCTTACCAGGGGACTGCTATAATGGTAAAAGGGGAAAGAAAAATCCTTTTTTTTTTTTTCTATTCTTTTTTTTTTTTTAAATTGGATGGAGAGGTTAGCTAGCACTGGTGGCCTCTTTTGCAGCTGAGAGGGCCAGCACCAGATGTCATAGAGGCCACCATGGATGAAGACTTGGCCGCAAGGCTTGAAGCCTTTGCATAGCTGGCTGAAGCCCCAGCGCCAGATGCGGTAAAGTAGGCTCCGTTCAACATCATGTCCCCTTCCGACCTCCAGTTCCATCCCTGCCACATACCTTCCGCTGTGCTCACCCTCTTTGTCACCTGCTTACCCACACACATCACCATCAATATCCAATAAAAAATTAATTACACAAAATCTTCAGTTCATAGAGACATACAAGATGAACACAAAAAATGAAGAAGCACAATACCTCCTTGGCAAAAGGGTTGGTTGGGGCAAGGTATCTGTTTCCCTGACTGTTGATGGTTGGGTTAGCACTTCCTCCAATTGCATACATTTCCCAGTGAGTATAGTCGTTGTTCACCACATGGAAATACCCATGTCTACACCTGCATTATAATTTATTTTTTATTTTTTCATTTCAATTAACAAGTAAAACTTTTACCTCGACACAATCAGTAGGAATCTAGACTCGTATTACCAAAAGTTTTGATTAAGACTTATTATTCTCTTACCTTGGCATCCTTTGAATGAGACCTTGTCCGAAATGGTTATAAGCGATGGTGACTTGCATCTGCTTGTCGTTTGTGTAGGAGTCACTATGACCCAAAAGCATTACCTGTTCCACATTACACCTATCGCCATCAATCCTAGCCTACACTCATGGCAGTACTCCGTGTGAAAGAGTAAAATGTTGTAAAAGGGAAGGGGGGGGGGGGGGAAAGCATAGGTGTACCTCATTATGGTGGGCGAAGTGGTTGTTAGAGATGGTGATGGCAGTCGAACCCATAATAGCATCAACGAGGCCATCAGCGCATTGGGAGATAGAGTTGTGATCAACCCACACATGGCTAGCTCCAAAGAGGGAGACGCCATCACCGTCGGCCATTGTCCTCCACCCATAGTGACTTGGAGAGCTGCGGACCATGGCATTGCCAGTGGACTTGCAGTCGTGAATGTGTAGGCCATGGATGATGATGTTGGTTACATACTGAATAGTGATGCAAGCCCCATTGGCAATGTGGACGTTGACACCACGGCCATCAATGGTCTTGAAGCTATTCATGAGGAGCTCTTCCTTGAGAGTGATAACCATGTCCCGCTTGAACACGATCCACAGGGGCTCGTCCTGGACGACAGCATGGCGCAGGGTGCCAGGTCGAGGGTTGACTGCATCGTCATCACTGGGATCAGTGACCACGTAGAAGCGACCATCGCGACCACCGACAGCATTGCGGCCAAACCCTATGCCACAGTCAGCGAGGCGCTTGCGGTGGAGATGCCAATTTGGGTCACAGCGCCAGCAGTCATCAATGGGATTGCCTGTGCCACAGGAAAAGTAACCCAAGTTCCTCCTTTCGGTGCTGTTCCGTATGGTCCTGCCAAGCCCATTATGACATCAAAATCGATTCATTATAATTTTCCATTTAACCAACATTTCTGAGATTCTATTCCTCTTCCTCCTAACAGAGCATGCGAAAGCTTCCTTGCATCCGAAACGAAGCAATTGAAATTGGAATTTCAAAACAGGGAAAGTGTCTGAACTGTTTACTATTTCTTATTTGACAATTATGTCAGAGATAAGTAGCCCCGGAATTCCTCTCTGTAACGTGGGGCATTTAAGAAGCAACGAGTTGGAAGCTGAAAACTGTCCATGTCCCAAATCAATTATTTGTTGTATACATGTATCCATGTGAAAAGATGATAAATAATGTGGCCGAAATGGACAGCTATTGGCTACAGATATTGTCTCTGGAATAAATAAATAATAAAGATAGCCAATTAATTCTAGGGTCGAGAGCGTCGGTGGAACTGGAAGTAGGAATTTATATGAAAAAGAAAAAACTGAGGAAGAAGAAGACTAGAGGAGGGGTTATTTAGTATTTACACATTGGGTGAGTCAGGAGAGTTATCTGAGGGGGGTTATTTATATTTACATATAGGGTATATTTACATATAGGGTGCGAAATGATCATTGTATCCCTCCTGAAATCCTGATCGATGTTCGGCTTCTTCCTTATTTTGTTGTCCTTTCAAAGGGAAAGGGTGATTTCATTGACTTGAAAGAAAAAGACGGTTCGAGAAAACGGTTCGGGAAAGTGTGGGAGTATGATGGGGAAGGCAGGGGAGGATACGGTGTACTTTCTTCCACAATGCAATAAATAGGGTCACATGAAAACGATGTCAGATTTGAAGACGACTGCATGTAACATTAACTACATAAAGCATTGCATCCACATTCCCATTCTCATGAAACTCGAGTATTCATCAATGATCAAATTGATTTCTAAAGGTATGATCTAATCTAAACAATTCAAGGACTTTGGGAAGGTTAACCTGAATACTGATCAAGATCCCTAGTCCACAATCAACTGCAGTAAGATGTGACATAAATTTTCATAATGTACAAGATCAGCAAACTGATAGCTCTTTGTCACCTTATCTGAAAAACCCAGCATATTTGCTGCTCTCTTTTGTTAGGTACCCACACCGACACACTTTTAGTGCACGGCCAAGGATTTCTGGGTAGTTGCGGAGGGCAACATGCTCAAGGAAAACACAGACCCGAATCGAATATAAGGAGAGAGAGAGAGAGAGAGAGAGAGAGAGAGAGAGAGAGAGAGAGAGAGAGAGAGAGAGAGAGAGAGAGAGTAATGTGTGTGATTGGAGAAGAAAGAAAAGGCGATGGAGATGAATAAATTTAATGCGAGAGGCGTGGATCTCACGACAAATGCATGTGGGGATTGTTAAAAAAGAGGAGAGATCAAAGTTCAGGAAATTTTAAAAACCGTTCAGTCCTCGAGGTCCAAACGGGATTTCTGCGGAGAATGAGTAAAATCAATTAGTAGGAAATAAATTAAAATTCCGAAAATCAAAGTATGTAGTTAAGTAGATGTTAGCTCTATTTACCTTTTGGGTTTCCGCTTTTCCTCAGCGGGGAGGAATTTTGACTGGAATTCTAATGTGTAAAGAACAGAACAAATACTTGGGAAAGAGGGAGTATTAAAAGGTAGAAAGAAAAGGAGATCGAGCACATTGTTCGGTTGATGAGGGGGATGGGTATTTAGCAGGTATATTAGAGAGGACAAGGGCCATGTGGATTTGTTCTTGTTTCAACGTGCCTATCATGTGTTTGCATTTAGTCCATAATAATTAGTCTTAAAAAGATTTCAATCCTAACCATAGACTAAGAAAAACAAATTAGTTGGAAGGCTCGGAATACTTACATCTCCACCATGGAAGCAACTTCCTCCGGATTGTCGACTGCGTGTTCATTCCGTTCTTCAACCACATCCAACCTGAAACAAATCCGCCACACCAAATCACACTAGTCCCATTAGTTTAAACTTTTTAAACACAGTTAAATTATTATGGCTTAAACTAGTTTATCCCTACCCTCAACTTGTTACAGAGAACCAGGGTCAATCTTGATCTTAGCCAACAGGCCAAGTTGGAGAGAATTCAAAACCCTTCATTCTTTTTCTCGGATCCAAATTGGATCATTCAATAGTCTCTCGTTTATTAATTCTCATTGAATTCTATTCGACCATTTCCGAAAAAGCGAAAGTGTACCAAGGACGTTTTCGTAATTTCAGTTGACCTATAATAAATTATCCGCCAATCAAGGAGAAGCTTTAATAAGTAAAAGTAAACAAAAAATTGAAGAATTTCAAATCTCCGTACATATTCCCTCTCTCTCTCTCTGTCTCTCACTACACGCGACCGAGACGTACAGTGCTCGATGCAATCGTTTCCCGGCAAAACTGTAAAGCACATTTTAGAGAGAGAGAGAGAGAGAGAGAGAGAGAGAGAAGAGGCGAGCACACTCGTCGGAGAGAATTTCCTTTTCTTTGTTCTGTTTGGAGTGGAGTTCCCTTGAAGTGAATGACTAGATTACCCTCTTATTACCAATACGACAGCCGTTGGATTGCAAGTTGAGAAAGTAATAGGAACGGTTGGGAAGAACTATTTAGGAAAACGAAGAAAATATCCATTAGAAGTCTCGGTCAAGAAAGTTGGAATCCTATAACGATGCCCTGCAGGCTACTGGGGCAACAACTAACCAATGGGAGCTTCCCCTCGAAGGTTGAGAAACACTGGGATCCGAAAAACGAACATAACGGAATAAACGATTGAGATTTCCGGATCTCGATCTTAACGGTTAAGATCTCCCCTAAGGTTCGGTTAGAATATTATATCTAGCGATACAGATATTACCGGTTACAAAACCGAAGGCCTAGATTCGCCGGCAATTGAGGAAGGCGAACCTATGATCGGAAGCAAAGATAGTGAGAGTAGACTACTGACCTCCCGGCGAATGATGAGTTCTTTGAGCTCTGCAACTGCTCTGCTTCTTTAATCCTGCAATGAACAAGCAGGGATTGAATGTTACGGATCCGTAATAAGAAGAAAAAGAAGTGAAAAACACCATTAAACCTGCAAAAGCTCACCCAAATTCAAACTCATATCTAAAGAAAATAATAGGAAGACGGTAACCTATGCAATGCCAATAAAGCAACAACAAACGAAATCCTCATTTGTGCTGATTCACACCCAGTTTCGTACAGAACAGAGGACAAGCGTGAAATGCAGCTAAAATTCTGCAAATTTTGAGCCAAATTTTGAAAGAAACCCTAAAGTCATGCAAGAAAGAACACATTCCCTATGGCTCAAAGCACAAGTTCATACAAACTCTCTTCTTATCTCATTTCCTCGAGAGATTGAACACAGTAAACACAAGCAAGAAAACCTTAAGATACACACTCTGCTTCTGAGTAACTAATTAATCTTCACTAGCTTCCAAAGGCGGAAACACAAGAAAAAGTATACCTCGCATCTGAAACCGCCTCTCTTACTCCAGACATTACCGCAACGAACAACAACAGAAGCACGAAACACAGAGAAAAACTCCTCAAAGAAACCGCCATTGTCGTCTCAGAATTCTCTCTCTCTCTCTCTCTCTCTCTCTCCACCTCTGTACGCTCTCTCTGTCTTTTTCTCTCTGGATCTTGAGTAGGTATGTATAGAACGGCAGAAACAGAGGAGAGCGAATGGAGTCAAGAATCGTTCATGAAACAACCATTTTATAGGAAACGTTGGCCTAGGTGCCCAACTCCGTTAACTAAAACGTCTAAACCCACTCTACCATGGTTAGGTTTAATTAACCCATTATAACAGTATAACTAAAACCCTTTTAACAGTTTAACCACCTCACTATAACCCAAACCGCCACTAACGGACTCTGCTCTCTCTCTCTCTCTCTCTCTCTTCGTTCTCTCTTCTCCGACGTGTAACCACCCTGGTGCCGGAATCTTATACTTGTTAAGTGTTTGACAGTGTCGGCCAGTCACGTGCCGTACCACTGACAGACTCTACCATCCCCCGGTGATTACCTGACACCTCAACTAACTTTAACGTTTAACCGAACCTATACCCCTGGCCCACTATTCCATGTCAGCATATCCATTCCTGGATAACCGATGCAGCCGGTGACTATACGTACTGTCGCTCTAACACAAATTTCGGAATTTCACCGCTTGTTTCTTTCCCCCCTATTATTTTCCTTTTTCTATTTTACCTTTTAGGGGCACGATTATGCTTCCATTCAACAACCAAGAGGTCCCCATCATAACAACGATCTCACGCGTATTCTCGACTATAGCTGTTTAATTACGGATTTACCCTCATCCGGTTCACCGCCGAGTTAACTGCAAGCCAAATAAGAGAAGGAACATTTCAAGCAAATCCGGTCCACTCATTCTTTTAGGGTAAGCTTTGTAGAGTGGGTGGTCATTGGTCAAGTGTTGATCCGTTTCACTGGTTCGACCAGCCAAACTAGTTGTTTGTTATCTTGTTTATTTATAAAAGGAAATAGAAGCCTGTAAGACAACGTGGCTCTATGTGTTGACGGGGGCAAAATAATCACCCCACCCCTATTATTGCATATGTGCGTACTCTCATTGGCTTCCACACTTCCACACTGGTGCAGGACTACATTGAACAATAATCGATCCTGTGAATACCCATGTGCACTCCCCCCATTGGTAGACGTAGGATACACCTTGAATTATCATTGAAGAGAATGATAACCGATCGAATAATTATTGCACTAACATGCAGGCCAATGGGAGAGAAGGCAAAGGCATCAATTACATGGGGGCAAGGAGCTCTTTTAACTTTTATGTTTTGCATTAGTTGGATGTTTTAACTTTTAATTGTGGACAAAATGAGATTAATTATGAGATGGGGACCCACAAAGTCTTTTAACGATTGCAAACCTTGGGTTACACGCTAGGGGTTAGAAAAGGTGAAACAAGAGTAGGGTTGGGGGTTTACTTTTGTTGAAGTTAAACAATGGAAAAGTTAGATTTTGTAGGCCAGGTTGTTCTTAGCTAATGAGAGTGGAGAAATTTTCCCAAAAGCCCTGTGAGACTTGCTCGGGCCCCACTAGACAATCAACACTACTTCTTTAATTCTTTTGTTGGGTTTGGGCTTGGTGGGTTGGGGTTCAATCCATGCAAAGTGTGAATCACACAAGTAACTTCCCATCCTCCCCAGTCTCATTAGCTTTTTTTAGGTTTTTCTTCTCTCCTGTATTTATATATTCCCTTCCATTCCATGATCCATGCTATTAATAATCAACATCAAGCGCGACTTCTTGCATGACTGACGCAATAAATTTTCTTTTTCTGAATTTTGATTCTCATTGTGAACATGATTCAGTTGTGGCAAAAGGAGAATTTACTATGCATTTTTTTACAAAGTCTGCAAAAATAAACCTAACATCTCCTTGGAGTGCATTCATGAATCCTTTCTTTTTCTTGCATGGCAAAGAAGATATGGAGTATTTAACAATCAAAACAATTATATTCGAGGTTTAAAAGCTCTGAATTGGACATGGGATTGGTGTTTACAGATTTTGATTAGAATTGTTCTAGAATATCCTAGAATTGATCAGAATCGACTAGAATCAGTAAGATATCGAACTCGGCCTAATTCAATCAAACTAGATAAGCAAAGAATTAGGGCTAATTGGAATAAGCTGAATCCTAGGATTCTAATCAAATTGTTAAAATCATGTCTATTAAGAATAGGTGACCTAGTGCATGAGGCCACCTACCACTGTGAGGTCTTAGGGATAGACATAATGTACACAACCTTTTCCTCACTTCGTGGTGAGGTTGTTGTTCAACTCAAATCCATGACCATTAGATCATAATGAAGCAATCTTATCGTTAAGCCAAGATCTACCCTCCAAAACCATATTAGGGGGTCAGCAGTTACTATCGAAGCAGTTATAATTTTTCATTTACCAAAGGAAAAAAAAAAACTACAATTTAAGTGGTAGATGAATACTTAGCTTTCCTTTATTGATTTAAGAGATACTGTTAACTTTCCATTCTTTGTATGGTCATTTGATATTGGATTTTTTTCTTTTTAATTAAGATATTAGATTAGTTTTCTAAAGTACGAATAAGCAAAGGTTGCACCTTAGTTCCAATTCTAACCCGATTGATTTACGTAATTGGAAGTAACCAATTAGGTTTACGATGAAACCTAGAAATCGATCATTGATCCAATTTGAGTATCTCCTATGGATATAGACCTCACCAGAAGACTGAAGAGTAATGGCAGCAATTGATTGAGTTCAGTAGTTCTTCATATCAAATTATTGACTCTAGAGATATGGTAATATGGAGAAGACAAAACAAAATTGTTTGAAGCACCGACAGAACCAGAAGTGCCCCATGTTCAAAGAGAGGACAGGTTATTTCACATTTCATTTGATGGTCAGAGGCGAATTGAAAGCTAAGCAATGGTAATTCTAAAGATCCCCTGAGGAAAAATAGAGATGTCTCCTACGTTACCCATAATTTGTGGAAGTATCGACGTAATTTCATTAGTCATTCCCTCTGAATGCTACATGAAGAACATAAACCAGATTACGGAACGGGGAGACCTAGGATATAGATGTAGAATATCATAACATGAGTGATTAGAGCAAAAAAAATGAGGAAAAAAAAGGGGGAGAGAAAAATGATAACTGATCGCGTAGTCTTTACACCAGCACATGGGCCAATGGAAGCATGTATTAAGGCATCTAACATGTGGGGGTGGAGAGGGGGGGATGGTCATTTTGCTACCCTTGTGTCTAGTCAAAATTGTTTTGATTTCTCCTATTTATTTCTTTGTGTTAAGCAAAATGAACGCTCACTATTCATGTGGTCCCTGTACCAAGACATATAAGGCAGCGAAATGACCTCCCACCCCTGTGAAACTAAAAAAAATATATATTCCTTTCTTATGCCCATGAAGTTATGACACACTAACCGCACCATCAAGGAGCGCTATTTTCCACTTGTATTAATTAGTTCAATTTTACCATTTTTGGATTTCAATTTTCAACCACCAAGTACTCTTTCACTTAAAAAAAAAAAAAAAAAAAAAAAACAAAAGGCTTTCACTACTTCAGGGATCCCAACCCAGTACTATAATGAAGAGTTAGGTCTTCACGTTAGACACGGATATGACATAACCCCACTCATGACTCAACAAAAGATGCCGAGTTTGACCCAACTCTTGGTAGATATCTTAGGGCCACCAAAGAAAAGGGGAATCATGGTCCACAGACAGCCTGGACCAACCATTCCATAGAAAAATGACCACCTTATTTTTCCCTACCCGTAATATTACCTGGCTTCCATTGAGTTGAAAGGTTGAACTGGACCAGCCGGTTGGTTCAGGTTCACTTGTTCAAAGACCCTTAAAAGTCTCAAACCAAATGGGGCAAAAGGACATGCTCCCCGTAGCTGTCCTCATGATATGTTACATAGGTTAGGTGTAACTGTGTGTAACCGGGATTTACCATTGGGCCTGAACCATAAAATCGGACAGATTTGAGGAGTTCCTCATTGCCAAAAAAATTAAATTTGTAAATTTTCATGGGAATTAATTTAGGGAGAAAGAACTTGTTATCCTAGTGTTGCATAGGTGCAGACACATGGAGCACAAAAAGATCACACTGCCCCTCTCACCCTGCATTGAAGATGCTTTCGTATGTCTTCCCATTGACCCCACGTGTTAGTTGCCTACACCTGGCAGGGTTCATTCTCCTAAGAATTTATTACAAGAATCACATTTTTTTAAATTTTGCCCAAAAGTTACATGCAATTTAATCATAAATTTTTCCCTTCACAAAAATTTAATACACATTTGTGGGGACCCATGTCCATATATAATTTTCACAATTATATGATAAAGGTTATATAAAAAAAATTTGGTTGTAGTGGCATTTTAATTAATTATTTTAAAAATAATTCTATCATATTAAATCAATGGCAAAGATGTATTTGAAAATCTTATGATGATATGTTACCTCTTAAAATCAAACCCTAAAAATTAATCTTTGGCAAATTTATTTCTGAGTAGTAATTGTCAAGTAAAACTTTTACATGAGAAAACGTAAAAAAAAAACAAAAAAACAAAAACAAAAAAACAAAAACAAAAAAACAAAAAAACAAAAAAAACAAAAAAAAAAAACTTTAAATTACTTGTGAATACAAATTTTACGTTGCCATGTTTGTTTCATGGTTATTTATTTATGAAAATAAAAATTTATATTAAAATTTCCATCCAAGTAAAATTTTTCTATTTTTCATAAAAATAAACTATAAAAAAAATATTATAGAGGAAAAAAATCATCCACCTTTTTAACATGGAAGCAAACGGAGGCATCATGTAATATTTTACTTTCAATTGTTTATGGAAGTCGACCCTAGAACATGTTTAAACTATGTTGCGTTAGTCTCAATGGTCTATCAACTAATGTGAATTATTATTTATTTATTTATTCATGTATATTAATATAACAATATACTTTTTATTTTTAAGGAAAAAAATTAAGTAAAAAAACCTTCCCTAGTCGTGTGGTTCCTACACCTAGATATGAAAGATGACAAAGTGACTGACCCACACCTCTATGAAACCTAAAAAATCCACCCCTTATTTTTGTGCCCCCTTAACATGTGTCAAATGGGGGACGGCCCCACATAGAAGAACATAATGGGTGGGGCTATAGGTTGGCTAACAAATCCAATCACCAACCAAACCATGACACCTGGCATAATTATTCTAATTTCTATGCGGTGGTTGG
The DNA here is from genome assembly GCF_013358625.1 of Macadamia integrifolia. Classification (NCBI taxonomy): domain Eukaryota; kingdom Viridiplantae; phylum Streptophyta; class Magnoliopsida; order Proteales; family Proteaceae; genus Macadamia; species Macadamia integrifolia. Next base: position 4,415,348 of record NC_056569.1, read on the forward strand.
CTGTTGGTGTGTTACTAAAAATGGTTTACGTCCGACCAACGTCCTCCTAATTTGACCGATCCCGCTGCTTAAATTTAGGGGTTAGAGAATAATCGTTTCATTCCGTTTGGGCAGCCCTGGTAATGGTTCAGAAGAACAGCTATGAAAGGGTGTGTGGTGGGCCCCACATTAAATCTTGTGGTGAGCCCCACATTGAATCACCGACGGTCTCACATGGCATTATGGCACTCGCCCGCTCATTAAGGAGAGAAGGGGATTGGATAAGACTCTCTTCTACGTCTACTTAATAAATTAATTAATAATACATAATAATTTCTCCAAATCTTTGCCAACGGAGCGATTGACGGTCCTGATGACACATCTCAACCGTCTGATTTTTTTTATTTAATTTTTTTAAATAAATAAATAAATGAAATAAGCGTTGACAACCCACGTGGTTTGGTCATTGGTCCGGACGGCGGGGGAGAGTGCAATCCTAACGGAAGAATCTTTTGGTGAAGAGTGAGAAAACAGACTTTTATCCACTCTTATGAAAGTAGAATGGGGTGTGTTTGGTGGGTTGTTGGGGTCGAGGACCGGTCTTGGATAATAATGGAAGAAGAAGATGAAGGTTCCTTACTTAGTACTATGAAGAACTAAGCAGACATAAGACCCATGATTAGTGACCTTAAGATCACATCAGGTCATCAAAACTCTCTCTCTCTCTCTCTCTCTCTCTCTCTAACATCTTAATCCTCTAACCATTTGTTTGAATTTTGTAAGGGTAGAAGAATTTGTTGGTTTCTTTCCAACCATTATCAAACAAAATGTTTTGGGAATGAAAATGACTTTAGAACAAGTTATGGAAGAAGTACGAATGGAATAACAAACTTATTATTGGCTTTGACGGATAAAACTGACTTATTACAGAAAAAATCATCATCGAGAAACATATTCTTAATACATTAATCCATCCACCACCAACCCACTGCGGTCATACTTAATCTAATCTAAGACAACCTTGTCAATTAATCACTAATACAATGGCAGACTATAACATATCATGTTTGACAAATGGGTCAAAACAAAGGAAAGTCACCAAAGGAATCAACCCTTTATTTCTTAATATATCCACTACCAAGTACTTACAAGAGAGGGGATCTAGTTTACGTACAAGAACGTTTCTGATCGGTGGATTTAGAATCAATTTTTTCCCTTTTCATTTAATAGATTCTAAATCCATGGACTAGGGATGTACGAGAACATTCTCGTATGTGAACCTGATCCGTTCACTACATATAAATATGAAACCCAAGTTGTGTCTTTTTCCTTTCTTCTTTTTTAGGTAAAAATCAAATTAAATTGGATCATGAACTAGTCAATGTTTCCATCATTCATCATCATTTACCTTTGAAGTAATATTTGTATAAAGATTAAACCTAATTTCATGGTTGCTATTAAACCTAATTTCAAGGTTGCCAAAGCTCTAACCAATATCATTTTAAAGTCAAATTTCAACAAATTAATGGAGAAGTTTTGTAAGAATAACCAAACCCATTCCTAATTTATGACTTCAGAAAGAAACTAAGTCATCACTTGCCAATAAACTAATTTGATCTAGTACAAGTGGTATAAGATTCCATATGTTACTTTCTACTGCAAATTAGGTAGCTTTTTGTTTCTCATCATCACTGTTAAGAAGGTAAATTACATCACAAAAATATTGGCATGTTTGGTGCATTCATAACACTTTTAGTTACATAACTTTTCCTTCTTTTGTTTCTAGCTAGGGGGGTTTACCAAAAGTAAAATTATGTAAATAAAAATACTAGAAAGTTATACCCAAGAATATATTAATGAAGATTTTTCTTGTATTCCTTGTTTTACGCCACTATATCTTACAAATAAAAAGTTTTTCTTAGCCATTCTCAATGGTATCTTAGAATATCTCATGGATTGTATATAAATATTATCTTTTAATGTGTTTCTCTTTTAGTGGCTTGATTCTTTCCTTGAATCAATTGAGGCAAGTTCTTTCGTTAATCAATTATTCCTTAATTTTGGGATGTTGGCTTCAAGCAAGCTCATCCACTGAACCTCTAAATCTCTTACCATTTCATCATTCCTTCCTTCCACGAGCATTAAACAATTTATCACTACAGTGTGAACAAAGATTACTATACATTCGTTACTTCATTAGATTACACTAAAAGGGTGTACTCAGATTATAACCATTGTAGGGTCTGGAGAGAGTCATATTGTGCACATCTTACCCTAGCTTTACAGAGAGACTTCATTCAATTATGCTAATAAAAAAATTAAAACAAAATATTAAATTTAATTGATATGGGAATTTATTCAACATGCCTAGTGACTTACGAAAATAGATAATTTATTTATTACTATTTTCTTAAAAAGCATTAACATAAGAGACCTACTATACCATCATTGTTTCATTCCATCAAGTTACAGGGGGTAGTCATTTTGATGTAGGAATCTCTATATTTTATGCTCTCAAAATGAAAAGAGTTACAATAATGAATGGCAATGCCTTCTAATATCTCACCAAACAGAGTTTCCCTCCACCTCTAGTGAGAAGAGATTCTTTTCACTCACAGGTTTTAGTACTTGAGTAGAACCCTAGGAATAATACCAAGGGCACTTTGAACGGTCTTCATATAGGAAATATGTATAAGACTTTGACAGAACAATTACTTAATTGAAAAGTAATTACAAGTAAAAGATGATTTACTTGTTCAATCGATCCTCTGTAACAGTGGCAGGAATTGCCCCACTTTAAATGAAGTTGAGTCGTATAGTATGTATACTCTCCTTAAGGTATTTGAATGCCTCGTATATCTGTATGCAACCAGGTTGACCTTACATTCTCACCTCCAAGATAAAACAACTTCTAAATCGACTAAGGTGCACTTCCAATAATTGATTCCAATAGGTATGTCCGAATGTAATACTCAGAAACTCATAGAAAACCAATACCAGAAAGGAAACAGAGACCAATAGTATTTGCAGATAACAGAGAACCAAAAAACTCTCACAATATATATTTCGTACAATACCCAACCAGAATCTGTATTCTGTATATATGAAATGTAAGCACCTGTATACGAATGGGTATATCTGTATAAGTACCCATACGTATACAGGTGTGACTCTATGCATGTATGAGAAGGTACATTCACTTATGGGGAAGGGCACATGCCTCATACATACATGTGCATGCATGTGCATGTACATGTACATACGTATTTACATATATTTGGTACATATACCAATAATATGTCCCTTAGTGTGGATCCAAACAAAAAGTTATATGAAGCAAAAAAATAAGTTCTTTGAACCACCCACACCCATAGTTTGAAACTTAAATTCCAACAAAATTTTCAATTATAAGATCGTGAGGGTATGTTTGTGGCAAGAAAGAAACAAAATTGTGTATTTCGTTTTGTAAGGATATGTTTAGTAATGTTTCTATTATGGAATTGTGTTCTTTTCGCATAAACATCTTTTCTCATTTTTGTTTTGGATTTTATTTTTTCGGCTATGGATTAACATTTTTTTTTTTTTTTGGTAAACTTGTTTTAGAACTGACACGAGAAAAGAAAAAGAAATATCAATGACATTTGGTAAAACCTATTTCGAAACAATTTCTTAACATTGTTACATATAAAAGCACCATTACAATCACAATTAACCAAAATAAACCAACCATATGCCACCATAGACTTAGCATAGGTGAATCTACATGCTACCATCCCTATCGAAACCTATAGAAAACCAACCTAGAAAGTCTCAAAAAATTGTCCCACACATCATTTGCCATCCTTACAAGATCACTCGGCAAACCCTAAATGTTTATTTGATAAGGGCAATATTCCTCGAGAGTACTATTTGACCAAAAATGATGACCACTTGTTTTTTTGGTAAGATGATGACTACATGTCCAATGTCCTATATATGCATGCCACCATAATTAATACCCCCAAAACATGTCTTATACCTCTTATTAGAAGTTTCCATGCATGACAAACCCGTTATCAATCCTTAATTTGGGACTGCCACCTAATTACGTTATCACTTATACTATTTATGAACTCAAAAAACAATTTCTATGCCAATAAAATAATTTGATCTAGTAATATTGGTATAAGAGTCCATATGTTACTTTCTACTATAAATGTGATAACTTTTTTGTTTCTCATCATCTCTATTTAATTAGATAAACCCATCACAAAAATGTTGGCATGTTTGGTGCATTCATAACACTTTTAGTTACATAACTTTTTTTTCTTTTGTTTCTACGTAGGGAAGGTTTTACCAAAAGTAAAATGAGGTACATAAAAATGATAAAAGTAGCACCAAAGCATATCTTAACGAAAATTTTGCTTCTATACTTTGTTTTATGGCACTATTTCTTACGAGAAAAAAAGTTTTTCATAGTCATTCTCAATGGTATATTATAATATCTCATGGATTGTGTTGGATGTAATCTTTTATTGTATTTATCTTTTAGTTGTTTGATTCTTTCCTTGAATCAATCAAGGCAAGTTATGTTCTCAATTATGGGATGTTGGCTTCAAGAAAGCTCTTCCATTGAGCTTCTATCCATTTCATCATTCCTTCCTTAATTCCACCCCAAATTGGTGGAGCATTAAATAATTTATTACTACAGCATGAACAAAGATTACTAGATATTCATCACTTCATGTGATTGTACTAAAAAAATTTAAACCCAAAGACTAGATTTAATTGACATGAAAATTTAATCAACATTGCCCAGTTAATCGCACAAAAATAGATAATTTATTGAAGTACTAGCACAACATGGGTTAGTCCAGTTGTTATAGGACCAGCTTAAGGGTGTTAATCGGTTCGGTTTTGGTTTAAACGGTACGGATCAGTTCGGTTCACATTTATTTGACTAAAACCATAACCGCGCCATTTACTAAATGGTTCCACTTTCTGAAACCGTGACTGTTTAGTAAACGGTTTCGGTTTCCACGGTTTCTAAACGGTATCGATTTCACGATTTTAAACGGTTTCGGTTTATTCCATACGGTTTCTAAAACAGTTCACAATCGGTTTGTTATAACTTGCAACCATCTCTAAACTGAAGATCATAAGCTTATCAAAAAATAATTGGCAACCACAAATAAGAGATTCTATATTAACGATGGTATGTCTTGATTGATAATCTAGTGCTATTTCTTTACATGGCAATTCTCAAACATTTAGAATTAATATTATACAACATCCAAATCCAGCCTTCTACAGCATAAAATATTAAAATGACAGGTGGTTTTGCCAAAACACCCCATCTATGATAACATAATAACATAGTAATATATATGGATTACAAGTTCATGATCTAAAGCCTAAACTTGAACTGAATTGCAATAAATCATACCAAAGCAGGATGTACACTTAATTTAATTGTTAATTGTTATACAGATTACTGCCCCTTCTTTGTTTAATTGTTATACAGATTAATGGGATCGGTTTAAACGGTTTTAAACGGTTCGGTTTAAACGGTTTCAATTAGGTTTGAAACCAATAGGTTCCGCGGTTAAAACTGACCCGACCCGTTTAGCTAATGGGCCTAAAACTTGAAACCATAACCGTACCATTTACTAAACAGTTTTGTGGTTTCGGTGTAAACAGATCTGTTCGGTTCGATAAACGGTTTCGGTTACAAATTCACATCCTTAGACCAACTAGCTAGACATCCCATTGGTACAATTTTAGCTTAAAATGAGTAGAGGAAGTAGATAAAATTACAAAAAATGTCATTTGTATTTTATATTCATCTTCATTTGATGATGTTTATTTTTACTGAAACTTTGAATCAAAGTCTAAACAAATTTCCAATTTTTTACTTTGGACTAAAATCTTACCATTAATATGTATGTGGGATCCTCTATCACATTGATTAACCAATGACAACACTGAGGTGTAATACTTCAATAGACATAGTGACATTTAGAATGACCCTTTATTAGTATCTCTTCCCCCACCCCATCCCTAAAAATAATAATAATTAAAAAAAGACTTAATTTTCTTTCACCTCCATAATCTTTTCACTCATGGGTTCTAATGCTTGAATGGGATTCCAGGAACAATGCCAAAGGCATTTCATATATTTTTTGTAAATAGAGAGAATAATTATAAGATGCATGCAATGGTGGGTCTTGCAGATTACAACCTTATGCTATCATAGACTAGCATAGGTGAATCCACCAGCTGCCATTTCTATCTAAGCCAGTACAAACCAATCTAGAGGGGTCAGGCAAATTGTCCCAACCCACATCCATTGCCATCCCTACAAGATCCTAAACAAGACAACTTAACAAACCCTAACTGTTTACCAGATAGGTAATCCTCATCAGGAATCAATAATGATGACCACATGTTCAATGTCCCTATATATTCATGTCACCTTAATTAATACACCTCAACATGTCTTATCCCTCTTATTAGAAGTTTCCATGCACGACAAACTCTTTGGCCAGGACTGCCACCTAATGAAGCTATCCTTTATACTATTTTTGAATTCATAAATGAATTTTAAGCCCTAATCTTCATTATGAATTGTTTTAAAAGGCATAAAGTCAACCTTTTAAGAATAAATTAAAAGGAATTTTTAAGAGATTCCTAGACATAAAAATGATTACTGTATATATAAGATTAAAGCCTATGACCTAATAAGTAGATTTATTACAGTTATTAGTATGTTTTTAACGAAGATGGTGATGGTGCAACAACCCTATGATTCCCTTGGAAAAGAAATTATTAAAGTGAATTGAAAGTAATTGAAGTTTCATGAGGAATTGAACCTAAGCACTATCTTTAATTTGTATCTAATCTCACAAGAGATATGAGTTAAGTATCTATCAGTATAGATCCTCCAAATGAGGTGGTAGATATTTTGCTTGAGATAATATTGTAAATTTTTACCACAAAAATAAAATAATATATATATATATATATATATATATGGTAAACTAAATCATGTGGAAATGCAGTTGACAGTGTGATGGTACATCGATAGTTACTGCCGGAATATAAACATAAAGACATTGTGATAAAATAGTTTATCTTTCCAAACAAAGAAAAGAAGTAACTCCAGAACGCTAGCGTGCCAGAACAACAAAAACAAGGAAGAGTTTCTACTCACCCACAAAGTTATGTTATTATTATAGTTGGATATATGAGACTCTAAGGGCACTCTAATAGGGGAATTTTCGGACCTTGTATGCTAGGTGGAGAAATTATGACCCTTGATTCTCTTCACCATTGGTGAAGAGAAGCTTTGTCCTAAACATAATTATGTGTTTATTCAAAATGATTGGGTGTAAAACGTCTGTAGGTAAATTTTCAAGTCCATTGTCAAATCCCAAGACTCAACCCTAGATAGGCAATGAAAACTACCAAATTAAAGTTCAGTAGGGGTAGAGGAATTTTCGACAAAGTGATGAAATGCGTAAAGATCGGAAGAACACCAATGTAAGTATCATTCCTTTGAAGGGGCTACCATGAAATTGACCATAAGTTACAAGGCATATATATGGTAAAATTCACCATAAATCTTTCTTCTGTAACTCTTTTTGGGTAAAATTTTTTATTTAAGTCAATTCATTATCATTGTCATCATTCCTACATTTTAGAGGGCCTTCAGTATATCTAAAGTTAAATCCACTCTAGTGTTTTTGTTAAGTTAATTTTCGATCCCTACACAACCTTATGAGAGCCAGATCGAACTCAAACCAATGTAGGAAGTGTTGGTGATGATGTTGCCCATGATTAGGGTTTGGTCCATCCTTTTGGTAGGTGTGTGCATGGTGGTCGCCCGTGGGAATCCCATTATTAACTCACCTCATTCAACTAGTACGTAGTAATAATATTTGGACCTGAAAGATGTGAATTGAATGATCTTTTCCCCTTCCTACCATGCATGCCTAGTGTTGCAGACAAGTTGTTTTCTGGTTGTTTTGATTGGGCCCAGGAGTCTCTTTCCATGTACATCAAAAACATAAAATCTTTGTCAATTGTTCGATCGGATTGATGACAGCGACCTGATGGGTCGTGACTTGGAGTATATAATGTACTTGTTATCTTGTTGAGAAAATCATTGTATTTTGGGGGTTTTTTCGAGCTAGGGTTTTAGGGTGAGTTTTCTCGCCGCTGTCTGGGTGTAATCTCTCTTCTGTATAGTGAAACATCTTCTTCTTTGCTCGATGACGTAAGACACCACATCAGTGTGTGAACCTTTTTAAATCTCTATATGTTGTGCGGATCTAGTTTTATTTATTCTCGTATTTCTTGGTGTTTGCTCTAACAGTCAGGTCCTACAAAACCCGGATCAACTCCTAGGGGAAAGAGTTACCCTCTCCACATGAAATCCGACGATCCCCTCACTGACGACAAGTTAGGGAAAGGTTTGACTTGAGTCAAAGGGAGATGGAGGGCCGAACCCCATGTGGTAACCTCCCCACTTGGGAAGAGGATCCAAACTCATTACTACCATACATGTAATAAGCCATTGGATTGGAATCTACTATTCAAATACGATATGGGTTCTCCTTTCCCAAACTATTGAGTTTCCCTACCCTCCTCTTCCTTTTTTTTTCCCTAAGTTTGGGTGACAACCTAAAACCAGTTAAAATCAAAATGGGTGAACTATGAACATGGCGTGGTCTATGTCTGCAGTGTGTTCGCTTTTCTATATCACACAATAATTCACACCAGAGGAGAGACAAAGGGTCTTATAGTGATATAGGGAATTGTAAGTTGGCTTTTGGTCATACGAATGGACACTTGTCAAACAGAGGAAGGCACATGTGGCAGTAACTAAGAGCAAAGGATGCCTCGTAGAGGGAATCTAACTAAGCTACCAATCAAGGAACCTAATCATTTACACATGTGGCTACCAATATATTTTTCTTTAAAGATTTAGAAATAGCCAACTAAGATCTAACTTAGGTAGATCTATCTTGGGCACTTCATGATTACTCCAGTTGTCCCTCAAGAAAGGGGTTAAAAAGAAAAATAAATTTCCTTGAGAACATAAAATGTTTTCTTTTGACCTCTAGTTAATATGGATGATTATCCTTAACTCGATATGCTTATTTTTTTCATAAAGGTCTCTCTCAACCATATATTCTTATTCTTTCACAAACCTACACCTCTCTCTCTCTCTCTCTCTCTCTCTCTCTCTCTCTGTCTATATATATATATATATATCCTTAGTAGACTTAAATAGGGTTCACATGCTATACGTATATGGCACATGTGAGGGTTACCAAAGTCCAAACCCGCTAAATTATAGGAAGATTAATTAAGACAGTATCCTCTCTCTCTCTTTCTCTCTCTCTCTCTCTCATATGTATATTAGATGCATAAAAGGGCCACAGATTAATTAGTATTTAATCTTATCCTTCTCCTGATAAAGGAGGGATTAGTAACAGTGAATTAATAGACTAAGGGAAGCAGAAGTAGGTTAACTGAAACAAGGAGGACATTAACTACCAAACAAGACCTTTAGCCCTTTATTGGGTTGGGTGATAACGAACTGAGCTCGAGAGAATGGGAGTCAGAGAGTCAGAGAGAGAGAGTTGTGAAGTGAAAAGATGATTGAGCAAAGCAATACATAGTCCATAGTCAGTCCATACTCCACACCAATTAAGTTCCCCACCACCCCACGCAATGCATCCATCATATTCATCCCATCATCCCCCCCGCCATTAACGCCACCCTCTGTGCCTCCTCCTCCTTCTTCTTCTTCTTACTTTTGCTTTCTAAGTCAAATTTTTAAATAAATAGCCAACCAACAACCTCTCTCTCTCTCTCTCTCTCTCTCTCTCTCAAAATCAATCAAAAGTCTTAAATTGACAAGTCATTAACATGAACAACTTATAACTTTTGGTTACATGTTAGGAAGGTGGTAGTTTATAACATGGGTGGGAGTTGTAATAGAGATCCAGAGATAGAAGAAGAAAAGGAATTTAGACAGAGAAATATATCCACCAGACAAGGCAAACCAGCTACTTAGGAGCAGCTACATAAAATAGAAGCCTAACCTTCTCCTCTCTCATCCACTCCCCACCAAACAAAGCACTACACCTTACCTGCTCTCTCTTCTCTCTTTACATTTTTTGTTGGGCTAAGATGGGCTGCACCGAGATGGGCTTGTGGGGGTTGAGTTGGGCCACAGTTGGGGAAGGGAAGGTGGGGGAGACCAATCATCCACATGACTTCATGTGCACTCTAAAGGGACAAAAGACTACCCTCACACAACCCCTGAGTCTCTGCCCATGTGCTCGTGATTGGTTCATAGCATGCATATGTTTTCTTCTCTCTCTTTTTCTCTTATACCCTTACACGTAGTCGATTATTGTGACCCTCTTGATAGGCTTCACCACTCACTAGTCACCACTTCTTCCACGTCTCTACTCATTTTCCTTTAATTTTTCCTCTCAAACTCACTCCACATCTACACCTTGATCCAGATACATGCCCTCCTTTATTAATTTAATAATGGGTTTAAGAACGCTATCCGATAGCACACGACAGGTGTCAATCGGTTGAATTGAGTCAGTTTTGATCGAGTTAGTCAGACTTGTATCTTTACATCATGATCTGTCTATTTAAGGAATAAGTCGATCTTGTGTTAGGTTTGATCAGGTTTTGAGTTTTTACCAGGCTTCTCCTAATCGGGCTGTAATCTAACCTTAAATGGGCCAATACACTAATAAAGTTGTAAACTGTCTTTAATTGTTTTGATTTAAGAAAGTTAAATATATTTTATTAAATTATCTACAATTTTAAAAAGAATTTAATTTACACTTAATTACATTGAATAATTGATAAAAATATCAATATATACCTTATTCCACTTAAAAAAAAAAAAAAATCAAAATATACATATAAACGGTCGAACTAAATGTGTTAGACTGAGTCAGGCTTGTAAACGGGCCAGACCAGTCAGGTGCTTGTCAGGCTTACCCCTTGCACCATGTAATACTTGTTTACAAATGGGTCGGGCTCAAGCCCATCACATTTAATAATTGGTGCAAGTCGAGCCTGTTTTTAAACGGTCGATTCTGTCAGTTTGGGCTTGGGATTGGCACCCTAGCACACGTACACACCAGCACCCACAATCAATAAAAGGGCATGCATGAGCATGTTCAACGTGGGGGCAGCAAGGTCTTTTTGTACCTGTTGTGTTTAGGCACAAGTAAACACATTTGGATAGCATTCTTTCTTACTATAATAATATCATAATATAAAAAATGCTATGTCTACTCCTAAGATTATTCACTTATTGTTTACTGATGATATATTTATTTTATGTCATGCTATAATAGTGACAATATTACTAGGGGTGTCAATCCCAAGCCCACACCGGTTAGACCTATCGGGCCCGATCAGCATCGATTAGTAAATGTGTCGGGCCTAATCAAGCTCAGGCCCAACCCGTTTATAAACATGTAGTACACAATGCAAGGGAAAGCCTGATGGGTGCCCGATCAGCCCGGCCCAGTCCGACCCATTTAGAAGCTTGACTCGACCTGACACGTTTAGACAGGTCATTTATATATTTATTTTTTATTTTATAGCATTGAGTATATATTGATATTTTTATCAATTACTGAATGTAAGCAAGTGTAATATCTTCTCTAAATTGTTGATGATTTAATAAAAGATATTAAAGTATCTTAAATCTAAGACAATTAAGGACCATTTAAAGTTTTATTGGTACATTGGCCTGATTATAGCCTGATAAGCCCGATTAAGGCACGAACCCGATTGAGCCCGACACGAGACCAAACGAGACTGACTCATTTCTTAAATAAGTAGGTCATAGTCCAAGAGTATAAGCCCACCACCCAGCTAGTCCTAATCGAGGCTGACCCTGCCGATCGACTGACACCCCTAGATATTTATTTTTAATTTCTTGCTATAATGGTGGCTTAGGCTTTAGACTAAGCTCTGTCCACATTAGATTCTATTGTGGGCACAACAAGGTTCTAAAACTCGGGAATGGTCATGGGATCGATCAAGACCAATATCATTTCAAAATGGATTGGATTGAACCATATCAAACAGATCTACCTCTTTTTCTTTTTTTTATTATGATTTTACCCATGTACCATACATGTGGAATGGAATGGGGATCGATCAATGCCAATACCATTTTGTTGCGACCAATACTGACCGTTCCATTCCGTTTTTTAAAACCATGGGGCACATTGTTTCATAGGTGTTGCTATGACCCCCCATCCCACCTTTCCAAAGTTTTTCTACTTATTAATGGTGAACTTGGAAGACATTAGGGCGAATTAGGGATTGTGTGGATAGGCGCACGATCTCTGTTTCAATTCCTCACCTGTGCATCTGCGATTTAAGTGGAGACCAAGGCGGTGGGTTGCTATGCTAGTCTCCCCGAGGATTAATCGAGGTGCACGTAAGGTAGACCGAACATCTTAAGTTAAAACTTGGAATACATCTTTAATATTCTATATTTTTCGTCATGATATAGCAGAGTTTATTTGTAAAATCCCCTTGGCAACTTCAGTTATAATGACTTTATATACAAGGAGTAGGGATTTTTTTTTTTTTTTTTATCGGTAGAAGGAGTAGATATTTAACTACTAATGTTGTTGCTAGATTTTATTCAGTTCCTTCAATGATCTAAAATTGAATCCAAAATTTTCTTTTATAAAAACTATTGAATGGTGACAATGTGGCAATGCTATTAAAGAGAACTTAAACAGTATTTCGAAAATTGATAATATATATGTATTCTATTGCGGGAAAAAACAGATTAACATTATTTTTATCTTGTCTTTTTTAAGGATTTGGCAGTGCTCAAGGATTGTGAAAAGCAAGATCACTGGATCGAAATAGCTCATAAGTTGGCTGTGAAAGCTAGGAGTGATAAAGTACGAGATGTTGTAATTAATGATCTTATTATTATTATTATTATTTAATTTACAGGTTTAAGGTTTAGAGTGTAGGGTTTAAGAAAGTTTTTTCTTTCTTTTTAAAGTAAAATTACCAAAATAGCCTCAAATTGGTGCCAAATATTGGGCCCTGACATTATTCCAAAACATCAAAATTGATGGGCTGTAACTTGAAGAGTGAAACGTGGGCTATATCCAACCAAGCAGTGCAGATCAATGTGTCACTTTCTAACTGGGAATGCCGGGTAGAATCTTATCCTCTCAACAACTCAAGTAGTACCATCTGTCCTTGTCTAAGTTCATTCTTGTTCTGACTGGATTGATTTTTTTATGGGGCTAGGGTCAGTTTCCATATGTCTCTCATCAGAGATTGCACCAGCTGCTACAGCTATCACATGCATTGAATCATTTAAAGTACAGATGAGTTCATACTGTGGTGGATCAGATGTTGTGATTCCATAATTTTCAGTGTCAGATGATCTGTCACCCTTTAAGACCTCTTCATAAGGTAGGTCCCATGTACCCGCCCACACCCCTGGTCTTCAAGAGGGAAATTTGATTGGATATTAGTGAAAATTCAGGATCTGTTTGTTCGGATGTAAAAGGGTTGAAAGTAAAGTAAAATCAAGAACACAGGATTAATATGGGAGAGGATCCCTAAATGGTAGTATGGTCTTGCGAAAGTGTATATTGAAGTATCAATGAAGTGAGATTTCTATCTTTTCACAAGATGAGGATAGTCATTTCATCTTATCTGTATATGGGTGCAAAATCACAATACTTTTCAGGCTTCTTTTTCCGTTTCTTCATTAAAGAAGAGGAAAGAGAGGTTCTAGGTTGACCGTGGAAGATAGTTTGACGTTCTCTCTCTCTCATGAAATGACTTTTTTGCTTCATTCCTCCTCAGTTGTATGCTCCCTATGCTAATTGCTAGAGAACTATCTCTTTTAAAGATATTACAATGTAATTTTTGGGGCATGGAATAATGGGACCTACTAGATAACTATAAATCTAACTTATTTCTTTTTCTTTTTTTTTTTCTAAGAAAAAAGAAGAACAAACAGCAAGAAGAGACTACATCATGGTTTTGTACATATACTAGAAGATATACTTCCTGAGTTGGCTATGGAAAATAGCTGATGCATGATTGGGTAACTATTTATAATTTTACAGTGAAAATTTATTTCTTCTGATAACTTCTTAATTTTCAAAAAAGTTATAAGCTAGAGTAGGGGCCATGTTCCTCCATCTGGTTGTGGAATTAGCTTCAGGAGATTTTGTTTTATGAACCTAACCTCTTTCAATTTCCTACCTATATCTACTGCAATTTTCAAGTCTGCTAATATTCATTTTGCTTCGATTTCTTCTTTTTGAGTAGCTGTAGAAGGATTAGTGTTGATGACCCTAAGATTACCTTGGATAAGTAATCCATACACCCATCCTGAGGCTGAATTCAATACATTATTAGCACCAGCACAAACCAAAACTTGGTATGACAAAAATAGGTTATAACACCCTGTATTTAGGCTGGCTGGACCATCTGTAAGAGATGAATTCAAATCATTAAACATTTGCTATATAAATTAAGGTGAGCAATCCATTTATTTATATTTGTTACTATTGTGGAGGATTGGGATTTATACTAGAGGCAATTATTTCATTTATATGTTTCCATATAAAATATAAAGTGATAGAAAAAATGTTGAAAATCCAAACCAGCTAAGAATGGGAAAAATTCCTATTATTTAGGAAAAAGTTAACCACCTGGTCAAAGGTGGAAAATTTTCAGTTTTGAAAATGCAAACCTAATGGTCCAATTGCCCAAACATGTAGTGAGAAGTCACACAAATAGAAGAGATGGGTTATTGTTTTTTCATGTTAATTGGCTACAGAAAGCACAAGAAGTGTCTATGGCCATCCATTTCTACTGGAATGCCTTTGTGAGAAATTCTCCATAGGATGGTCTTGAATTTTGGATGAGTTTCTAAGTTCCAGAGTATTTTCCACCAATTCCCTTTGAAAGCATTGATAAGTCTGTGAGGATTAAGGGTGGAGTTGATAATTTTGTTTTGATGAGATAATTTTATAATGAAAAAAATTAACATTTTTATTTTATTTCCAATCATTTTCCATCTAAACAAACAAAGCCTTAATTAAATATTCGAAATAGATGAAGGGGTTTCATTTCAATTCCAAACACAAGAACGAGCTCCAATTGGATTTCAAGGTTAAGCGAGAGGGTTCCCACAAGACAACGTGACCCCTGCATCAATACGAGGACTAATGAGAACAAACACGGAAACATCAGCAGACAAAAGGGCTATTGATAGAGAAATTCCTCTCATTTACAAATGATACAAAACTGAAGGGTTCCACGGGCATGGGCTGGCCCATTATGCCTTTTGATCCATATATTGTATCAAACTGGGTTGAGCCCGGTGGTGTCGGCTTGCCCAAAGTCCAGAATATATATCCATCTAGGATAACAGGCTAGGTCATATTTTGGAGGTTAATGAAGTCCCCAGCAGAAAGAGAAATAGAACAAGACAATGCCAGCACTTCCTCAGTAGGTAAAACCAATCTCTTTCATACACGTAAACGAGTTAATGAGTCTTATGACAGTAGTGGGTCTGGAGGAGTTACCCTTCCCACATGGGATCCGGCCTTCCATTGGGGATCAGATCTTCTCTGACCTATGGTCAAAGTAAGGTCTAACTCATATTAGACAGTGAGAGAGGGAGCGGATTCCAAGTGGTGACCTCCCCATATGAGAAGAGGATCCAGACTCATGGATCTGAGTCTTCTCCTCAAAATTGTTAAGGAAGTTCAAGCACTAGATGAAGGTTGAAATTTGTGACCCCATTATCAAATGCTTTGGTTCCCTCTCCTCTGAACCCACAAGTCCTATTATTATCACTCTCGTACCAGCTGATTCATATAGATGAAATCCATAATAGAATTGATTGTTAAATAAATTTCATTTGTGCAGATCAATCCGATACAGAAATGATTCTCGTATGAAGACTTGATCCTCTCTCCAAAGCCACTAACCTATTTGATCATAAGCATCTCATTGCAATAATGATAGTTTCTGTGGCAACCCTCACCAAATGGGCCCTAAGTGATCCAAAATGTTGACTTTTGGATCCAATAGCTTCGCTAGCAATATTGAAATTGATGTTTTGCCCCATATCTCATTTCCTAAATTTCAGTGGCACTTGAGTTTTTTTTTCTGAGCATTTTTTGTCACTTTCATATTCTTGTCGTATAATTATTGGAAAGGGGAAGAGGGGGAAGGAGAGAGAGGGAGGGTACGTCGGTTGCTCCAAGTAAGTAAGCGAATGATAGACACAACACTAGGCACCTTGTCGATGAACCCAACCTTTTTCTTTACTAAATTCTCTCATGAAATATTTTCTTTTCTCATTGTTTCAATGAATTTTCAATTTTCAATTTTCATTCTCTCATGTTTTAAAACATCAACATATGTATGTTTCAACCAGTTTTCTTCCTTCTTCCTTTTTTTTTTTTCTGGACAAAATGGTCTTGCCATCAGTCTCGATAAGTTAAACCAAATAAAAAATAAAGAGCTTTGAAAATCTAAGACTACTACTATGGAAGAGTGCAAAACAATGGAGATACATGCCAATGTACAAAAGAATATATGCTTGAATTTGATTTTGAAATTTGACAAGCAACCTATAAAGACTTTCAAAATTACCATATCATTCTATCACGTGGCAATATATTATAGACAATTAAAAAAACCTTATGGTGACGGAGCCACTTCCATTCAACCTATTTAGTCATCGATTTTGATTAAATACTACACGAGAGTAATAGTAATATACACACATCCTTCAAAGGTGTCAATAGTTAGTTTGGGTTGGTCTGGTTTCGATCAATGTATTTTTATGTTACGAGCTAGATTGAATCTGGACAGATTGGGTTTGGTTTTTATAAACCTAAATGAAATCAATACCCATCGTTCTGGTCTATTTCAATTTCTCTTAATGTGCTCTTATTGATTTTTCTATTGATTTGATTTCGTTTTTTATATATAAGAAAAGAAAAAAAAAAAAAAAAAGACATGTTGTTTGGTTCAAGAAAACTAACAAGCGACGAATATATAGGAAGCAGAGGAACAAAAGAAAATAAGGTATTTCCATTAGGAGAGGAAAAAAAGGCAGACACATGCTAGTCACCCCAGTGGTTTGTTGAACCTTAACATCTATAAATAAATAAATAAATAAATAAATAAATAAATAATGTAAAAATATCAACTATTTATCAGTTAACTGGGTGATAAACCTTTTTTTTTTTTTGGGTAGCAACCGAAGGTCCTTCTACAAGATAAAACAGAAGGTTCCAATCTGACAGTCATAGCCTAACGACTAATCATCATCAGATGGACACTATCACTCCCGTTCAAAAGTCAACATCACTGACCAAATCGTTCCTGTCATTAGACGTGCACGGGTTATCTTCAGCAGAAGTAAACCTATGATCAGTCACAGAACCACACAAATAAGGTCCAGATCGCCGGGGAGTATCAAACGCAATGTTCCCACAAAGCAGCTTATCATATTTGTCACTCCAACCTTAAGAAATCTTGATTAGCCAACGGTTTAAATTACAGATGGAACATTCTCTTTATGCTCCTTTGAACTCGTGATGCTCGAGCACGGTAGCAGCAATTCTTAAGATGGTTTTGATATGATCAACTTCATTAGAACTTAGAAGGTTGGGATTCATGGAGGAGGAGTGTAATTGTAAGATGTGGTCCCCTCTGTTCATAGTTTTGCTCTTCTTGTCAGTTACTCTAGTGTTTGGGAAGCCAATTCCAACAACCCTTGAAGGTCCATTTGAACCAGTTACTCAAATCTTCGATTCATCATTGCGTCAAGGAAGCGATGATCTACCAATGACTAATTCTCGGCTAGCCAAGAAGGTTAACTCTACCTTCCCTGAACAGATCGCTCTTGCCATTTCCTCTCCAACTTCAACGTGGGTTTCATGGGTTACTGGTAACTATGGATCCTATCTTCACTATCCTCTGTTTTTCACTGTTTCATTAATGGGTTTGTTGATACACAGAATTTCAAAGATGGGTTCATTTGGGTTGTTTGTGATTTGTGCAGGGGATGCTCAGATTGGTACCAATGTCAAACCTCTTGACCCTTCGACTGTGGCCAGTGAGGTCTGGTATGGAAAGGAAAGTGGGAAATACCCATTTGTCCAAAAAGGGACGTCGACGGTGTACAGTCAACTGTATCCATATGAGGGGCTGTTGAACTACACATCAGGCATCATTCACCATGTGAAACTTGAAGGTGAGGGAATCAATTAGGTCAGTCTATTACTTGTTTGATTATATGTGCGAACAGGATTAGAATTAGTGGACTCCTAAGTTGTCATATTTCTTTGCAGATAATCATTTACCCAGAAGCTACTATAATTGCAAGGCTTTAGGTTTTATCAATTATTTCAACTATTATCTGGGTAGAAAATTAGTTTTTCAAATCCAAATTGGTTATGTCAATTAACCTTCACCCATGATTAGCAAACCCTACCTGGAGAACTCCATTTCGATCAACACATTATCAATAGAAATCGAATAAATATCAATTAGCATATATTTTCTCCCTTTTGCTGGAAGGAAATTTGATCTTTATAAGTATTCATCTGTTTGATTGAAAAAGAGGAAATAAGTTTTCTTTGGCTGGAATATTTCTCAACTCACGAAATTGTTGATTTTAGTTGGCAATTATGGATTAGAAATGAAAAATCTTATATCATAGTTAATAAGGGCAGTTTGCTTGTTAAAGATTGTGGCTTGATACCTTGGACCTGGATTTGAAACTGAATTCTACTCACTAAATTGAATTTCAATCAATAAACGTAAATATATTAACATTGATTGAAATTGTAAAACAGAGGTTGCTTGTTAACTTTTCATAACCAGTGCCTTTTATGTTGCTAAAGCGATTGGTTTTTTTTTTTTTTTTTCTTGTAGGTCTTGAACCTGGGGTAAGATATTACTACAAGTGCGGGGATAGTTCATTGTTAACTATGAGTGAAGAACATGTATTTGAGACCTTTCCATTGCCTGGTCCAAATGTTTATCCTCGTCGGATAGCTGTTGTTGGAGATATAGGCTTGACAAGCAATTCATCAACAACTCTTGATCATATGATTGAGAATGATCCCTCAATGTTATTAATGGTTGGGGACTTAACTTATGCAAATCAGTACCTTACGACGGGTGGTAAAGGAGCTTCATGTTTTTCCTGTGCTTTTCCAAATGCACCCATCAGAGAAACGTATCAACCTCGCTGGGATGGGTGGGGAAGGTAGTTTTCATCCTCTCATAAATTGTAGTTATAACTAGAAGTGGCATTGAAGTAGATCATGAAAGAAGCTTTATTGTAGTCATCTGAGAATTGCTGCACGCCAGGAAACCAATTTCTCTTATGCAAATATGATTCTGGTTCACTTTTATCTATGGAAATTTTGTTCTATTTTATTAGGTACGTGGAAATTTGTGTTTCAATTTAGTTCTCCTACTTTGTTATCATGAATGCTGACATACATAAAAAAGGTATAATTTGGTTTACACTGCCCCATTGAGATAAGCTTATCTCAACAGTCCAATAATTGAGCAATGTGGTAATTCTGGCCATAGGATAGACATGTCAAGGTTTGGATTAGCCATGTGTCAAATTTCAAAACCTAAAAGGGCGTACCCAGTGCACCCCGCCACTGCGGGGTCTGGGAGGGTCATAATGTATGCAGCCTTAACCCCCGTTTCTTGGAGAGGCTGTTTCCTGACTCGAACTTGTGACCACTTGGTCACAATGGAGCAACCTTACCGTTGTACCAAGGTCCCCCCTCCAGTCAAATTTCAGAACCTCATTCAATTAAATACTTTCTTCTGTTTTGGCAATCCTCCTTAATCCTTGAATTTTTCAGCCATCTGTGTATTCCCATGCACCATCTCATGTCCCTAGATGTTCAAAGCTTTATTTTGTCACTTGGCAACATCCATTGGGCTAAAACTTGACATACAGGCAGGGGACATTTGGGTCCACCTCTCCACGAAATTTGGGACTCATCTGATCTTTCACGTGGCAGCTATTTGAGCCGTTGAGATAACTTTTGCCCTACAAAAAGTCACACTCATTTTATAAGCTTTGAAAGAAACTTTGCTAGACTCTTCTATTGTTGTAAGTCTTCTGAAACAGTATTGTAGCCAGGGTTTAAAGTATCAACATTTTCCTTCATATGATCCAATTTGTATACAGTTTTCATCCTGGCAATACGTACAGAAGACCATGGTTTCTTAATTATATACTGAGTGGAATCAAACGTATCAAGTACATTTTTGTTTTAATTATTTAGATGTATCAAATGCTATGTTTCCATGGGATATGTCTCCATGTTCCAACATCCTGATGTGAAAATTCCTGTTATAAGTGAGTGCACCAAATTATCTGTAACGTTGGTAATGGTAGATTTGCTACATACATATCTAATGGAGGGCCTTAAAAGAACTATATTTTTTTTTTACATCCTTATCTATAGACTCTCTTTCTGTATGTGATAATAAAAAGCATTTACAGAAAGAATGGGAATTTGAAACTGAGTCTTTCGTTTGTCATGCGTGTGCTGCTCCTCTCTCCCCCCCCCCCTTCCCCTTTTTCTCTTTCCCCCAACCCCTTTTCAATATAAAGGAAACTTGTTTTGATTGGTTTGAATTGTCCTCGTCCCAAATTGTCATGCAGTCATATTTGGCTGGGTGGTGCTACATTGTTTGATCCCAATAAGGAGTCAAGTAGAATGGAGGACCTGTGCAGATTCTTTTGCTTGGTTCATTGACCAACCCTGATTATATATGCCAAAAGATCTTCGCTGAGTTAATTGACAAGCAATTATCTGAGACCTTATGACAAACGGCAAAATGGGAATGTATTTAATAGATTGAGTATTCTGTAAGGGGAAGTATAGCTCCTGTGCATGTGCGAGAGCCAATGGGGGCACACGAGGAAACATCAACAAAGGCATCATTTTCCATTTGATGGGGGGTGGGGCGATCATTTTGCCCCCCCCCCCTCTTTCATGTGTCTGAGGGCAGGGGTCACACTCTCCCACAGAAACCATTTTCCCTTTCTGTAATAATGTTTTCTATAATATTGGAGGAATTCCAAATTTCTAGGGTTAATGGTTGTTAGAATGTTAGCTCATCAACCAGCACTTACCCATCTATATGAAATTCAATTGTTGCATATGATGGATATGTTTCCCTAACAATTATTTTGGACTTGAGATAAGGCTAGGTTAGTTCATTTCTTACAAAACCATTTTGCAGAAATTAGGATTTCAACAACTGCTAGAAGCATAGTGGTAATTAGATTTGAAAATGCATGATGTTCATCGGGTTTGACGTTATTTAATTCAAATATAGGTTTATGGAGCCACTGATTTCAAGAGTGCCTATGATGGTGATTGAAGGCAACCATGAGATTGAGCCTCAAGCTGGTGGCATCACTTTCAAATCATATGAGACGCGATTCTCTGTTCCCTCACAGGACTCAGGCTCCAATAGTAGTTTCTACTACTCATTCAACGCAGGGGGAATACATTTTATCATGTTGGGAGGATATATTGACTACAACAGTACTGGTGACTGATATTCTCTCTTTATTCAATATATATGTAACCATAGTAGGATTAGGCTTTCAGCTGCTTTTTTTGTTCCCCAATTCACAGTGTTTTAGGTTCCATTGCTCCAAGTTATAGTATGTACTTTTACAACTCTAAAACAAGTCCTTGTTGCAGGTGCTCAATATGCTTGGCTAAAGAAAGATTTACATCTAGTAGACCGTAGTGTGACCCCTTGGCTGGTGGCTGCTTGGCATCCACCTTGGTATAATAGCTATTCATCACATTATCAGGAATTTGAATGCATGCGGCAGGAGATGGAAGCACTTCTTTATCAATATGGTGTCGATGTTGTCTTCAATGGTCATGTAAGTTTTAGCTTTCTATCCGGTTGTTCAAGCTTTAAGCTATCCTCATATCCTAGTCAACATTAAACTTTAGATACATCATATCTATCCTTTGTATTTTTATCTAATCTCTAAGTACAGCTATGTAGCATACACCATGGTTGATTTGTACTTTTAGCTAATCCATAAATAAGAGATACTGTAGCATACACCACAGTTGATCTGGTAATAAAAGAAGTTTTTGTGCCAATGACAGGTTCATGCTTATGAGAGGATGAATAGGGTGTATAACTACACGTTGGATCCATGTGGACCTGTCTACATAACAGTAGGAGATGGTGGTAACATTGAGAAAGTTGATCTCGAGCATGCAGATGACCCTGGAAAGTGTCCTTCACCTGGAGATAACACACCTGAATTTGGAGGGGTATGCCATTTGAATTTCTCCTCAGGACCTGCAAGAGGCTTATTTTGTTGGGACAAACAACCAGAGTGGAGTGCTTATAGGGAGAGCAGCTTTGGACATGGAATACTTGAGGTAAACCCTTCTAGTCTGCAACTCAGTCTACTCCTTTGCACATTAAGCAGAGTATAATGAAATATTAATCAATTACCCATCTTTCAAATGATCTTGGAAACATGCAAAACATACTTGTATATAGCGAACTTCACTGGCACTGTGTACGAATTTATATACAAACACCAAGACTCAACAAATTCAAGTCAGATTTTTCCTTACCTTAAAAACTCAATTCAATATATTGAAATTCCGTGCAAGTAAGC
Source organism: Macadamia integrifolia (assembly GCF_013358625.1). NCBI lineage: Eukaryota > Viridiplantae > Streptophyta > Magnoliopsida > Proteales > Proteaceae > Macadamia > Macadamia integrifolia. The sequence goes on from NC_056569.1 coordinate 4,438,098, forward strand.
GTAATGGTGCATCTATCAGCTTTTATAAATCTTCCTTATTTTTGTGGATGGATGTTTTCCTTGCAGGTCTGGAACTCCACATTTGCCTTGTGGACTTGGCACAGGAATCAGGACCTTTATAACGATAGCTATGGGGATCAAATATACATAGTACGCCAGCCTCAACTGTGCTCTGTGAATACAAGCAATTCGGTCACCTCAAGCTCCAAGAATACAAGCAGTCCGGTCACCTCAAACTCCATGAATAACCGCAATTCGGTCACATTAAATGTTGGTTTTTATGGCCTGAAAAGGCATTTTTCATTGTTATCCGGATTTATTTATTGGTTATTTTATATTGTAATAATAATTGCATCTGTATTATTTTGAGACACAGCAGGGTTCCTCTCCTCTCAGTGGCATCTTTTGTTGATTCAACCTTTTTCTTTATCTAGGCTAATCAATAAACTAAATCTAACAGTTACTACTGTAGTTAAAAAGATAGAACTGCACATTTCAACTAAATATATAGTACCTGTTTTCGATGGAATAATGGAGTTGGCACTTCTTGAGCAAGCATGCTGGGCCAGATATTGACCATAGTTGTCATAGCTTCAAATCGATCCAAGGCGGTGGAGGGGTGGCTAATCGATTTGGCGATAAATCGCCCGTTATGGTGTTGCCATGGCGGTTGAATCGCTCATGTGTCATTTTTTATTTTCCTTATTTTCTAAAGTTATTTAGTATGCTACTTTTTTATTTCCCTTATTTTCTAAAGTTATTTAGCATGTTACAAGCCTACAATATATACCCTATAACATATAAAACCAACATTAAGCGATATCAAATCATCAAAAATCAACATAGTCCTATCAAAATCACTCTGCATTTTACAAAAAATCGACTGCCTAGTGAATCAGGCGTGACTTGGTGTCCATGGCGGTGCCATGGCGACGCCTATCAGCCAATGACGACCGCCATTTGTGAGTCACGTAAATCGTAGTACTGCCATGAACTTCTTTTTCCGTCAGGACGTCAAATCGCCGCCTAGGCGACGCCATGACAACCATGATATTGACCAAACAGAAATTTTATTGATTGGCTGGGTTTGGGCTTTACCTTAATCTTATCAGGCCAGACATTGGCCAGTTGACAACCACAGCTCTAGTCCTTCTGGGTAAGTCATAGTAGTGACAACAGAAATTTTATTGATGGGCTGGGTTTGAGCTTTATCTTGACCTTATCAGGCCAGACATGGGCCAGTTGACAACCACAGCTCAAGTCCTTCTGGGTAAGTCATAGTAGTGACAAAACTTGGGACCTCTTCTATGTGGAAGCTATCAAACACCAGTTCTTTCAACATTGGATCGAATTCTGAGGTTCACATTTTAGATGGGTCACAGCCCACAAAGAATACGACTAAGGACATAAGCTCGGATTCCAAAGGGACAGCCGCAACTTGGATTTCTGTGGAATGTTATATACGTTGTTGTTCATCTCTAGATCTGCTGATATCATGCATGGTAGATCTGAATAATTCTTCTATGTATGTACCTTGTTTTATCTTTCCTTATCATGGGTCTTATCATTTATGAGCAGAGAGCAGAGGCCCATAAAGCCCACTATGGAAAAAAAAAAAAAAAATGCTCTGTTGTGTTGTTGGGAGTTTCTATAACTGGACCCCACTTGAGGGATCTGGACCAAAAAACACAAGGTAGGGGACCCTGGGGTTTATGCCCAGGCCTTAGATGGAAATATCAAGGAGAAGAGAAGAACAAGAATGGTTACACAAAACTGAATCTCATTTAAACTCATTTAAGTTTCCAATTATGGCTGAATTTCCTCAACCCAATACTGAATCCTTTATTGAAAAAAAAAACTGAATGAGCATTAAAAGGTCAAAACAAATGAGAGAAGAAATACAGTGAAGAAGTCTTGGAGAAAAAAGATTTCATTCATTTCTTACTATTCTTCACATGAATTGAGACATTGGGTTTCTCCAATGCTTATAAATGCAAAGTCAGATCAAGCTTCTTTTCATCATCCTTATCATCAATCTCAAGGCTTGGGTTCTGATTCTCCAAGGAATTGGATGGACCTCCACCACCACTGGAGGGGCGTTTTAAGCTCCTCTGCCACCTAAGTATGCTCTCTTCATCCTCTCCACATAGGTAAGGAGAAGTTGAAGAAGGGCCAACACCACCATTGCAGACCACAGGACCAAACCTTAGTGCACCATTGGGTCCAAACTGATCAGAGAAATTATGATGACAAGGGAAATAGCCAATGCTGCCAGCATGTGCAGTGATGTACATGGAAGGATTAAGAAGGCCAACATGGGGGTTTGGAGCCAAAACTAGTGCAGGTGGTGGAGGTGTAGGAGGAAGAGAATGTTGGGGAGATGAAGCCAAACTGCATAGTCTGTACTCTGCAGCCCTCTGAGCCTTTCTTGCTGCTGTTCTCTCTTTCTTGTGGGCATTTTGATGGCCTCCCAAAGCTTGAGAACTGCAAAACTTTCTGGAACAAAAGTGGCAAGGGAACATTCTTGTCGTTGTGGCCTCATTGACTTGCATGGGCATGTCTGCTGCACTTTGGATTCCTTTCTCTTCATCTCCCATGTCTGTTATCATGCAAAGAACATGTCAAGATTTACAGAACAACAAAACCCATTTCATAAAAATCTTGGGGAAGGAACCCAAATGAAAAAGGAAAGGAAAAGGGAAACAGAATAGCTGAACTTAACTTTTTAATTTTTTTGGAGCTTCAATGGTGGAGGTGTTTGGTAGAAGAAAGAGTACTTGATGAAAAAGGAAGGAGGGAGAAGAATTCCTTTCCCAACTTATATAAAAGAGTCGTCTGAAGACTGAAAAATGGCCGATAAGCTTGGAGTTAAGGGAACAGAAATATAGAACAGAGGAGATAAAAAGTGAGGAAGAGAGAAAAAGGAAAAAAAGGAAAAACAGAATAGAAGAGGAAGAGGGAAAGGAAAGAAAGGAAAGATAAAGAGAAGTTACTTTCGTTGAAGACGTTTTGCATGCGAAGTGGAGGGGGAGTGATTGATGGGAAGAGATGTGGTACTGAAATGGCATCTTCTCTCAGAAACATTTATTGGTTCAATGGGCATTGGGCACTTGGGTTTCTCCTTTGCAGGCGTTTTGTTTCTCTCTCTCTCTCTATCTCTGTCTCTCTCTTACCATCTTTGTTTATGTCGTTAAGCAATTGAATTAAATTTAATTTTGGTAAGTAACAGTTATTATGACTTATGTAGAGTTGTTGTGCATGGATGACAGAGTTTCAGCTGTGTTACAGAGATGATCAGGTTCATCGACTCTGCGGCCAATGTGGAAGGATTAGATGACTTAAAAGCCAGTGCAAAGACAGTCACCCCCACCCCTGTCACCCTACTCCCCACTTCGACCAAGTGGTTGGCTTTTTCCTCTCTCTCTCTCTCTCTCTCTCTCTCTACATGCAATGGCTCTGTCACTCTGCCTTCTCCACCGCCAATAGAAGCAATTTGCTATTTGTCATCCATTCTTTGCATGCACTGAACTTCATGCCCTTATAAATAGTCCAGAATCACTTTACAGTGAACCTACACTCTCCCTTCAAACAACACCTGACACCTGCTTTGGTCCCCTGTGGTGTGAACGTGTCAACATCTGATTGAAGCCCAAGATGGATCTAAATGACATCTCTGAGAACATTAATCCAGTGCAATCCAGTGATCTCCATAGCTTCCTCTCCCAAACAAGTGATTTCCATCCAACGGCTAAAAGCGAATAGAGGAAATTAAATAGGAGAGGGTCCTTTAAAACTTAAAAGGCAGTATGGCCTCTACCGGTGCATGCATCAATGGGAGCATGAGTAGAAGTATCAATATGGTTGGACTTCCGTCTTTCGGAAGGGAGGAGATGGACATTTCGCTTCTCATTGCTTATGTATGCAAGGGGCACGCCGCCTTTTAGACTTCTTTTTCTCAAATTAAATTATTAAAATCTTTCTTTTTGTAAGGGGCCAGAAAAAATGTTTCCTGGTTTTGTCGCCACTGCACTAGTGCCTGGGCCAGTGGGAGTGCACACACAAGTATCCAACCAGGGGCAAGTGCGTATTTTTATAGTGCCCTGTGTATGGGGGTATAAAATGCAACTAGGTAGCCTTCTTCCCCCCCCCCCCCTTTTTAAAAAGAATATAGGAAAAAGAATACTACTTCGTCGCAAGGCCCCTGTGCCCAAACATAGAGGGGGCGAAATGTTGTCCCCATCCTTGTGAAATAAGGAAAAAAAGAAGAAAAAAACACCCCTATTGATGCCCCTATGTGCCCCTTTATTGGTCCTCGTGCTAGTGTAGGTAATACAGGAGTGGATAACAAGTAACTAACTCCCACAATGATAAGCCCAAGCACACAAGCAACTTTCCCACAATAACTTTAAGAGTAGCCAATAAAAGAAACCAGAAGAATAACAAAGCAACAACCAGCAGTAGTACCCAAAAATATAACCTGAAAACAATAGCAAAATCCGACCCAAAACTAACCCAAAACTGAGGAGAGAGAAACTTGTGATTGGGAGAGAAATAGAGAGGTGCGATTGGCTGTGTATAGCTCCAATGGAGTTGTACTCTTGGTCGAATGAAGGTCCCAGGGTGGCAACAATAACCTGTAAACTTGAAGGGATTCTGCCCATGGATGATGGAGATCCGGAAGTTCTTGATTCCAACCCTAGGAGAGAGAAATTGAGGGATCTTTCAAGAAGAACAACAGAGGACTTCAGATGGCTTGCAGGAGAGGATCGAATGGCTCTCAAATGATGCCAAACCAATCTCTTGAAGGCTGAACAGAACTGACTTTGATCAAATACTCTTTTGGAAATTGATTCAAAACAAGACAAGAATTCTCTACTGATCGATCCTGATTTCTGGGAGCTTCTGGGCAGAATTAATAGTGGCAGTAGTAGCAATAACAGAGTTTTAATGGTGACTGAATGCAAGAATAACAAAACAAAAACATAAAGAGAAAGTTGGGGAGGAGTAGTTGTCTCGGCCAAGGCTTCTCACCTACAGCTATCTCGGTTGTTCTAATAATTTGATAGCAATATTCTTTATTCAAATCTGAAAATATTTGTACGATAATTTCCCCTATTTAAAGAGGGCAGGACCTTCCTAATTACAGTCATACTAAGACTAGGACTAAACCTATGTGGAGAAATAGAGTCCTAAACAAATTGGATTGAACATGTCACTACCCATTAAGGGGACATTATCTATGGGCCCAATGGGCCTCTAATTAATTTAAAAAAAATAATAATTAAATATCATACTAATCGATAGGCCCAATGAGCCCTAATTTCTTAAAATGACTTAGCCACTCAAGTGGTCTAAGTGGGGGTCAATTGGGTCTTCTTGGCTGGACCCTTCTTCCTCTCATATCTTCTTCCATAATGTGCATTTACATTAGCTCCCCCTTCTTTGAATCATTCAACTCCGATTAATGGATAAAGGACATGTAGTACTCATAAAGATTCGTACTAAGGCGTTGAAAGTCATCAGCATAGATCCAAGTACAATCTTCTCGTGGTTATCCTTTCCACTTGATGAGGAACAAGTAGTACCATTTGCCCCCATGAACTGTAGTGAACTTGTTGTCGAGAACATCTTCAATAACATCATTTGTTGGACTCGCAAGTTAAGAAAGCTTGAGGGCATGCTCAATGTCACTTTCATCAGAATGGTGTCCCAAGTATATCGTGAGATCAGCAACATTAAAGACATTGTTGATCTTCAGATTAGGAGGTAGCTCTAGCATATAAGTATTAATGTCAATATGCTTCAAGACCTTGTAGGGACCCATGTTCCGATGATAGAGCTTATGCATTGTACTAGGAGGAAACCTTTTAGGTGGAATTCGAACCAGTATCATATCACTAAATTGAAATTCCATGTAGTGGCGATGACTATTAGCAATTACTTAATATCAGTCATTGCTAACAACAATGTGACGACGAACATCAGCATGTGCCTCCGTGATGTGTCTAAGGAACTCATCAGCTTTCACACTAATACGTGCCTGAGATGGCAAAGGTACCAAGTCAACCGATCGTTGTCACTGCAGTCCAAGAACAATCTCGAATGGTGTATGACCAGTGGTATGGTTGACGAAGCTGTTATAGGCAAATTCTGAAATGTCTAGTATAGATGGCCAAGTCTTTTCATAGTCACGGACTAGACAACGAAGTAAGTTGCTAAGACTTCTATTCACCACTGCAGTCTGTCCGAGGATGGAACGTTGTAGAGAACTTGAGTTTAATATTTGTTTTCAACCATATGGTCTTCCAAAAGTAGCTCATGAACTTGATATCCCTATCTGAAACAATTGTCTGTGGCAAACCATACATTCGTACTATTTCTTTAAAAAAGAGTTTGGCTAAGTGACTTGCATCAAGAGTTTTATTGCATGGGATAAAGTGTCATCTTGGAGAAACGATCAATTACCATAAATATAGAATCATACATTTCCTGTGTAGGTGGTAAGCCTAGGACAAAGTCCATGCTTATGTCTTGCCAAGGTGCGTGTAGAACGGGCAGTGGCATGTATAATCCCGCATTCTTCTTTTCTCCTTTAGCAAGTTGACAAGTACGGTATCTTTGTATCACATGTTATACATCCTTTAAGATTTGAGGCCAAAAGTATAAGTCTTTCATCATGGAATATGGTTTGTCCTTGTCAAAGTATCCACCCATTCCTCCTCCATGTAGCTCTCGAATCAAGTGATGTCTCAAAGAGGTATTTGGGATAGAGAAGCGAGTGCCTTTAAAAAGATACCCATCATATATAGCAAATTTGTCATCCCATCCTCCTCCTTGGAGGTTGTTGAACAATTCTGAAAAATCAACATCATTAATGTACTCCTCTTTAACGTGTTCCACTCCCACACTTTGTACTGTGAAGGTATTTATCATCATCATCTTTCGACTAAGTGCATCAACCACTTAATTCTCTTTTTCAGCTTTGTACTTGAGAACAAATACATATACTTACAAGTATGAGATCTATTTAGCGTGACGATTGCTAATGATTTTTTGTGAATGCAGGTATTTGAGTGCTTCATGATCCGAATAGAGTACGAACTCTTTGCCAATCAAGTAATGTCTCTAATGCTTGAGAATTTAAACGATGACATAGAGTTCTAAGTTATAAGTAGAATACCTTCTTTTTGCATCATTCAACTTTTCACTGTAGAAGACAATCGGATGGCCCTCTTGCATAAGTACTCCTCGTATCCCAACATGTGATGCATCCACTTCAAACATAAGATCAAAATTGGGTAATCTAAGCACTGCTGGAGTCCATTGAAATAGAACTTTTTTCCCTTTTGTGCATTCCATAATTGGGGCTACAATGGCACTGAAATTCCAGATGAATGTAAAATGAGGCAAGACCATGAAAGCTACAAACCTAGGTCAAGGTCTTTGGAATTAGCCAATCAACTACACTTTTTACCCTCTCCGGATCAGCTTCTATGTTTGTGAAGACACAATAAAGCCAAGGAAGTTAACCTTGAGCAGCATAAAGGAACACTTCTTCAAGTTGTTGTACAGCTTTTCTACCCGTAATATTCTCATAACATGACTCAGATGCTCCAAGTGTTCATTTTGTATTTTGTTGTATATTAGTATGTCATTAAAGTATACTACGAGAAATTTACTGATTAAGAGTCGGAGTATATGTGTCATCACCCTCATAAAAGTGCTAAGTGCATTGGTGAGTCCAAACGACATGACTTTCCATTCATAAAGTCCCTCTTTGGCCTTGAAGGTTGTCTTCCATTCATCCCTCAGACGGATTCGAATTTGATGATAGCCATTACATAAATCAATCTTTGAGAATATAGAGGCTTATGTTAATGTGTCAAGCATATCATCCAAACGAGAAATGGGAAATATGTACTTTACCGTGATTTTATTAATAGTACGACTGTCAATGCACATACGCTATGATCCGTCTTTCTTTGCCGTCAATAGGGGTGACACTACATATGGACTCATGCTTTTAACCAAAAACCCTTTCTTTAACAAGTCATCCACTTGTCTCTTAAGTTCTGCATGCTCTATAGGACTGAGACGTAAGTGGGCAAATTAGAGACTACTGATCCAGGCACAAAGTCAATGTCATGTTGAATATCCCTTATAGGTGGTAGTTCATCAGGCAATTCTTTTGGCACCAAATCTAAAAAATCAGCTAGTAATTATTTAATTTATGGGAGATGCTTTACCTCTTTCACCAATTCAGCCTTTTTAGTCACAAGGGCTAAGATTAGTCCGATTTCTTCACTAGTAGTTAAGAACTCTCTATGGGGCAGCACACATAGCTTATTGTCCACCTTGGCCTTCTTGCTGAACTTGTCATTGGAGGGTGGCTTCTTTTATCCAGTAGTGACTTTGGAAGGGATTGTTGCTATCTTCTTTAGGACATATTGACTTCTTACTTAGGTGGCCCTTAACTTGTCATTCACTTGTGGTATGTTGAGTGAATTTAAAATGAAAGATTTACTTTTATGATCGAAGAAGCATTGGTTCTTAGTACATCCAACTAACACATTGTTGTCATAGAGCCAAGGCCTTCCAAGTAATACGTCGGTGAGTACCATGGGAATGACATCACACCATACGTTCTTTTTATACTCTGCAACTTTCAATGGTACAGAACAACGTTGAGTGACATTCATAGTGTTGTTATAAGGTTGTGGATGAGGCTCTGTCTTGAGCTTTCTTTCTATCACAAAAGCTTGAGAGATGACGTTCACACAACTCCCGCTGTCCACAATAACTTGAGCCTTGTTAGGTCCACTAGACATCAAAGTGTAGAAGATATTGTTCGTTCTCCAATCTTCTTCTTTAGTTTCAACCACCAAGATTCGTGCCACCACATTAACATAAGCATAGGGATCATCATCCTCTGGTACGATGCCATCATCAGGTTCATCTTCCATTCCTTCCACAACATTGATAATCCAATCATCATCTTGAGGTTCATGACTTATAGATCAGTGTTAGACTCAATAGCACTGATGATGGAGTTGGATCGTCCACGCTTGGGGCAAAATTTTTCCATATGACCAGTTCTTTCACAACTGTAGCACGTTGTAGATCCATTCTCTTGCCCCCCCCCCCAATTGGAGCCTTACCCTTATCCTGTGTATCAAAGGGAGTTCAGGTAGGGTATCCACTAGGTTTTGTTGGTGCTACTAGTCGTCTGTTGTCCATGGGTTGGCTGTACCACCTGGAGGATGATTTGATCAAATCTTCAGTCTCTAATGCCTTATCGAAACAGGTATTTAAGGATGGTAACTCAATCACTCCAAGCTTATCATGAATGTCATGTCTCAATCTCAATTTGAAATAGGATATGAGTAATTCTCCTTCTTCTTTGTGGGCACCTATTCGTGAAAGTAACTCATTGAAGTGATTAATGTACTCTTCTACAGTCATAGTACTTTGTCTGAGGGTATTCAGCATGTCATAAAGTCGATGCTTGTAAGTTGGTGGTAGGAACTTGTTATTGAGGATAAACTTTAAGTTTTCCCAACTGTGAGGCATATCACGGCTGAGTATGAGGTTGACTTCTTCAGTATACCACTGGTCCTTAGCTCCACCAGTCAGCTTAGTAAGAACTAATTGGACTTTTCTTTCTTCAAGCATACGGTACCACCGGAAGTAGTCATTAAAAGAATTCACCCAATCTTGGTAATAGACAGGATCATGTCTTCTATTGTACTCTTTCAATTCCAGCTTGACCTTATATGTATCATTAGGCAAATAAAGATGATTGTCATATTCATCATACTCTTCATTCTAAGCTAGTACATTCTTTTCGAGGTTGCATGGTGACTCTTCTAGGAACATTACCAGTGTAATTGACAGTAGGATGAACATTAGTTAGTGTAACAGTTAATTAGGTGTTAGAGTGAACAGTCGTACTCTCTTTTAGATCAATCATTTATCGGTCATATTTATCCATCCTTGTAGATAAGTCTTGGATCACTTTCATCACATCTTGAAGAGTGGGTTGAGGTTCTTCTGATTGAACCATAGCTCTGATACCACTTAATACAGGAGTGGGTAACAAATAACTAACTCCCATAATGATAATGCCAAGCACACAAGTAACTTTTCCACAATAGCTTTTAGAGTATTTGATAAAAAAAAAACCAAAAGAATAACAAAGCAACAACCAGCAGCAGTACCCAAAAGTATAACTTGAAAACAGTAGCAAAACCCGACCCAAAACTAACCCAAAAGAGAGGAGAGAGAAACCTACGATTGGGAGAGAGAGAGAGAGAGAGAGGTGTGGCTGGCTGTGTATAGCTCCAATTGAGTTGTACTCTTGGTCGAATGATGGTCCCTGGGTGGCAACAATAACCTGTAAACTTGAATGGATTCTACCTGTGGATGATAGAGATCCGAGAGTTCTTGATTCCAGGCCTAGGAGAGAGAAACTGAGGGATTTTTCAAGAAGAACAGCAGAAGACTTCAGATGGCTTGTAGGAGAGGACCGAATGGTTCTCAAATGATGCCAAACCAATCCCTTGAAGACTGAATAAAACTGACCTTGATCGAATGCCCTTTTGGAAATTGATTAAAAAATAAGACAAGAATTCTCTGCTGGTCGATCATGATTTCTGGGAGCTTCTGGGCAGAATTAATAGAGTAGCAGTAGCAGCAATAACAGAGTTCTAATGGTGACTAAATGCAAGAATAACAGAACAAAAACACAAAGAGAAAGTGGGGGAGGAGTGGCTATCTCGGCCAGGGCTTCTCACCCACAGCTATCTCAGCTATTCTAATAATTTGACTGCAATATTCTTTATTCAAATCTGAAAATAATTGTACAATAAGCTCCCCTATTTAAAGAGGGCAGGACATTCCTAATTACCGTCATAATAAGATTAGGACTAAACCTATGTGGAGAAATAGAATCCTAAACAAACCACTACCCATTAAGGGGACATAATCGATGGGCCCAATGGGCCTTATTTCTAAAAATGACTTAGCCACTCAAGTGGTCTAAGTGGGGGTCGATTGGGTCTTCCTGGCTGGACCCTTCTTCCTCTCATATCTTCTTCCATAATGTGCATCTACATCAGTAGCGGCCACTCGACCAGGTAGCATTCCTCTTCTCGAAGAATATATAATAGTGGGTGGGGGTTCGGTGAGCAACGGCATAGGGAGGCCCCAATGAGCTACAATAAAAAGATAACCATGAACCATTCGGCGCCCTTATCATTAATCCAAACGAACTCAGCCCCGGTCCAGCATTCCTACAAGCTACGTTGTAATTGACTTGAGAAACTAAACCAAAACTGAAAAATATAAACTTTAAACCCAGCAATGGAAGTATGGAACCCAAGTCAGTGAGGAAAGCTGAGACTAAGAAGCAACATATGCAACTATTACCTGATCCATAACTTTAGAAATGGTGAGTATAAAACAACTTTGTTGTCATCCTTACCAAAATTATCCAACTTAAGCATCCTTGGTTCTAAATAGCTAAACATTTAAGCGTTCTAAAACATGTGGAATACCAATTTTATTATTTGTGGTATATGAGAAACATACAAATATTACTAGCATAGAGTCTATTGGAGGCCAAGGATTTATGTAGCCGACTAGCTGAGATTCTCCTAACTTGATGGATTGTATCTCGTTTTTCTTACTCTCCTCATTTTCTGTTTAGACTCTTTTTACCGTTACTTTGTGTGCATGGATCCATGTAGCCGACCCAATTAACTTGGGATAAAACTGAGTTTGTTGTTATTTGTTGCTGAGTAACATACAAAGTTACGTCTCATTTGATATGATAGAACGCAGCAAACGTGGGCCAAGGTTTCTAAATTTTTAATAATTGAATAGTTGGGGGACTTTGCCGATTACTGTGAAATTGAAATCCATTACCATTCGCCGGAGGCAACAATATATCAAAGGATAAATCCACAACATTCCACAAGAATTAATCTGGCAGATTTTTGGTTCCAGGAAGCACTTTGGAAGTGGAATTGCATTTAGTAATTCTAAATTTATTTTGTGTTCCCACGGAACGAACTGGTTCAAAAAATGCTTGGGGGCAAAAATAAGAAAAAAAAAATATCATTAATTTTCTGTTCTAAAAACAGATTTAAAGAACCAATCCAAACCCAAATTCGGTGCGAGCCAACATTTCTTGTGAGCCTCCTGATGATGATGACTGGAGATTCTCAATATCACATTAGTATCAGATTACATATTTTAATTAGAAAATACAGGACAAGATTACACACATGAACCCAATTTTTTTTTTTTTTTCCCTCAAAAGAAAAACTAATTTTTGGAGGTTAAAGATTACACTGTAGTCAATAAAAATACATAAAGGGACAACAACATAAAAAGCTCACAACTCAGGAACACCCAAAACATCTTCTTACAGAGCTAACAGATTGTTCAAAGAAACCCGGTGGCGTAGGGGATGGCTCTGGTTCCACCTTTTTGGGAGGAAGATGTCTGAAGAAGGCTTTTACTGCTCCTTCCACTCCATCCTCAGTTTCCATAGCCTTCGCCAGTTCAACAGCAGACTGCTTCACCTGCATTGATTGTTTAGAAGTCCATAAGAAATTTCTCCCTTCCATATAGGAATATCCAATGCTTCTCAGGGATAAAGGATCCACTAATAGTATCAACAACATTTGAGTGTAGGTCAAGGACTTCTATCCAATGGCCAACCAAAATTGGTTCTCCAGAGCTAAATATAAGACTTATAATTGCAACCATATTTTCTCTTTTAGTGCCACACATTGAATGTTCAATTTATTACTTCACGCTATATGCCAGTTATTTCATTGATTTTGATATTCTCTCCAATGAACTGAGCTAAGACGCCGAGATATAGATGAAAGATACTTGAAACAGGATAAGTCCCAGATATAAGATACATGGTAGTATCATGGTCAATAACTTGATTACAGTTTTCTCTACTTTTTTCTTTCATTTTTTCTTAGGCTATGCATCCTGTTCCTGTATTTTCTTATTTGCAAATTTATGGTACCTCCTAATCTTTGCAGACACAAAGCACGCAGATCCACAAGGTCGACCCACCTAATGTAGTTTTGGTAAAGCTTAGTAGATTTGTATACTATACATAATTTTGTATTCATTTATGAATGTCTCCAATAACACATCGCAAAACAAGATTTGAGATAGTTTGGACCAATGTTTTGTTAGTAACAAATTATGGCATATTGATGGGTCATACATGCTTATTATTTCAACAAAGCTGAATCAAGGTTCAATGTAGTTGAACAACAAGAGTGACCAAGTATGGATTGAAAACCGTGCAGCCTCAGAAAATGCTAACAAACCATTTGATCTTTCTCTAGAAAGAATCGTCTTGAATATTCGGAAAAAAAAAATCCTACCACGCTGAGCTTAATTATTACCTTGGGGTCTAGCATGTAATTAATTGCATCAACCAACTTATTAAGTGAGAACTCATCAACTGGTATAGGAGCAGGACCTACTCCTCTAGCATGCACTCGATCACCCCAGAAAGGTTGGTCACCAAAGAAAGGTACAACAGTGGTTGGACACTACAAATCAGTAAAATCACACAATCAGTCACCAAAGCAATAACGTGAAATAAAAGCATTCAACAAGAAATAAATACAAAAGTTACCGCAGCTTTAAGGCCAGCAGCTGTTGTTCCCGCACCCCCATGATGAACCTGAAAGCGAAGGGCAGAACAATACCACCTCACAGTTACAAACCAAAAGGGAAATCAGAGAGTAAAATAGACATGTGGAATTTTTTGAATATGAAACAATTAACGTGAAAAACTTGCGGTGAGGTTGAATATTCCATGGGGTTAACAACTATTTCCAGCACACACAAAATTATTATCATAAAACTAAGAAAGCATATGGACATCAAAGACAGTAACCTCATTCATGTCATCATGATCTCTTCAAGCATTAGTTTGTGTTGTGAATCTTGTGATGTATTTTTGTTTCATGGTTTGGGTTCACAGAGTATTCATGTAATCAATTACACCATCTAATGGTCTTTCTACAACGAATCAGCTACCAAGTATTGTTACAGGAAGAGGAACAGACATAGGAAATGAATTTGAGAATAAACACAACAACCAATCAAAGCATTTTAACTTCATTTATCATGACTATGAAACCAAATCTGGAGCTATGATGCAGACAGATACATTCTGGAATCAGTTTTCCCAGTAGGAATGCTATTCCAATGATCAAGCAAAGCCAACTATCGTGTAAAACAAGTTACAGTAAGTAGTTCACATTGGCTGGAAGTAAGCCCAAACAGTTTAAGACAATTTGAAGTCACTACAGAGTTCACATGTTGCCTCTCTTTTCTTTGATAATGTCTCCTTTTCTTGGGTTTTATTTAACTATAGCAATGTTAAGAGAACAGGTATTATTCATAGAAGGAAGTAACGCAACCCCAGATCACAAAATCCTGCTTTTGGGTCGCGATGGGCCCACCAAAGTGAAAGAAATTCATAATAATGTGAGCAGTAGCAAATCCGGAGATTCTGTGAATGTTCAGAAGCTTTTAGTAAAGCAGAAAAAGCACAAGGACCAGTTGGTAAATATATTTAGAAGAGAATAGCTTTTATGCAATTTTAAAACATACGCAAATAAGAAGATTTATGTCCATCCTTACAAATAAAAAAGTTACTCATCTATCGAGCTGAAACTTCAGGATATGAATCCTAACTTCCAGCCCTCTAAAACCCAACTGAACACCACCCAAAACATCAACTGAAGAATTAGCAGCAGAACTCTCAAAGTGTATCTGGAAGAAGGGAGGGACAAGATCTGTAATTTGACTTTAGAACTCCCAGGTCAGGAAAAAGTATCTCAGGACAAGACCCAAAGAATTTGATCCCAAAGTTTGGGACTGGAAGTACCACTAGAATAGAACAGGGAAAGAAGAAAAAAAGAAAAGGAAGAACAAAAGAATAGAAGGAGAGCAGAGGAAGAACTGCAGGAAATAGAAAAGAAAAAGAGAACAGCCAACCGACCTTGTCACACACGGACACCTCCACAACCGTGAAGAAGTAAACAAATTCAAATTTCCATTCGATCCTCTTAATTGCTTGTTTACGATATCATATTAAAGAAAATAAAGACTCCTTATAAATAAAAACCACTAAACATACTCTTCTCAAGCTACAAAGTTAAACAACTCAATCAAATCTCCTACATATATCCAACTATATAATAAAATTAAATAGATGAAATTATAAGAATAACCCAAATAAACAAATAAACTCCCTACCAACAGTTAGACCAAAAGCCTGGATAGGTTCTGGTTCATCTCAGTCTGGGTTTTTACATTGGATAATGCAGGTTCAGGCACGATAATGCTACTGCATCAGGAAGAGGAATTGACAATACAAGTAAAGCTTCATTGCTGTATGGCACCGCCAATGGCTTTAGAGTCTGACACCTTTAAAATAATAATATTATAATACTAATAGTTCAGGATAACAATCCTCAGTGAAATGGAATTAATGATTTATGGTATGGACAATAATTTTCCCTGGATAAGGTCAGACGTATTCTATCCAATTTTGTGAAAAATAAAGAAAAGAAAAGACAGGTAAAGCTTTTTCAGTACCCTAGTTCAACAACTATAAGTTTCTTTCTTTCTTTAAATCCTGCCTTGGTATTCTAATATTCCTAACAATAGAGCTCAATACTCTAACCTCATATTTCAGGACATCCAACTTCCACACTGGTGATTTCTGGCACAAGAATGTGAGAATTCTAAAGCACCAACCTTGCATCTCTTTTTTATCCAACTAGTATTAATGATAGGGAAGTATATTTTAGTTATGATTCTTCCGTATCATTCACATTCAGAATTAGCATATCTTAGAGAGTCCATGAGCCAAAATACAAGCATTGACTAGACACAATTCTGATATCCACATGACTATGAAGCAGACATGAATCAAACTACCAAAAAAAAAAAAAAACTAAACAAAACTCTAATATTCACATAGACTATAAAAAAATGATCTTCTAATGCAAATGATGCTTGAGTTCGAATTAAGCTTCAAGAGATGGCAATAAATAATCATATCTTACCACTGCTTTGCACCTTAAAAATAGCCAGTCATGAGGGCAGTTGTCCAGTAGATACACAAAATCAGGTGGTTCTGCCACTAGGGGAAAAAAATCCAGGTAAACAAATACAACATGCTTCCACAAGCTGAGAATAAAAGAAAATCCATGAATTGTTACAAGAGTAGAGTTAGTCTATGGTTTGAATTGGGTCAGCAACAAGAGCTAGATACTTACAGTCTCCAAGACCACCCCACCCTTTGTTAATGATGCCTCTCTGTCCAGTCGTTTTCAGTGCCTCCACAATTATTTGCGTCATTTTCTCAGGTTCTTCAACAGGCTGTTGCGAACTCACAAAGTCAAAAATAGAATTACTAATGACAATACTCTGCCAAGAAAGAGTTGTGAATTCACAAAGTTAAAAATAGAAGCACAAAAGAGGACTCTACTAAAAAAGAGCACATCATATCTCAAGAGTGCTGTAACATTGTGTAGTCAAGATACGAACACATGAACAAAGATGAATGTAGTATTTCAGTAGTCATATAACATATGATATCACATGGAAAGAATATTTTGAGTGCAACTCCAATGACATTACAGAACCCTAACCCTTTATGCACCCATCATATTTAATAAACTAAGCTTCTTTACAACTGACAAATTGTGTTCTTTTTCCCTGGTGATGCAAGCTCTAGAGCTGTTTGCCCTCCAATAGGCTTTATCCGAGTCATACTTAGGACAAGACAAGACTATGTATGTCATTCCTCACAACTTCTCCTATGGTCAAGTAGGCCTGCCCCTGCCTCTTTTAGCTCATTCAATTGAATCAGATCGCTCTTCCTTACTGGAGCATCCCTAGACTTCTGTTGGACATGACCATACCACCTCAAACGACTTTCTTGGAGCTCGCCATTGTTTAGGGCCAATCCCAAATCAGCTCTAATATGATCATTCTTTTAAGTGTGAGGAATTGCACTTGAAACTCAAGAAACTAAAGATCCGATGACCAGAATGGGCAGATGTTGCTAGATAATTATTAAATTAAGGGCAAGGGGTCTCTGTCGCATGGCCCCTGCACCAGCTCGAGAGCCAATGAGAGCACACAAAAGAGCATCAACATGGAAGGCATTTTTATTTCACAAGGAGCGGGGTGATAATTCACATGTTCCTGTTTTTGGGCATTCTTTTTCCCATAGATACACCTGAGGTACCCTCAGTTTTTGAAAAGTGACATTTGGGGTACCCTAAGTTTGAAAGGTGACATTGGGGTGCCTTGCTGGGTCAGTACAACTCCAAAATGAACAAATTTCCAAGTTTTCCCCTTTCAGACCTACTCCCACCCCTGACCCTAACTTTACCTCTAATTCCACTTCCAACTGTGACCCCAACCACCACCACCACATCACCCTTGCAACACCGAACTCGATCTCCCTCGAACTTGATGATAATTAATCTTACCATCCCATCCTTTCCAGCACTGAAAGTTGGCACCAAGTGGTGGTGGATGTAAAGATTTGAGAACAAGAATCAAAGGAGAAGAAATAAGAGAGAGACAAAGAGATTGGTGTAACGTGGGAGTCACAACCGTGTAGTTGGGATTTTCCCAACTTTCCCTTTCATTCAATATATAGACTACCTATTACATAGTCATAACCCAAATAGAAAGTAGAATACATAATCAAAACAGGAAACTAACTCTAACTTAGTTAACTACAATCCTAAATCTAATAGGACACAAAGATATATCAAATATAATTGGTACGGAGGTCTATGGTCACCCATAGCCCTCCAACCGACACATGCTCTCATATACTCTAACACTCCCCCTCAAGCTGGAGTATACACATAGCAACAGAAAGCTCCAGCTTGGATCAATAAGAACTCCAACGAGCACAGAAAGAACTCCAATCAACCATTATAAAGCCATCAACAACTCCAAAAGCAACAAAAGTCCTTCCCAAAGAAGGAACTCTATTACCATCGAAAGCCCTTCCAAATAAGGCATTACAACAACAAAAGACCTTCCCAACGAAGGTGCTCCAACATAAACTGTAGCTCTCAATAGCTACAATAAAAGCACTCACGAGATTCAAACAGAGATCTCCCCTAACAAACGTCTAACAGAATGTTCCACAAATAACTAGGCAGCATCCGGTCGATGAGGACCAAACAACATCAGGTTGTTGAATATACCAAACAGCATCAGGTCGCTAAATATACCATCTTCAAAAGATAAAATAGTTGTTGAGGACACACATGAGCATAAATGTCTTCAAACGAAATAATTTTGAGCAAACATTGAGCAGTTAATTTGAATCTCCCCCTCACGTGTAGCAGTACGCAAGGATAAAATATTTTTCAATAAGCACCATCACAAGAATCTAATAACCAAGAGCACCACAACAAAATAATTTCCAATCTCCCCCTGATGGTAGTAAATTTGAACAAATAAATCCAATTACCACACATACAAGTATCATTTTCCCAAAAAAGTGCAAATTCCAAATTGAGGAGATCCAAAGCCCACCAAAATCAATAATTTGACACATATTTTTCCAATGGCAATTATGTAATTACTTCATATAATCCTCAATTGATGCGGAACACCGGGTCAAAATACTCAACTGGGTTTGATATGGACCCACTTCAAACAATAGAACTCAATTAATCCAAAGTTGATGGCAATTTTGCAATTAATCCATCAATCCCAAATTGAAAGATTGGTAGGCAAGGACATAAGAGGGTTAATGGCAAAAAGGACATGTGATTAAATTCACAATCCAAGGCCAAAGAATAAACTGAGAATGAGAAGCAAAATAAGAACAAAAGAGAATTAGTGGTAAAGAAAAGGGTAAAATTGGAAATCAATAAAAATCAACCCACTTCAAATAACATGACCAGCAGCTATAATAAGATAAAAAGAAAAGACAAAAAAGGGTACTTTTGAAACTTACAAAATATAGGGATAGAAATAACCCTATAAGACATGGGGCATGGGACATAGTAAAATAGTTGACATGGGGAACATTGATGACATGTGAGGTAATAATGTTGTCATTACTATAAAGGACAAAGTCACCATTCGCCACATGACTTCACTTTCCCTTTCTCATTCTGATTGATATGTAGGGGAACTGTTTTTTTCCTCACCAAACCAGCAAACAAATAACCAGAAACCAGGAAAGTCAAGAGCTCGATAACCATGGGATTGGAGTTATCCAAACTCCGATTGACTCCATCGACCACCATGAACCAGAAGCAACCTGTAACTTGCAAGACGGAGGTGGCGGTAATCTAGGTGGAAGCTTGGAAGCAGCGACAAATCATTGCAGCAAATTGATAGCATAAAAAGAAACCCAGCAGCAAGAACAGAGAAGATGATGTAGTCTTCCTCAAGAAACCAGTGGAGGCAATCACTTGAATCGAACAAACCAAGAAATCCTACTTCTTCAATCCATGAATTGATGCAAAGAAAATTATCTTGCAAAGACCAGACAAGAGGAAGTTGAACAAAACAGAACAGAGGAGGGCAGCAACGATGGAGTCAATGGCAGAAATCAAAAAATCAAGAACACATCAGCAAGAGAATTTAAGGTTTCGCTTGGAGCGGTACACCAGACAAAGCAAGGGGACCCTAAACAGCAGGGAGGGTTCATCAACAGCTCCTTCGTCTTCACCTCGAAACTGTCTCTTGATTCAAGCCCATAAACCCACGAACCAGCAACCTGAGTGCTGAAATATACTCTCTTAAACAATACCCAGCAGTACTGTGAATACCCCAGTACCTTCGAACAACAGGGAAAGGGTTCAGCAACCTTTGACTCTAAAACAGAAACCTTCGACTCAGATGAAAGCCATAATGACTCCATCATCTCGTACCTCGAGACGAAACCAGCAGCAAAATACAGAAGCAACGAACATCATGGAAACCCTAGTTTTTCTTCTCTTTTGATGAACTAGGGTTTCACCATAAATCGGAGAACCTTGAAACGACTCTCAAACCGGCAATCACGGAGATAATCAACAAGCACTAGTAGTTTGGCTCTGATACCATGTAAAGATTTGAGAACAAGAATCAAAGAAGAAGAAATAAGAGAGAGAGACAAAGAGATTGGTATAGCTTGGGAGTCACAACCGTGTAGTTGGGATTTTCCCGACTCTATTACATAGTCATAACCCAAATAGAAAGTAGAATACATAATCAAAATAGGAAAAACTAACTCTAACTTAGTTAACAACTATCCTATATCCAATAGGACACTAACAAAGATAGATATATCAAATATAAACCCACGGTATGGAGGTCTATGGTCACCCACAGCCCTCCAACCGACACATGCTTTCATATACTTGACAGTTGAAACTACACAAGGGTTGTGTTGGCTTTTCATATGGATCTATAGGGATTGATATTCCATCAGCATTATAAGGGAGATTCAAGCTGTTACAGGCAATGCAGTTGAATGGGACTGATGAGCACATTTATGTGTGAAATCTAGGGTAGTAAATCATGCATTTTACATATTTAGAATGGAGCTACCTTGGGTTTTACTCTCTTTTTGCAGGTTTTATACTTTCAATGCCTTAAGGACTATCGGACGCTATATCTCCAATTTTACACGTAAAGAGGTCCTATTTCTTTTCATGGTTGCTAAGAGGATGAAATTCTGAGCAAGATGGACGTGTTCGATTAAAAGTACACATTCGTTTGGTCAACCGTACAAGTGATTATTCTTTTCAGGCAAGAAAAAGAATAATGGATCAGAACTGAACCGAGATGCAGAACCAGCCCGTCTGCAGTTGTCCCAAGGGTATAAGGAATATTCCAAATGCCAAGAAGGATCAATGGACCACATCCTTAAGTGATTGAAGATTCGTTTTTGGTAACAACAACTACCTAGCGTAGTTGGTGAGTTGTGGTGTGCAAAATCTCTTCCTTATTAGGAGGTCTCAAGTTCGAACCTCTTAGCTGCTATTTTGTTGAGGTTTTTTTTATAATATTTTCTCTCCTACTCATCACTCAAAGGAGGTCGGCCAAGATAGTTGTACGCAAGTTTGAAGAAGAGAGAGAAAATAAAGACAAAAAATAGGAAAGAAGAAAAAAAAAGAAAAGAAAAGACAAGGGCATGGATGGAATTTCCCATTTAAAATAGAATATTGTCCAAATCCAAGCAAGGAAAATCGGCCAAGGGGGGTTTCTTGTGCAAGAAGAGAGAAAAATAGAAAAAAGAGAAAAAATAGGGAAAAAAAGGCAAGAAAATCGTGGGAGATCTCTCCACACGTTTTCTCTCTTCTCTCTCCTCCACCTCACCACAAAATCGTCCAAGGGGATCCACCCTTGGACGTCCTTCTCTCTCTCCTATTCCCTATAAAAGGGAGTCCACAAAACTCTAAAAAATTGTCCCTCTCTTCCTCTCTAATTTTCTTCTAGAGTTTTTTTTGCTCTATCTCTTTCTCTAGTTTTCTCTTTCTCTATCTCTAGTTCTAGGTTTATGCTTTAAACACTTTTGTAAGTTCTTTTATTCAATTAATGCAAGCACATTTATTTTTTATTCAGTCTTTTATTTTTATTATTTAAGTAATTGAAGTTGTAATTTTCAAGTTCTAGTTCTAGGCTTAGTTCTAGGTGACAAGAACAAGCTATGAAGCATGTCTTTCAAGTAAATTTTTTTTTTCTTCAGATTTGTTCTCTAGTACTAGAAATTTCAGATTTGGTTTATTTTAGATCTGGTTTTTAGTACTGGTAGTATCTCAAATCGATCAAGTTTTCAATTCAATGGTTGAAGTTCATGTAAGTAGGCTCCCTCAGTAGTCTTCTCTCCCCCCTCTCATTCCCTCTTCTGACTACCCTTTCTTTCTTAATTTAGGATTTTAATTTCAGTCGTTACATTATTGCTATCCCTTTCCCCCAAGGTTCATGGCTAGTGTATGTGTCGGTTTTGCCCCTCCTAGCTATAGAACCATCAATTTATTGCTTTTATTTTAATTGTCTCCCTTTCCCTAAAGCCAAGTAGAGTAACCCTTGTAAGAGTGACTCTCTAGTCAAGTAGGGAAGCTCATATTATGATGCATCCCTCGGGCTAAGTAGAGAAAACTACTTGTGAGTCTCTCTCTAGCTTTCTCCCCTTTCTTCTACTTTATTTTTATTTCAACATTTTTTTTTTCTTCATTTATTATTATTATTTTTTGAAATTGAGTGGGTTGTTTATTTTCAGTTATTTATTTATTTAATTTTAATTGCGTGGCTTGTGTCTTTAAATTCTTAGATGACGAATGGTTAGGACGTTATTTTAGATACATATGTTTAGGACGATAATTAGAATTAGATCATAAACATTAATCGGTTCACTTTCGCATTATTAAAAGAAATAAAAAAATAAAGTGATTGCTCTCCCTGTGTTCGACCCGTAGCTACACTGATCCGTACGCTTGCAGTTACATTTAAAATCTCAAACAAGTTTTTGGCGCCGTTGCCGGGAAGACAGTTCCATGTTATTTTTCACTTTCTTTTGGTAAATCGGAGTGCTTTGTTTGCTTTGTTTTGTTTTTCCTTTTCTTTTATTGAATTCCTGAGAAGAACAACTTGCAATAATAGTTGTATCGGTGGAGGTCGCCATGCCTTACAGTATGACAAAGATAGGTTTCGCCCTGTAGCAGTACCTCAGGAACTAACCTGAGCAACCCCGGATCCCTGCCGGTAAGCTCTCAAAAAATAATCATTAAAAAATCATAAAAAAATTTTTGCTATCCATTCTTTTTGTGCTTATCTTTCTCTAGTTGTGGGTAGTTTTCTGTTACATGAGTGTTAGGTGGGTACGTAATACTAAGAATCGGTTAGAAAGAAGAGATCCAACAAGTAGTGACCCTATACGTTTGCTCTCTTTAAAACCCTTGAATATGGGAGACCAACAGTAAAACCCTTCACCTAAATCTCTGAAAGATAGGTTCTAACCTGCTAGAACAGCCCAACCTTCCTGCATAGTTCTACCACAAGCCCAGGGCAATAATTTTGAACTCAAATTTCAATACATCACTATGTTGCCCCACTTCCATGGGTTGACCTCTGAGGATGCATACCTATTTCTCAGGGAATTTGAAGAGGTATGTGTTCTAATTAAGATCCAACAGCTTTCTGATGATGCTGTTAAGCTTAGGTTTATCACTTTTGCATTGAAAGACCAGGCTAAGAAGTGGTTGTATGGGTTACCCACAAATTCCATAACCTCATGGGAACAGTTCATAGTTGTCTTCCTTAAGAAGTTTTTCCCAACTCACAAGACCAATAAGCTTAGAAGTGATATCTTTCAGTTTAGGCAAAAGCCTAGTGAGTCATTTTCCAAACTTATAGAGAGATTCAAGGATCTATTCCAAGAATGCCCTCACCATGGCCTAGACCTATGGCATTTATGTCAAACAATTTATGAGGGTATTGATTACCCAACTAAACAAATGATAGAGTCTATGTGCCCTGAGGGATTCACATCCTTTACAGATGAAGGA